>NW_028259142.1:4222000-4541500 GCF_977971745.1 Zootermopsis nevadensis | reverse complement strand
TATACGTTAGTGTGGATTCCTAAAGACCTTCCACAAATTTAAGAATATTGAAGCAGATAGTCTATAACAGTGGTATTCAACCGGGGGTACGCGAAGACATCTTAGGGGGTACGTGAAATTTAAAAAAAAAATTATATATTATGTTATGATAAACACTGAATAATCAGTAATGTAATTTATTTAATTTATTTTAGATGTAGATTATATACTATGTATAACTTGAATTATACACCAACAACTTTTGGGGGTACAAATTTGAAGAGAAATTATATCTGGGGGTACGCGAACAAAAAATTTTGAATACCACTGGTCTATAAGAACCGGTAATCTCACCGAGATACTTTGTCAGACACCCTCGATGTCACATTTCTTCCTGAGTCGGCGAGACAAAGTTTCGTATCCTTCACTACAGGAACTTCCTCGAAGACTTAATAATTGCTAATCCGGTCAAGAAATTGCCTCTTGTATGGACCGAAAGCTTCTCATACACACGACTCGCATCTTATCCTGCGCCAGCTGAACCCACCCACACTGCGAATAGTTTGTACTCTGTCCCCTCCCTATTTAGACAGTTGGATGAAAGAAATTACTCAGCGACTCGTGGGGAAATTACCACCACGATCTCTGCTGTACTGTGTTCTTTCCGTAAACATCTGTGAACTGTATTAATAATATCGTCTTACTGAAGCGGTCATTTGTCACGTTTGCTCTCATGTGTGGCCCGCAGTTTGAAATACACTATTTTTCTTCTTTGCGGTCTTGAATACATGCGGCATTGATGCTAGTTTCTTGCAGTCATCCCAGTCACTGTACATGATTGTCCGTTGTTGTTAGACGTTTACTACTTAACTGAAATTATAAAGTTTTGATTAAAACAGGCTGCACCAGTTTCTTATGAAGAACAGTTTTTTTGACGTAAATACGTCTATATTTTAAGGTCAGGTCATTCCGCAAAAAAGTGTGACGAAAATGTGTAAGATGGTTACCTAGGAAACGTCATCTGTTTACTCGGCATTGTTGTTACCTATAAAACATTACATTACATTACCTTACCTTACCTTGCCTTGGACAGCCATGGTGGTCCAGCGGTTAGAACGCTGGCCTTGTAATCCTGGGGTCTCGGGTTCGATTCCCGGCGGTGCCCGAATTTATAACTTGTGTTGGGCAAGGCCGTGGTCTAGGCAACACGGAGTTTTCCTCCGGGGGCTTCCCCGGTTTCTCCGTGGCATCCCAACAATTACTCCATTCACACACAGAAGAAGGCAATGGCAAACCACTTCTGGATCATCTGCCAAGAACGTATATGAACAGGTCCCAGTCCGAAAAAGGATGGAAGGATCCTGTTCATATGGACCTGTCGTCAGACAGAACACTAATTAATAATAATAATAATACCTTACCTTACATTACATTCATCTACCACAGACCCATCTGAAGCGTAACTAATTCAAGTTAAATAAGCAAAGTCTTAATCAAACTTATCTCAATTGTAAAGCATGTATAAAGGAAATATTTAGAATAAAGCCAATATATAAACTTCCTTTCCGTATAGACGTATTTACGTCAAATTCTCCGGAACCGTGCTTCCACTGACAATTTTTTAATATTTATAAACTCTGATTGGAGCTTATTGCATAAAATTGGGATTCGCCTTTATCAAACAGGAACTGTTGTATTAAATGTCGTCAGATTCCTTTGATACTACGGACCTACAGACACTTTCGCCCCGTCATGCGTTCTTTTCATGTGTGTAGCTGGTCTCATACAGCGACCAAACCAAACTTTGTGCAGCCCTATTTCAGAAGTTTTTTTTTGTTTTTTAACACCGAACAAGCCTGTCTGTGGGTCTACTGGCCTCCCCACGGCGACGCCAAAGCAAGGAGCAGTCTTGTATGTGCTGCTTTGAAGGATGGACGATTGTTGATTGAGTGCTTGTGTCCTTACGTTTCTTCTCTCCAAGGCGTGCCACGAACCTCAGGCTGCAATTTCGTCAGTCACTTGGAACTCAGAAGCTAGCAGCGAAACAAGTAGATCCTTGTGTTCGAGGCTGAGGGTAGCGACGATCCGTGGACTGGAAATGAAACCACTCAGGAAGGAAGTTTCACTTCTGTCTCTGATCACTCTTCTCTTTTAATCTCTCTGTGTTTTGTTGTTTCATCGGTTTGATCTATGTCTTATTCTGCCTTCAATAAAATATTTCCTATTTGTGTAAGCCTTATCTTTTTCTTTTGAACAACTTCCCGTGCTGAATCTTCGCAAAATTTGGGCTGTTTCTTAGCAGCTATCTCAAGCGTGTTACATCACATTCCGCCCCAACCCGCGATTCGCTGCTGTACCAGAAAACTTCTTGCGAAGTTCATCATTTTTTTTATTTTCCGCCCACCCCAAGACAAGAGAAAAGTAAAAGGTGATAGCAATGTTTGCGGAAGTATAAAAGTTGTGATGACAGAAAATATTACATGACAGACAGTTGAGTCCTGATTATCCGACCCGAAACTAGGCCGAAGGCAGACAGAATTTTGGTAATGTTAAAAGTTTTAGAATGGTAGCAGTGTATTTTTGCAGGACAGACAATAACATTTGTACCACGTGTTTAAAAATGAGTGGGAGGAGACATTAATTTATTCTGACTGCCTATCATCTTGTCTGGGATGTGAGACAGAAGACCATCCACAAGGTTAAGAAAATTTACAATTGGAGAATTGCTTTAAGAGCTCCCAGAGACCCTGAGACCCTTGGCCTCGGGACCGCTGCTGCACTCCGCTGAGACACCGGAATGAGGTCATTCGGTTGAAACACCCTGGTTTGCCCACAGAGAAAGCGATCCTCCTCCACGACAACGCCCATCCCCATACAGTCCGAGCCAAAATGTAACTTTTGGAGGCACAGTAAGACTTCCACCTCGTCAGACCACAGAACAAGATCTTCGAAGAAAAATGACGTGTCTTATCATCTGTCATCCGCTTCTCAGATCGTAAAAAGTAAAGTAAAGCAAAGCCGTCCCACTATACGCCATGTAGGCGCTTGGGGTGAGAGGAGGTATAGCTCCTCTCTTCCTTGACCTCGGCACTAGATGGGGGTGAGTGGTCAGCATCACGCCCCGGCCGGCTTTACCCCCGGGAAAGGACCCCGGTACTCATTGTAGAGGAGGCTGGGTGGGCCCCAGAGCCGGTCTGGCCGCAGAGGCTAGAGGAAAAATCCTTGCTCCCGTCGGGGATCGAACCCTAATCCTACTGACTGAGCTATCCCGGCTCGGATAATGTATCGTACTGTCTTAATACAGTGATTTATGTCTGTTACACACTCACAATTGAATGAGATTAAGGCCCGGATATATTTTTTCTGTCAGAAAGCAAAATGTTGTTTAATATTACGCTTTAAATGATAAATTAGTTGTGTTACAATAACATAATGTCTATTAGTATATTAGCACGACGTAAGGTGGCTCTGTTCTTAACTGAGGCACGCCATCGCTACGAAGGAACACCGCAGCATCTGGGTGGCAGATGACAGAGGAATGTCCGAAATATGTCCGCCGGTCGGTGGAGGGACAGATGCCTCAGTCGCCCTGTTATTCTCTCTTCTTTTGGGCGTCTATGTAGGACCTATAAGCATCAAACACTGGAACAAAACACCTCGAAAGTTTCTTTATGCACGCCAGTGTATATTAACGCCACCGAAACTACGTCAATTTCAGTCGGGTGTAAAATTTGCCTTCAGCGATGTATTTCGCTCTTATTCTGAGTTTGTGTCGTCCTGTTATGTCGTGCAATCCGACACCCTTCGGACATGTCTCTGGCAGCTACTGGAGGGCGGGAGCCCCATGTCTTACCGAAAACTACTCTTGTCGCCTAGGCCCTCCTTACATATGCCAGCCGCGGTCAGTGGCGTGAAGCCAGCCAATCGACCCACGACGACACTCAGTGATTGAGGATCGCACATTCATTCAAGTACCTGCTTTAGAAGCAGTGACTGCCAGTTCGGTGTTTAATATTTTGGTATCTTACGTCTGTTTGATGGCTCGCGGTATGTGTTTGAGTTACATCTTCATTGACAACTGATGTGCCACGAATGCATGCAAACAGAACACAACATCCTAAGTAAAAGTTGAAAATAATTGACTCCATGGTTCAGTGCCCTGGAAAAATTAATAGTTATGTAGCTAGTGAAGATTTTCCGTCTTTGTGTAACCCAGGGTTCATAATCGTGCTTACAAAAGCTCGTTACTCGAGTCCTTTTAATCGGAACATGCAAATGGAGGCTGTGTCAGCCCGCACGCCGCCGTCAGTGTGCACACAGTGTGAATGAAACCGGATCGGCCCGGGAACAGTACCGGTTTGTGCACTGACACATGTTCGTCAGGAACCGCCCGCCAGCCAAGTGGTTTTAAGTTCGGGAAACTTTTTGCGCTGCAGATTTCAGTTTATACGTTTTGAAAATTCTGCCTCCAACTACAGCGTGATTTCGTCCTGATAAGACCTAACCACACTTTGTGGCATGTGATGATCTCTTTTACGATAAGCCGGTGATAAATTTCGATTTGAAGTTCATGGAAAATAGGAGGTAAATAGGTCACATACGGACCAAAATAAGACCAGGTTCGCATTCTTTGTGTGTGTGGGCAGCTCGTCTCCCCAAGAGAACCAAATTTAATCGAAATCTGTTCACTAGTTTTTGAGACACAAGCAATGTATTGACCCCTTAATACTAAATTTGAGTCACCTCGCATGACTAGTCTATAATAAACAAGCTCATTATTCGGCTTTATCCAGCCTCCTCTCGTAGGTCCGAATGTTTTTCTCAACACCCTGTTCTTAAGCATTCTCAGTCGAGGTTGTACATGCAATGAGAGAGACCAACTCACACGCTCAAACAAACAACGGTAGCTTTTATATCTCAATATTTACGTTTTCAAATAGGAAGGAAGACAAAATGTGCTGAAATTAACCATAGCAGACATTTCCCAGACTAAAACTGCTCTTAATATCGTCGTGAATAATTTCCGCCTGTCTGAGTCGTTATTAGTGTTCCCATCCAGTTGACATTAGTATCCCGAATTTATAACTTGTGTTGGGCAAGGCCGTGGTCTAGGCAACACGGAGTTTTCCTCCGGGGGCTTCTTCCCCGGTTTCTCCGTGGCATCCCAACAATTACTCCATTCACACACAGAAGAAGGCAATGGCAAACCACTTCTGGATCATCTGCCAAGAACGAATATGAACAGGTCCCAGTCCGAGAAAAGGATGGAAGGATCCTGTTCATAAGGACCTGTCGTCAGACAGAACACTAAATAATAATAAACTTGTATTGATGTCGATGCTATAAAAAGAGTTCTCCATGCAATCCATTGGCTGAATTGCACGTGAGTGCCAAGGGCGCTGAGATGTGATGGAGGCAGCATTGACCTCTGAAACGTCGGTAAACTTCTACCCAGAAGACAGTCATCTTCAGACTTACCGCCGTGAAAACCTCAAATCCGACATCACTGTCACACCGCAGGATTTATACTCTTGCCGAAAGCGACTTTCGGTCCTTTGGTTGTCGTTACTGAAGACCGAGGCGATGCAAGTTCGTAATGACGGGACGACTTTACGCCGCGTTCTAGAGTAGTCCCTAGAGACGGAAGAATGACTGACATTTGGACGAAATATCAGAGAAATGGCCCTTATTAAGCAGACGCTGGCATTTCAGACAAAGGGCACGAACCGACACCATGACGTCATACCCCCCTCCCCCCCGCAGTCTTGTCTCATTGCTATTATAAAAATACCAGATCTGAGAATTTCGAAGTAGGCGGCTATGGAAATTTTATATCACTGTCCTCGCATTACTCTGGAGATCCTGAGGAAAACCGTGACAAATTTTGAGTCAAGATTATTAACAACGACCAAGTCACGCGCATTTCTGCTCAGTCTGTTGTGAGGAATCACGAGCAAAGCTTTTCACTCACCCTGTTGAAGCATAAGTTATATCTGTGGCTCGCATCTTTGCGTGGTTATTGTTATTCGAACATCAGTGTTTGGACAGCCCTAACTTCCAGAGATCCTGGTGCTAGATTTATGGCATTGCCACATCCGGCAAGCACTTCCCTCTGTACAATGCGCACTGTGTCACCAAATTATCCCAGAATTTTTCTGCCGGGTTGTTGGAGATTTTACTTTCAGAATACTTGCTGAGAGCGTAGTAAAACCAGGAAAATGTCTCTACAGATCAGAGATCCCAAGACACGTGTGAAAGTGGTCAGATATACAATGTTGTGGCCTTGATGGGGCGATAGTATTACAAGTTCTGAAAATAACTCGTGGCGCCATTAATTGGTTTGAAAGGCTCGCAAAGGAAGAGGTCGTGGCTTATTTTAAGGCAGCAGTTGTATACTGTTGACTGTAGATAAGAATAATATCAGCAGCTCTAGTAGAAAGCTTTCCTTCACACAGAGGGTGCACTGGGATGTTAGGATGCTCAAGGCAGAACCTCTCTGAGACCCTCTTGTACTGCAGGGGACAATTTGAGGACACTACGAAACGTAAGAAGGACATATGTCCTCCGGTAAAATTTGCAGAGAAATTTTAGGAGGATAAAGTGCAGAGAAGCCGAACACCATCATCGCTCTTATGATGGAAGCAGCTCGCCAAATGTTGCAAGTGCGAAGTGCAACTGCGTTTGAAAGAATGTTATTGTGACATGTCTACAAGTACGTTTTCATTGCACTTTAAAAAATATAACCCCGCCCACACTCATATTTTATTTAAAATAAAGTTATTTATGTACAGCGTTCATCTGTACATATTTTTTCACTTAAATACCTAGAAGTTTTTCTGTATTTTCAAAGACAAATACGAGAAGTTTGTTGTCGTTCTCAGAAAGTCCATCGTTGCACTGTTTTCTGAACCAGTTGAATCAAGATTTCTTTTTTATATATTTGGCTTCCGAGATATGTGGTCGAACTAGTCTCTTCCTTTCAGGATTTTCCGGGCACAAGGTTTGTAATAATTTCTCCCGTGCATTCTTTATGCCCTGCTCATCTCATGCCTCGTGTGTTCGAAAAACTGTAACATCGACATTTGATTGTCGTGAGGACTTTATTTCTTCAAAATCCATTAATCTACTTTTGTATTATTATACCTGGGCGGAAGGACCGAGAGTGGAACTCTCCCTGGCGCTAATGCACTGTTAAATATTTAAAGAAAGCAAAGAGAATAAGTGGTGGTTGACGTTGATCGGTGTGTACACAAGAAGCAGTAGGCACAGGAGCAGTCGATCTGCGATGTTGATGAACCGTACATGGTCCCATGTTCCATTACTGTTTTCGCATTCATTCCACCGCCGTGGAGTGCCATGTCCTTTCACCGGAGCCCTTAACAGTTTGAAGGGCCGTGCAACGGGTCGAGTTCTTTCCCGCCTCATCGACTTTGTCTTCCCGAAACGCGCTCCTCGTCTGAACCAAGGAATATTTCAGTCAGGCATTTGTTACGCTATCTTTCCGTGAAGTCAATAAAATAAACTCACAATGAGGCAACAGAGTCCTTCCGTCCAAGATGGCTGTCTTCTGTGTTGTAGTCAGGTAGAAGTTTACCAGCGTTTCAGATGTCCTTGCTGTCGCCATCATCAGGGTGCCATAAGAAACTCAAATCCGCTCGTCTTTGACAGTAATATGATACAGTTTCTAAAGTAATGTCGTGTTTCATTCACTTGCCCGATGATGGAAGCAGAACTAGCTTCCGAAATGTTGTGTAAAAAAAAAGGACGAAAGAATATGGCTGTCTTCTGGGTTGTAGCCTCGTGAAGCAGACGGTACAAGTTCGCTGCTATACTTTGCCGATACCCACGTGCTTTTGTTGTCGTGAGGATGTACAAGGGAGATACTAATTCAGTTCAATATTAGTGAAATGAGTAGTGAACATCATCGCTTTCTTAGGAGAGAGTTGAACATTCTTGCCGCGAGAGAGACACCTTACATTGCCCCCCAAACATGATAAGAAATGAGGTTACATTCACACACCCACGCCCCGCATAAGATGAATCATAAACTGCATTGTGGGCGATACTCAGTGTCACATGCGGAAAGGGTCTCATGTGACGCTCATTATGAAAGAGCTTACACATCCTGTTTCGAGCGTTTAAATTATGTTAGTACTGCAATTATAGTGGATTTCAGTACAGTATTCTGGGTCGGTGGACCCTGTAATATCTCTATTGTTTTTTGCAATGGAGCAGAGTCCTGTTTGAGGAGAATTAATTACGAAATTTTCAACCTTTATTTAACCCGAAAGTGCGTTAATGTTCACAAAAGCCAGTCATTAACTTTTATCCAGAGCCCGGTGAGTCCAATCCACGTTTTTCCACCATATTTTTCTGGGTTCTTTTTAATATTATCTTCCCATGTACATCTTGTAAGCTGTGGTTGCTTTTTCAGACCGAAACTTTCTAATCTCTAACGTGCATATTATATGCTACGCCCTTCTCATTCCCATTGATTTCTTTGTCCTAAAAAAATTATTAAACAACCGAACATCAGGCCGCGATTACTTCTGGATTGTGCTTGTGGCAGATGAATTTCTCTGTCACCAGTTCATCAATCTACCGTTCATCATCGCAAGCTTTATTTAATGTCGTTAATGGTGATACACGCTTATGTGAACTGAGCACCGACACAGGAGTTCTAAAATTAAATTGGTGGTAATTAAAGAACCAGCCGCTGCTGAGTTAAGTTCTGCCTGCCTTTGGATGGTTTCACTGTCTGTATGGTCGTTGGAAGGAAGCCATGCCTGCTTTTCGTTGTCGACTCTGTCTGAATCCGTATTAACGATAACCCGCTTTCGGTAGCAAATTAACTGCCTGGCAACGTAAAACTTACCGCCTTGTCATAACGGTCTTCCATGGGAAGTTATTAATTTCCCGAATTAAATCTGTCATTAATTTCGTCCTGAATTTTATTTATGTATTTTATGATTCCTCCACAGAATTATTTAAACACAGACGCTGTGTTTAATAAGAACGAGAAACATTAATGGGTTCTTAACTTGTTTTCAATTTGGTATTTTACAAGGACAGTTTGTACCTTCTGTACACAAGAAGTATTCCATAAATAGAGGCACTAGTACGATGTAAGAATTTACAGTACGGAATCAGAAAATGCTTTGTCTTGGCTCCCAAGAAAGACTTTATAGAGCAGTCAGGAATTCTGTTAACAAGATTCATAATGAAGTACACCTGCTGCATTTTCAATGTGTTCGTTGTTGTCCAGTATGTCTTATTGGCCTTGATTGCTTATTAGAGGCAACAGCCATACAACGTGAATTAGACTGAGCCAACATTGAAAATATTTTTACTTAAACGTCCTTAAATATTTGTCGTTATTGAAAGTGTTTCGAATAAAGTTTGTACTGGAACGGTATGAACACACATGCAATTCGTCCAAAGTTGTTAATATAAATCTCCATACTAAATTTTATTAAAATCCTTGCAGTAATTTTGGAAATGAAATTCTATCAATATTCGCAGAATATCAGCTGTTCTGTCAGGGATCTGTTGGTTGTGTAGCAGATGTTACAGGGGCCATGAACCGAGATGACCAACTGTGATAAACAATATCTAGCAAAAGGTATCAAGTGCATTAGTTATGTTGGTGCCTGGCTGATTATTTATTTATTTAGTGATCTGTCTGACGACAGGTCCATATGAACAGGATCCTTCCATCCTTTTCTCGGACTGGGAGCTGTTCATATACGTTCTTGGCAGATGATCCAGAAGTGGTTTGCCATTGCCTTCTTCTGTGTGTGAATGGAGTAATTGTTGGGATGCCACGGAGAAACCGGGGAAGCCCCCGGAGGAAAACTCCGTGTTGCCTAGACCACGGCCTTGCCCAACACAAGTTATAAATTCGGGCACCGCCGGGAATCGAACCCGAGACCACAGGATTACAAGGTTAGGGTTCTAACCGCTAGACCACCGTTGGCTGATTGTAACAGCTTTAGTTTTCTTGCCAGGACTGAATGTGTGAAGTGTCCAGTAGTCTCGTACGTAATATGGCGGATAAACACACATGCGTAACATTGCTCTTATAATCAGTATTTAACAACTGAAAAGTTTTATAATGATGAATAACCCTCCAGAATGAAAGTGTTAGTGCTGGTAAGTGGATTTAGTGAACCGTGCACGGCAGAGTTCTCTGAAATCATTACGCCTCCGGACAACCTCTTGCCTCACCTACCTACGTTCTCCCTGTTGTGACCTTTGCCCTATATCGCCTGAGATAAGAATCAATGCACCTTACCTGTTGGCCAGGCAACTCAATAAATCAATGTTAGGCAAAAGTGTGAGTTTCATAGATCGAAACGGAGATTTACGGTAAACTGTGCATAGGGAGCGACTTTCGATGTCACCACGTGGAACATTTGGTTCAATTGACATATTTCTTTTGGATTATGAAATAAGATCAAACTTCCAATATGTTAACAGACAGTGGAACATGAAACTGTAGCAGATTACAATGCAGTAGGAAAGGCTGCGGATATAAAACTTCAATTGTAATGTTGAAGTGTTACTATGAAATTTAGCAATAGAATTGAAGCCAGATTTAACTCTTTAATATGAGACTGTCCTGTGGAGTGTGAAGGGCTCACAAAGTCGGGATTGGTGGAACAAGGAGAAGTTTGGAAGTAGAAGGATCGATTTTTGAAATTGTCGAGTGTAAGTGACGTATGTAGCCACGGTGGTTTAGCGGTTCGAACGCTGGCCTTGTAATCCTGGAGTCTCGGGTTCGAATCCCGGCGGTGCCCGAATTTATAACTTGTGTTGGGCAAGGCCGTGGTCTAGGCAACACGGAGTTTTCCTCCGGGGGCTTCCGCGGTTTCTCCATGCCATCCCAACAATTACTCCATTCACACTCACACAGAAGAAGGCAATGGCAAACCACTTCTGGATCATCTGCCAAGAACGTATATGAACAGGTCCCAGTCCGAGAAAAGGATGGAAGGATCCTGTTCATATGGACCTGTCGTCAGACAGAACACTAAATAATAATAAGATGAGGTGGTCTAGCGGTTAGAACGCTGGCCTTGTAATCCTGGGGTCTCGGGTTCGATTCCCGGCGGTGCCCGAATTTATAACTTGTGTTGGGCAAGGCCGTGGTCTAGGCAACACGGAGTTTTCCTCCGTGGCATCCCAACAATTACTCCATTCACACACAGGAGAAGGCAATGGCAAACCACTTGTGGATCATCTGCCAAGAACGTATATGAACAGGTCCCAGTCCGAGAAAAGGATGGAAGGATCCTGTTCATATGGACCTGTCGTCAGACAGAACACTAAATAATAATAAGATGAGGTGGTCTAGCGGTTAGAACGCTGGCCTTGTAATCCTGGGGTCTCGGGTTCGATTCCCGGCGGTGCCCGAATTTATAACTTGTGTTGGGCAAGGCCGTGGTCTAGGCAACACGGAGTTTTCCTCCGTGGCATCCCAACAATTACTCCATTCACACACAGAAGAAGGCAATGGCAAACCACTTCTGGATCATCTGCCAAGAACGTATATGAACAGGTCCCAGTCCGAGACAAGGATGGAAGGATCCTCTTCATATGGACCTGTCGTCAGACAGAACACTAAATAAAATAAGAGACATATGTCACGGACACTTGTAGAGAATTAGGGAAAATACAGTGTGATCGAAAATACACACAACTTTTATTACGATATTAATTGATGGCTGCAATTTGGTACAATTAGATTGGATTAATAGACCCGATATCACTGTAATTATACAAGAGCCCACTCAGATTACGTCATGTAAAACCTGTTCGAGCCAGTCCATCATCTGTTTCAAACTGTTGAAGAACAAGAATGAATGTCTTTTTTTCACGAGTGCTACGACCTGGCATCTGGTATTTACTTTGATTGCCAGAATGTGTTTAGGGTTACGTTTCCCGATTCTCCTGTGCCAAACAAATTGTTTTTGTGCTTAACTGAACACGACGCCGTAAAAACGTTTGTGGGAGTGGAGTTTTAGCTTCACGCATTCATAATCGTGGGTGATCGCTTTACTTAGGGGGGAAGAGTCCCCGGTACCTGTCTTTTGGTATCTGGCCTACATAATGTGTCGGATTGGGTTCATTGACGGACTTAAATTAACACTTTGATTGATCTTCAGATTCCATGAAATCAAAGTCTTTGGCCATCTGAATATCTGATTCTGAACACTGACCTCATGTCACAGTGAAGATGGCTGACTTCTGGAATATTACGCCGTGTAGTCTGCTAGAAATTTGCTGAAGTTTTAAGGGACCTTACTGCCTCCAACTTCAGGGCTATCGTCACGTCCCAATATCCCAGGAGACCGCCATTTTTATATTCGTCGCCTTAACCTGAAATCTCACTGTCATAGGGTGCGTTGATTAAAACGCTAATTATGTGAACAGGATGGTCTTTGTTACATAGCTGCACTTCATTTTTTTTTTGGGGGGGGGGGCCTTATTCTCCCTGCATTTCTCGTCAGTTTTGTTCTTGTGGATACAGCGCAGAAGGAATACTGCATTAACCAACGGCATGGTGGGCTGTATGAAGGCCTTTTGAGTAGGAAGAGATGTGGAGGATTTTCATTTCTCGAGGCATGGACCGGCTATCAACAGAGATGTTGGCGCGCGTGAATATATATACATGCTGTTGTTGTTGACTTGTCGCCATGACGTCCAGCCAATTAATTTTTATTACCCTCAGCCTTCTCGTATGGTAGAGTGTGTGGGGTCCATGCAAAGCTGTCATCTTTCCTACTGAGGTTAATTCTCGTTCGGTGTAATGTGAGTAAATGTTGCTTATTTACCGAAAAGTTCTGGGTGTCTTGTGTTCGTGGGTGTTTGTCGGTTGACTGCACAGTCCACAACCCTTTTTAAAACACCATTTAGGGCTTGATTCTTGTGTCAGAGGTTTATCATTGTTATTGAAGATTTTTATGATCTCTCTGGACAGATAACCAATAAAATATTGCCATATCGCAGTATTTAGTTATTACTAGAAAATTAAAGAGCGTTTTTGAGCAGTTTCTAGCTCATATTTAGAATTTTTGCCAGCACCGGGCTACTGTTGAGACCCAAAATACCATTTCCCGCGCTACTTCCCGGCAACTATTTGTGACCCATCCATTACATATTATTGATAACAGTTTTTATTCGAGTCCTTACTAAGGGCGTGTAATTGACCTTAACAAGTAAACTAATAGGGGTGCAGTTAATGTGAAAGGGGAGTCTGCCGATCTCTGGAACGTCTCATTGCGACGTTCTGGTGTAGATATCTGAGTAGCGAGCCGGATGTGTGCCCGGTTCAGATTCCAGCAACGCCCCCAGAAACATCATCAGTTGTTTTTATCATGGCGGAACTAGGCACTGAACACCCGCCATTCCCTTCTCCGCTTTTCGAACCTTCTGTGCAGCCTGTGAGCATTGTAGATAAGACAATGGCGTACCACCAGATGATGGGACTGTTGTCGACTTGGAAAAGAAAATGGCGCGCCCCCTGCAAGCTACAGATAACATGAAAACTATCTCTTATCTGTCCTCCCACTGCTACTGACGTTTGGTGATCAAGAACTGAAACAATTGTTGCTGCTTGTTAATTACCAGCAGAAAATGAAGTCATTTGCGTCCAGCATGCTGATCCGATTCGTCAACGGTTTATGGAACATGAAGAAACTTGTAATTTCTCATATGGTCATTAAATTCCCCTGCTTATGAACACACATTTTATTACTCGGATCACAAGGGCCCACCTGCGGAGCGTATTCTGGACCCAGAGTGGCGTTATCCTCTCATCTGCGCCAGGGTCACTCAAGTCGTCTCTTCTTTTGGGATTTTCCAACAAAAATTCTGAATGCATTTCTACGTTTTCCGCCCACCTAAAGCCGGCTGGACTTCGGAGTTGCTCTGGACAAGGCGACGGAGAAAAAAGTTGCTGTCTCAGCCGGGCGTCGAGTAGGTCGTCATTGGGTAAAAAGCTTGTGTAGTTTTCTTGAGGCAAAGCTAAAGTTTTGCCTCTTCTTAAACAATCTCATTATTTCAGACATCTCGGTGTTATACTTTGATCAGTACACTCAGAAGAGTCCTTGCTGGGTAAAGAGCTTCCGGTAAGAGGCTGGTGAGACCCAGAGCCAGTCTCGACGCCGTGGCGCAGAGAGAAATAATTTGTCCCGTCCCAGCTGATCCATCGACTTAACCTAGTCACTTATCTGGACTCTTGTTCGCGGGATCATGATGTGAGCCAAACAATGTATTTACTGAGGAATATACTTTCTTGTATCTGTCCAACATAGCCACGGTGGTCTAGCGGTTAGAACGCTGGCCTTGTAATCCTGGGGTCTCGGGTTCGATTCCCGGCGGTGCCCGAATTTATAACTTGTGTTGGGCAAGGCCGTGGTCTAGGCAACACGGAGTTTTCCTCCGTGGCATCCCAACAATTACTCCATTCACACACAGAAGAAGGCAACGGCAAACCACTTCTGGATCATCTGCCAAGAACGTATATGAACAGGTCTCAGTCCGAGAAAAGGATGGAAGGATCCTGTTCATATGGACCTGTCGTCAGACAGAACACTAAATAAAAAAAAATCTGTCCAACAATACTCGACGGAGTAGTGGCAGCCTTTGTAAATACTATGCGAAATTTATCACCAGGTCTCTCATTTTCTCGTTTCCTGTTTAGATGTCGACGAGTAAAATGAAAGTAAAATATTCTGAGTACCCCTATGTTCCGAGAACCTTCGAGCGTCTTGGAACTGCCAGTGCGAGCATTAAGTGTCAAAAGGACGAGACACGGCACAATGTAGAGCAATTGCACTTGCCAAGCATGGCGCCAACACTGCGAGATGGATTGGTATGCGGGTATGATCGGGGAGAGAGAAAGATCCTCTTAAATTTCTTCCCCCTGCTCGCGTGGAGGCGCTGTAGTCGAGGCTATAGAAAAGAGATGAAGCCACCTCCGCGTTTGCTAGTGACAGACGAGAAGAGGCGGTGGATCGGAATGGCAGTGTTGTGTTGGACTGGCGGCTGATCGTGGCAACGTTATGGCAGCGGGTGTTACAAATGTAAGTTCATTTACTAACTCACAAGATAGGATAAAAGGAAAATGTTACAAGCTGTAATCATTCTGGCACTTGCGTCGCGTTCATCGTTTAATTTAATAGAGTCATCTTGTTTTCATGGACCGAAGGAATCCAAGCGAGTTGAGATTTTAGGGGTCTAATGGCTTCGACGACTGTAGTGTTTTTGTGGCGCCATATGATCTCTCTTTTAGGTGATTACTATCGGTTTGTTTCCATCCTCTGGGTCGATTAAGGAGGCGATACGCTTCTCCGAAACGTCTTGCGAATATCTGTATTACAAGCTGCAGACATTGATATCTTTGTTGTTTGAACTAACGTAAGCTGCAGAGGTGTTGAATATGTCACAATCTGCAGACAGTAAAATTAACATTGTCTTAGTGATAAGGAGTATTACGGGCTTAGACATTGCATGCACAACGGTTACGCCTTTTTTTTTTTTTTGAAATCCCGAGGAGCCAGAATTGCGAGTTTCCTTTCAAAACAGGACTTTATAATCTTATTACACAGGAATGTGTGATGTAAACTTTACTGGTTCAACCGATAGGCTTGTGTTTGAAATTGGTGCCAGTAAATCACTTCCTCTGATTTCAAGAACAGTCCTTTAGACGCACAAACATTACACAGTCTAGCAAAAAAATTTCCGTCATATTCATGACTTTTTTTTCTGGAGCTGGTATTCACACTTTTGTTCCATTTTCCGTTTCATGCAGGTTGTGCTGTACGGTCTCTGAAGGTCTGTTAGGAACTGCACTACGTCTATCGATCATGGAAATATTTCGATACATCTTGAGCATGAATGTCACTGAATTGTTTCGGTATATCTTATGCAGTCAGAAACAATAAATGTTTAATGTAACTTCATAAAAACGCTGAAATGTGCATTTTTGAGCACGTGTTATGGATTACCCGAAGAACGCGCGACGTGATACGTGGGCAGACCAGTATTGCACCTAAATTCGACGGCCCACAAATGTTTAAATATGAATAAGTCTTAAACATTCCCAAAGTAAGCCGCTGTGATTGATACCAGACGTCATGCCAACTTTCTTTATAAATTCTTCGGGTACTTTATATTTCAGTTACCTTAGAAACTTTGCGGAAACTTGGAAGCCAAACACATGACAGTTGCAGGTATCAGGCGCTGTGAAAAAATGTTTTTTTTTTAAAGAATTTAAATTAAAATGTTTTATATTTTGATGGGATATTTTGTCATGCAACAATTTTTATATACTGTACGTTGTTTAGGCGGGTTGGGAGCCCAGCAGAACACCTATTAAAATAACTTAAATCCATCTGTCTGCTCTTACTCATTAAACTATTATTAAGTACTCGAGAAGGACTGGATGGAATTTTCTTTTACACATCTCACATTTCGTTGAATGTGGCAACAGTAATGAACTCTTCGTACTCTCATTGCGCGCCGATGTAGCTAAATGTGGAGTTTGCAGGGTAGTGTTCCGAGGACCGAGCGTTGCTACTCTGTCAGGAATGTGCGCATTTCCCCAGCTTTTACTACCGGCCCCACAGCCGAGTCTGAACAGAGCGCGCCTTGTTCGAAGTCGAAGAGATTTTCATTCGTTATTCGCGTAAAGTGACGATCTTCACCAGGATTAAATTTGGCCACTGGCTTTTGGCGTAGGTCTCGATACTAAATTTAATATTGCCATGTGTTCCAGTTTGGCGTCGTTTAACGACCGATAAAATGTTTCTTGTGTATTTGCAGAGATATGGTTTTAATCATGTGTCCCTGAATTTCGGGGGGGGGGGGGGGGGGAGGAAGGAGCGTAGTATTTTCAAGTGGTCTTCTTCTTCTCGAGGATTCGGCTGCTTTACTTGACGTTTGTTGTGAATTCTGATGCTGTGTGTTTATGAAAAAGTGTAGGCTGTTTTGAAATTCGTCCCATAAGTTCTGGTTTGCGTTTCGAAGAACATGCCTTGGGTTTTATGTTACTTTGAATTGCATTTCTCTGATTCAAGTTAGAGAATAATAAAAGTTTTTTCTACTGAACACTACATTTTTGTTAATATTTAATACTTGAGTAAAATCTTGGTGGGTTAAACGGAGTATTTTTGCTGAAGCCTCTGCGTTGTGTCGGTGAAATTACCACCAGTATCCAAGGTAAGCATTTTCATTCTGCAAGCTTTATAGTAAATGTTCCATTTTGTTTGCTTGAGTAATTGGTTTAATGGGTTTTTTTTCATAACTTGCGTCGAAGTAGCGTTATTTTGTATTCTTGAGAAACAGCACCAACGTGAAACAGGTTTCAACTACTGAACAAATTTATATGAAATTTGGTATTAACTCCATGGAACAGAGTTACTATGAGAAAGTGATGGTTACGCATCAGGTCATGGAATTTTCAGGGTTTTATGGGACCTGAAGTTACATTTACGGTACGCAGGTGGAATGTGTCGTTAGCCAGTTCAATCCGGTCCACACTACTTTAAGATTAATTTTGTTATCGGTCATCTGGGTGGTGTTTTCCTGCTGCAGTTTTCACGAATTAATTGTTTCTCCATGTGTAATACAGATTGAATTTGTGGAGTGGATGTAGTTTTTGTTTGGAGCGTTCCAATATAAAACCAACTTTTCTTGAAGCTGGTGTAGAACTTATACATATCTTACACTGTAGAGTAAAATAAAGTAGAGAAATTTCAAAAATTCTTAAATATCGCTGGAATCTGGAACTTTCGTTTGAAACATTTTTCGCTTTGCAGTGAATGGCGTTGAGGCAGTGATGCTTGGAAAACTCTACAGAACTTATTTTTATGGGATGTGTTCTGTATCGTAGGGGTTTTTGCCCTGCTAACTGAAATCCTTTCACGCAAACAGCTTGCTGAATGAGACAACTAGTAGTGAAAATGGATGCAGATTAGTTGAATTAGAATTGTGCCATGTCGGAACCTGCCCGAAACTTCATTTCGACGGAACTGTTCTGGGTCCGAACCCGCCAAAACGTAACATTGCACGAAACAAAGAATGAAAAAAAAGCGAAGAATCCCTTGAATGAGCCGCCACTCCCTGCTTCAAAGCAACCCCCTCCCCCTGCACACACATTTGGCTTGAGTATGTGAGGGTTACGCCGTTCCTGACAGAAACAGGTTGTGTTACTAACATCTACATGAAATGTTTGCAGAAAGGGCGGAAGTTGTGGTAGCCCTCCGTTCGACTGTGCCGCAACCCCTGTGTCGATGTTGGGGGCGCACGTATACGTGCCAGAGACTCGGATCTTTCTCCCAACTCGCGAGCAGTTCTTTAGTTCTCTCCAGGGCCCCTAACTTCTAGCCGAGCCCTTTCAGAACTCACCCCTCCTGCATGGCGCTGTTATTCAGCCTTGCGTTGATTGACGAATTGTGACAGTTTCTCGAACGTTTTCATTTTTATCCGTATTTCCGATATGCTTGCTTATTCCCCGCGAAGACAGTGTGAAAAGATGCTCGTACTTTTTCAGAAATGATTAATACCCACGACGTCGCACATGTGTTCATGTTATTGTCCATTTCTTGACGAGTTCTAGCTAAACGAAATCTTCCCTGCTTCGAAGGACCTGCACACGACGGAGGCCTTGAAGAAGCCGAAAGCCGCTCAGCTCATGGAACCAGGAGGTTTAAAATTTCCGCCGGTCCCTGTCCTGGGACGAATGAATCCAGATCAGATCCTTGCACCCTATTTACAGCGTCTTATCATCTTCCCTTCAAATGGTCTGTCTGCTTTCGGAGTGTGCGACCATCTTGCCTTCATTTATCATGATCTTAACACTGCATTAACGTAATTGGCATTTGTTATCTCTGTAATGCGCGTTGGTGTGTGGAGTACGGCTAATATTTTCAACTCTCCATGGAAATTGTCGGGAATTGTAGTGGAATGGTATTAAGTTCTCGTATCATGCAATGTGGCTGTGTGCCATCTGTCTGTGGCAGTGGACTGAGTTATATGAGATCGCAGATCGTGAAGAATTCCGTCACCACTGCCTTTTAACCTTTCACTCGGACTCGCATTCTTTGGTCCAAACGCTCATTCTCGTTCACTGGCAGAGAAAAAATCGAGAGGAGGGCCCGGATCTGGTGTACCAACTTTTGGTCATTTCCATTTCAACGGCATCCTCTGCGTACGCAGCGCCCACACGTCACTTCGGGCGATGGCGCCGGGTGGATCCAGCGGGGAACGAAAATGTTTTGAGGTTAACTGACTCGGTAGGTGGCTGTCATTGTTCGTGGGAGGGGAGACCTAATCTGTAGCGCTGCAGACTTTTAGTGAAGCACCCATTTCGAATTGGGGGTGGGGGATACGAGATATCTTGACACTTTCCTGATTATACTGTCATTCCACACGAATAATGGAACAATACGTTTTGAAATATGGCCGCCTCCTTCTTTACATCTCTTGGGACACTACGTAAGTATAGCTGCTTCAGTTGAGACGACGACCTTAAGAGCGCAGTGTTATTAAAATACGAAATTTTTAGGGCCCGTCCAGGTGAACAGCATTGTATTCTGACATAAGCATTAACTGATTGGTCACGCATTGTGTTTCTTACCACTGGCCCGTGCGTTTGAAACACTCTGGAAGCCCTTCCATGTGAACTCCAGGGCGTGGTCAAGCGCTCGTCTGCCAAGAGGTAGCTGCCACATCTCAGACCCGGATGGTACCTCCCAATCGATTTGCATTGTTACTAAAACCTGTCTACAACGGAATCACATTTCGATATTGTCTTGGTCTGGTGTCAACAATAACTTATTTATTTATTTATTTAGTGTTCTGTCTGACGACAGGTCCATATGAACAGGATCCTTCCATCCTTTTCTCGGACTGGGACCTGTTCATATACGTTCTTGGCAGATGATCCAGAAGTGGTTTGCCATTGCCTTCTTCTGTGTGTGAATGGAGTAATTGTTGGGATGCCACGGAGGAAAACTCCGTGTTGCCTAGACCACGGCCTTGCCCAACACAAGTTATAAATTCGGGCACCGCCGGGAATCGAACCCGAGACCCCAGGATTACAAGGCCAGCGTTCTAACCGCTAGACCACAGTGGCAACAATAACTACTGGTGCAAAATTACTTGACATTGAATGAATGGTCTTTCGATATTCATTATATTCTCCTTATTTTCTTTATAGGAATTCTACGAAGAGCATTGTGGTCACAAATAGGAAAGAATTAGTCTGACAGACAAAAACTATTCGTGAAATAACAGAAGAAGAGAGAGTGTCTTGTTTTCTCCAGCTTCCTCTATGTTTGAAGTAAAGTTCGTAATTTGCGTTTTGTCGGACCGAATTAAGAGCGCTGCTAATCAGGTTGTGAGGTAATTACAGTGACTTAGTTTTACGCGCTATCATAACCAGGCCGTCAAGTCATTTTGACACACCCTGTCGTAACCTGCGACGGACACATGCCTACCGTCCGTGTTTTGGCGGTATAGGAACGTCTTTTTATTTCTTTGGAATCTCTTGTGTGTTATAAGGACCGTCATCGCGTGTCGTCGTGGCGATGGAGCGAGATTCTCTGTCCTGTCTCACAGGCTGCCTGGTGCTTGATCGTTGTTCAGTCTGTCTCGATAACGCTGAGAGCACTTGCTGGGGCCTCGAGGCGTGTGATCGGGGCGGACAGGACGCCGGGTTACGTTATTCGCGAGACACTTGAGCAATCTTCTCGGATATGGCGGTGCACACGTATGCTGGTTTCTTTGTGGAGGGTGGAAGGAGTTCTCTCCTGGTGTAGCTCCTCGAATTTCGTTAGTAGGGATTCTCTATCTCAGGTCACACTTGGTGTCTTGCAGAGAAGTAGTGGAGCTTCACTCTCTCCTCAGCGACTGCATGGCGAGCAGCGATACAGCTTTTCTTCACCAGGAATTTGTAGACACAGTAATCGTTTTATGATTTTTTAAAAAAAAAAAAACTTTTCCGGCTATTACAGAAACGCTAAATGAGTTATATTTTATGGCTTGCCTGCGTTCGGTATATTGATTTCAGTAGGGAATTTTATAATCCTTATAAATATGAATTTTTATTCAATCCGAGTAGTCATTTTCGACATATTACATTATGTATTTAGGAAAATGTACCTTTATTGAAAAAAATTCCACCCCTTATTAGAGATTACAAGTTATGATTATATCTCATGTTTAAGTAATATGAACGCTATGAATTCAAAATTATCATTCACTGTGGCCCCTCATCGTAATTCTTAGTCTAGGATGAGGATGTCCTGGGTACCTTTTGCGATGTATTTCAAATTGCCTCAATTACTGACTTCTGGGTGTATATAAAACGGGGGAATTGTTTGATTCATTCTTGAAAGCGTCTGGTAAATTGTGTTCTGGGTTTTAACATTTCCCCGTGGCTTACGTCTTTCCCTTATACTTTTCCTTTTTAATTTGTATGGTGATCAGGGCTTCGAGAAGTAATTGGTTTATCGACCCATCGAAATCTCCTTCCTCTGAGCCATGAACAGCGAGAGATAGCTGCAGACTGAAATTCAGATGTCGGACTGCCATGTGCTTCATGGACATAGTTGTAATTTGTCCGCGTCTTTCCAGAAACGTCATTGTCAATGAAAGGGTTAACGGAAGGAGGGAGTTGACGAGCGACCTGACATCTGCAGCGGGCAAAGCCTGCTTTTTACATTGCACAGATATTCAGTCGAATAAATCTTGTTTTGTTCATGGTATTTAGGCAATCTGAATTTTAAATACAACAATAAAGTGCAATATATCTCGTGGGCTAGCGTGCTGAATTTGTGCTCGGATGGTTGCAGGCAGAGTCAAATCTTATTTTATTGACTGGAATGTTAAATATGTTGCGTTTGTTTATGGGAGGGGGTTACGCGTCCGAACAACACGTATTGAGAATCTCTTGGGAGATTATTTCAATAAGGAACCAGGGCAATGTGTGTCAACGCTGCCATCCATTGGGAGACGTTTATGGCTATTTACTGCTATGACTGTATTGAGATAACCAGTCGAGTGCTAAACAACAACACGATTAATTTGAACACAACCCAGAAGGGTCTGCCAGTATATATCTGACAACGCTCGACTGTCATGATATTGTAAGTGTGGATCTTTGAAACAGCAAAAAGGAAACCGGGAACTCTTTGGTCATTAATTCATGGGAGGCCTTTATATTCCCTTCGAAAATAAGCTTTCATACTTTATCGGAGGCAGTCACGCTGTCGCCGGTCTCCAAGATTTGGTCTTGGCAGTCAGGGATCCAGGAGTCTCAGCACAAGTAATTCTGTATAACCTTCATTTTAATGATTCCATAATTAAGGAATCTGTATATATATTCGATTGAAGATTGTTCTTGGGCTATTACCATTAAACGCTGCCATACTCAGTAGCTCCAAGGCCACCTGATCAAGTTAGCAACCGCTCGGCTAATCTACAGTTCGTATCCTGACGCGGGGAGTTCAGGGCCCATCGATTCCCCTGCCAGGGATACGACAGGGGGTCCTGAGTTTGTGTACTTTAAAGACGTACTTCAAAGCATCGCTTCATCGCCGTGTTTGTGTAACTGTCCTGTTATCAATATTTCGCGCAGAATTTGTAGGTATGTGTACGATATGTCTCCATACCAAATTTTTCGCTGCTAGAGCCAATGAATCAATCACAGTTAATCCCATCAAACCGAAAGTTAAATTGGCCTGTAGATTTCCGGCAGCCATGTTATTGTTTACACACATCGGAAACATTAACCATCTTAATATAGAAGTTATATTTATATACAATATATTAAGTTATATTTTTCTGATGTCTTTTACGAATCGTCTTTTCAGGACCTAATGGCACTTCCACCTGATAAGTTTGTCTTCCTGACGTGTTTTCGATTTCAGGAAATTGCGCTAAAGTTATAACGGAAAACGAGGCAGAATTTTAGTATTGCGGAAAGTATCAGCTGATCGCAGCGTATGTTTGCAGGACAGACGGTAACATTTTTTTCGAGTGGGTAAATTTGTTTTGACTGGTCGTCATCTTGGCTGGGATAAAATATAGTGCGCTTGATATTTAGAAGGGGAGGGGGCGCAGATAAGCCCCGAGCGTGACTCTATGCATACTGAGGGAATTGTTTGAAAAATGACCGACTTTCTTTCTGCATGTCAGGCAGTCGAGTTGCGAGGACTTTGAATCCAAATTCCCACATTACTTAGTCGAACCCATTTGCGTGCCACATTGGAAGGTGGTCCGCATCCATTACGATGGATCCTGACAAGTCTCTTGGCGGGGGGGGGGGGGGGTCCCAAATGAAAGTTTAGTTAGGATTGTGGTTCGTAGTGGCAGGCCTTTCTAGAAGTGTTTGGTGTTCGCCAGGGGAAGAGAAGTGAAATTGAGGCAAAATTAAGGGCTGAAAGAAGGAAGATGGATGAAGATGTAAGAAAGCAAGTGACAAACTAGAACCGTGAGAGAATCACATGAGAGTATTCAAAGGGAAAGATTAAGTTAAACTAAGGGAAACAAATGGGAGGATGAAGAGACTGAAGGAAGGGAAAAATGGAATAAGAAACGGGGGATGAAAGTGTGAGAAGAGGAAAGGAAGACGTAAGAAAAATCAGGGGGCGAGAGAGAAAGAATGTGAAGAATTAATCATAAGAATTCAAATGTAAGAATTTGTAAATAAAAGTGACATGGTTTTTCGAAATGTGGATGTTTCAACCGGATGTGATTGTGGCCTGTTTCAAGTAGTTCCAGCTCATGCCTGGCCTGTTTAAATTCACAACAGCTCTCATACAACTAAGTCCAGCGAGATTCGAAATCTGGATCTGCCGAATATGGAGCAGATGCCTTCCGGGTCGTCAGGTTCTCTTTCTTTCCCCCTCTCCCCCCATTTATCGAGTAGTAGGTTCTGCACACAAGTACGTGTTTCTTCTGATGCTGTCTTGAGAGCCAGGCGTGATGTAAACGATTAATATCGTCGAAAGCTGCTTTCGCATTTGTTAGCTCAAGATAAAGCCACTCTTAACATTTTTATTTCGATTAGGAGGTGTAACGGCAGATAATGCGCTTTGTAACGCTTCATAGGTCGTTCTGCAACCTGTGGGTGGCGATGATGCTGAAAAGCAATTGGAATAAAGGTGTATGGATTTTATTCATATTTCAACGGCTAAATACCAGTAAAATTTTTGTGCTTCTAGTGATTGCTGTCTGTCCGGTATCAGACGGCTTAGTCTGATATCGTCTTATATTTTTTTCCTTTGTTTAGGGCGTGATTTGCATTTATGATTTTGTATGCATTAATCTCGGGGGGTTTATATAGGTGGCGGGAAGATTAAACATTTCTGAACTGAGTGTTTGAAATCATTTACGCAATTTAATCGCAAAATTTTATCGTGAAGTTGTTTCGTTGCCACTATTAAAACGACACGTCGTTTTGAAATCGTAGTTGAAAACAAACCGTGGCGTTGAAACTGCTGTTGGAAACAAAATATGGCTTTCAGAACTTGTTGAGAGGTGTTTTGTTGGAGTAAAGAGTCACGTATTAAAACTCTTGTTATGGTCCTGTGCATTGGAGCCTGCCTTCAGTGCAAGTAACAACACATGGACCGAGGAGTTGCTGTCCCCAAGATTAGTGGGTTCCCACTTAAGTTATTGTGGTACGCTCTCCGCCCATGTACGTAATTGAGCTTGTCTGGGCCATTATTTGGATAACTCAGTGGTAGCACTTGGCTCTGCACAGAAGCGTCTTTGTATGTGGCCCCAAACAGTTTCGTCAGTTTTCTTGGGTTAGGAACCGCTGTCGGTGTGTGGTAACGTGCTTGACATTGAGGAGATAGGAGGGTCGTATCTAGATCTGAACGATGAATCAGTCATTGTTCGTATTTCTATTGGGAAGATACATTTTTTGGGTCCAAAGAACTACTCTATTTATCTTATGTCTGTAATTTTTCTCGTGTCGTCTTCCAGCACTCGATTGCATTAGTGTGTTGGAAGTTTAAAAATACGAAATATTTGTCAAGGATATTTGTGATTCCTGGCGTAATTGAATTTACGATCGTTGCAGAAATTTGTTGGCGTGTCATGCCTGAGTGCAGTGAAGATATTGGCGGCTGTGTCATTCTTCGTACGCCGCCAGAATGGCGTTGAAAGATTTCCTGTACGAAACATTGTTAATGTTGAAGTGATAATTCTGTTCTGTATGATAAAGAGTTTATGTTAGTATGTTCTGTTCCTGGCTCGTAGTATTTAGTGTCTTGTTTACACCGAATTTTTAAACAACTGTTTCATTCAGCGCTTGGCACCACAAATTAAGCACAACAAACTATTGCTTTATGTTAGTCAAGACTGGGTTTACTGTGTAAGTTCCAAGAAACGTTACCAGGGGAATCAAGACACGCACAGAAGCAATGGCGTCAGGTGA
Source organism: Zootermopsis nevadensis (assembly GCF_977971745.1). Classification (NCBI taxonomy): domain Eukaryota; kingdom Metazoa; phylum Arthropoda; class Insecta; order Blattodea; family Termopsidae; genus Zootermopsis; species Zootermopsis nevadensis. Next base: position 4,516,062 of record NW_028259142.1, on the reverse strand, counting down.
AGTACCGCATTTCCTCGATTTTAAGACGCAATCGATTGTAAGACGCACCCTCGATTTAGTAATAGGTTCGTAGGGGGAAAATACGCTATATCGATTCTTGAATGCCGTCCACTGCTAGACGCACCCCGATTTCAGAAATTGTTGAATGTAAGAAAAGTGCTTGAAATCGAGTAAATACGATATATCGTGAGGATGGCAATTGCTTGAATAAATCGATGGTTGCGAATAGTTAGGTGGTAACCCACGATGTAGCCTTGAACAGGCTATGCAAAGCCGTTTTGTGCAGAAACAAATCAGGAAGTGTACTCGTAGCGAAACAGTTCTGGCGCGTTCGCTCATACTGCCTTCAGAATTTCAACTCATGAATGCTAATTCTGATGCTCTGTTACAAAACGCATAGAATGGGCGGGGTGGACAGCCAATGACATCTGTTTCAAAATGTTGTCACAATCTGACGGTTTTCGGTTTATCAGATGACAGCATACAAATCCGTTTGGTTTAATTAAGCTTGAGAACTTGCTGAATGTGTTTATTAGTCCTACAGTTTAAGCTCCATGAAATTAACCTGAAATCTTGTCCAAATTCGACATCTGTGGGGCGAAATTATTCTTTCGATGATATTTGGAAATTACAAATGAGTTCACCCTTGAGTGAACGGAGTTTGTACGCACGGCGTTAGGAAAACCTGCGTTTTGGTGTAATTAAATTTCTTGCATGACCTCAGGAAAAGGCTCTGTATGTAGTCTGTACCTCACTGTTTAAGTCTCGGCTAAATATACAGTACATGGGGAATTTTCTGAATGCCGTTCTGACTGCTCTGTGGAAGAGATGAGGAACACGGTACGTGTTATAAATACGACACTTTGCGCTCGGCGGATCATAAACATGCAGGGGAGGTGGTGGTGGGCTTTTATTTTTCTTAATCTTCTCCAAATGGTACTGGAAATGTTGTGGCTCTCAGTCAGACCCACCATTAAGCTCGGATTTTTAAGTGTTGCAGAGTTGTGCAAAGTGAGGGCACCTATCAGGAGTTGTGTTAAGAGGTACAGGGATACTTTTGATGAGAACTTTATTTTTTGTAATGTAGGCACTACAACAACAACTCACGTACTGTGTGTGTTTGCTTTCATCCCTTAACTACATCATTTTTATTTTAAGGTGTTACAATTCCTATAGAATTACTGTTTCAAATAATACAGTGGTATATAAAGCCCTGAAAATTGTTACCTAACAGCGTGTTATGTAATAAGTCTGAAGAAATATGAATAATTAAATATACAGGATAGAAGTGCCTGTTTTTGTATTGATTCAGTGACGGAAGTGTGACTTACGTAGGGAATTGTTGATTACAGAACGAGCAATTTTCTGTGTTCCTGCTTTGGATTAATGGTTGTATCCTTCATTTTTTATCCCAGTGTTGAGCACAGTTGTGAAATCATGAGGATGGATCTTTCCAGTCTGCAAGTATTTTGCCGTGCACCCCCCGTGGTTTCGATTACAATTTGGGATAAGGCGTCGGGTCAGTTCCATTACAGCGTTTGGGCGGCTCTTCAACGGAGTGATGGATCTCAGTCTAGAAAACGTGGCGATTTAGACTTCCGATTCCGATTTGAGCAATCTTACCGGTTATGAAAGACTCGTTCCTCGCGAAGGTCTCGGGCCAGAGCTAGTCTCAAAATAATTTCATCAGTCCCCGCGACTGAGCCCCATTTTCATTTCCCAGTTTCGTCGAAACCGAATTAGTAGTACGACTTTCGTGTGCTGATTACGAGCGTTGTTTCTTTCAGCATGTTTGTGTAATTTGTAAATAAGCGAGTTTAATTACTGCCCTGTTTCGTAAAGAGATTTATTTTCTGCAGATATTAAACCGTATCCAAATATAATCAGGAACGTTTCGTTTGTGCAGAACCACTGAAGCTGTTTGAAACGTATTCCAACCTGCATGAATGTTTTTAGGCGGTTTCAGAATAAAAGAGAACTTCTGGGAAGAACCCATCCTCTTTGATGTGCTTCACTCTCTGTGTTTGGTCCACGGATTTTCTACATGTTTCCATTAGTCGTACACTTGTATTGTGTAATTAATATTTACGTATCTGTAAGGCTTCTCCCATATGCTGACGTAATTATATCTTGCTGAATCTGTCATTTACATGCTACTTCTAAAGGCATTTTCCAACACTTCTTCAGTCAGAAGCATCCATAGTTTTTTGGGGGAATCTTGTTTTTGAACTGAGCTACTTGTTGTTGCATAGATATTTCTCTCTCCAATTTTCATTTTTCATTTACTTCAATAGACTAATATATCTCAAAATTAAAATAAGTGGCGCGTGGCGACTTTTACCCAGATAACATGCAGTATCCATTATTTATTAGCAGAGATATAATGCACGAACTTATCCCTAGATCGAACCCTGAAATGGCTTGGGTGTGTTCTGTATGCCACCTACGACATTCGTTTCGTTAAGTTCTCTGCCCTCAAGGAATGCGAACAGTAGTAGCTTGTGCTAATCTCTCAGATGCTGAGTGGAGCGTTCTTTTTACAGCAGTGTTTATTCTCGATTGTGTTGTGGGGAACATTCTGCCAGGACACAGCATCCGCTGGCTTGCAACGTAATACGATGTCATTACGCCCTGTTGGTTTTCTTACGAGTGCAAGCAGTTTGCATTGTTCTGTGGAACTGTAGCTGTCGAGGCACGTATTTCGAATCCATCCATTTGTGCGCACCGGACTTTTACGAGATGTCACTGCCTCAAACCGCACTCCGGCTTTGTTAAACTAATCGTCCAATCGCCTCGATTTTTAGCCACCTATCTAATGGGTACCGGGGTCTTGGTTTGTTTCATGACCCAGGAATTTGCGAGTCTCAAATCAAGCTGTTTCTGAGCGCCCGAAACAGACCCGACCCCTTAATGGATTCAGTGTGTGTTTCTCACCTCCCACCACACCTCCTTTACGCGTGTAGATATATCGATAACGATTTACAGCGCAATGTTACTGACGTAAAACTGAAACCTTTGTTCGAAAGAGTGACGCCACGAGTCAAGTTTTTCTTGTTAAACTAGCTCTCTACTTTTGCAACCGTAAAGAAGCAACTCCGTACACCATTTTAGGTAAAAAGCAAAGAAAATAAAGCCGCCCCTATACGCCATGTAGACTGTTGACCTCGTCCTTGGTTGGGGTGAGTGGTCAGCGCCTAACTCCCGGGAAAGGACCCCGGTACCCATTGGATAGGAGGCTGGGTGGGCCCCAGAGCCGGTCGGGACGCAGAGGCTAGTGGAAAAAAAAAAAAAAAAAAAATCCTCTGCCCCCGTCGGGGATCGAACCCCGATCTTTTAGTTTTTGTGATATTTCACCGGCGAACGTGACCTGTCGGTCCTGATGTTTTGGCCCGGTTCAAAAGTTCAGGTGCCACAAATGGACTGATTTGTTCCTGTTATAGCGGATACGACGAACATGGTGCTGTGAGAATCGCGAACTGTTTAAGTGCACTCTGAAGGGAGCGCTCATGTTCTTGTAAGTTGTGGGTTTCGGCGTCGTGTAGACTAGTCGGTAGATCTAGAGTTTCGGATAAATATACTGTCCATGTTCAGGGCACTGATGGAAATTAATCGCGGAAATGAATAAACTGTAATTAATGCTTTGTTATTTCAAGGCACGCCCCCATATAATGAAATATTTGCAGCTATGTAAGCGTCATAATTTCTTCCTTGCCCTTGTTTTCTCTTTGTGTAAAGTTGTTTCATTATTTTATACGCTGCGGTCTTGGCAGAAGTGTGCAAGGCTGGCGGGAATGGTGTATCGTTCCACATCGCCACAAGGCGGGGGCTGGCAGGCTCTGGAAATGACGTCAGGAGGAGAGCGTTGCTAGGTAATTTGGTATGTAATATCGCCTGATAGGAGCCGATATGTCGCAACGTCCATGATACCCTTCAGCAGGTGTAGTTACGTCACTATAAATCACATCTGACGATGTTTCATGGCCCAGATGTACCTCATATAACGTAGAGCGTTGGAGGATTTCGTCAGGTAGGCTTGCCACACACTGCCTCAAATGTATCTGTTTTATTTACATTTTATTTTTCGGGCTTGGAAGTTAAAATCTTCCCTTTATTCTCCTGTTCCTGTTTTCATCTTTGTCCTCCACCTTCATCTGCTGCTACCGCAAACACAATACCACCACAACCGTCGATAAAAAATATAATATTCCTTACCATTCGGTTGAACGGTTCTCAGCACTCGTCCATCTGACGTGTACGATATGTCCCTGTGTAATGAACGACAAATTAGGAAGCTACTGTTGAACACTTTGTGGAAATCGCAGCTACAAAAAGAGCCAAATATCGAATGACAATTTGGGTCTTTCGAGACGATGAACAAGCGTGAATTTGACCAAAAGGCTAATTGTAAGTTCCAGGCGTGGTGGCGTTTGCATGGAGATAGTCGGATGAGGGAGTGAGTGGTACAGATTTATCTCAGGACGAGGGTAATTAAAATTAAGTACACACCAAGTGCTTACTAGCGGCACTGTCGCAGTACTGGAGGTTAGAAGATAATGGACTTCCGGTGTTTGTAATACTGCTTTTGAAACTCATTTGTTCATCTCCTATATGTTTTTTTTTTCCCGTTTTCTTTGTTTAAGTGCTTTCGGATCTGGTTTGGAATCTGGTCTGTTTGATCCAGGTATACTAGTGATTCAGATGCGTTTCCAGAACTACGAGGACTCCCGAAACAAACGAGTAAACTGTGCGATTCGTGTTACACGGCTTTCTGTAACATTTCCTGTTCGTTGTCTCTTGTCCAACCATTTTGCGCTTAAGAGGTTTTGTATCAAATTTTAATGACTTTCACTTTCGGTAATTATCCCTTGATGAACCACCTTTCGCGAGGTCTTTGCCCCCTTTTCGCAACTCTTGAACACGTGCTACGAAGTGACGTCTTTAAATCCTGAAGCTCTTCGTTTCTCTGTTTATTCCTCGTAGATAAGAAAATGTTCTTTGCGCTTTAATCCTTCAAATATCAGTGGTAACTATATGTACCATTTGCTTTAATGATTGCTAACTCTGCATTTTCCACACTGTGTATTATATGGGGTTCATATGAATCTTAGACTAAGTATGGAGTTTCCTTAAAACAACTTTAACGAGTTTGTCTTTGTGATGAAGTGTTGCTTTCTTTGCGGTACGGGCTGAATCTTTTAATATTGTTTAGATCTGTGTGCGCGTTGAACTGACTCATATCTATGACGTGTGCAGTAGTGCTGCAACATATTTGGAAGTACCTGTACTCCATATTCGAGTTTTATTCGTCATGATCAACTTAAGGAACACTGTAAGACTTGAGGTTCTCACAGCGGTGAGTATGAAGATATCTGTCTTCTGGGTTGTTGTTGCGCTGTGTAGTCTGGTCGATGTTTACCAACGTTTCAGAGGTCATACTGCCTCCATCATTAGGGCAATTCATCGCCCTGATGATGAAGGCAGTATGACCTCTGAAACGTTGGTAAACATCGACCAGACTACACAGCGCAACAACCCAGAAGACGGATATCTTAAGGAATACTGTTGCTGTGGAAACCGGAAACCCCCTTCGGTGCTGATTGCTTCGTTGTTTCGATGTTTCGTTTAGGGGATGTTACGATGGCTAGATCTTTGAATTGAATAATTGCCTGTTGACCAATGTTCTGAATTAACATTGTGCCACATTCATTCTTCACTAGGAAATTATATGCATACGGTATCAGAAAACTGAAGGCACGCGCGTATACATACATACTGTGTGCTGAGGAATTGTTAACTACAGAGTAATAAGCATTGGTATGCATGTGTTGACTGCATGTTATGAGCGCACACAAAGCATGATTCTCCGAATTAAAAAAAAGTCATGAACATTGTGGTTGGTGACGTATTCATTTTATAATGCTCTGTGGAAGGCATAGTTTGCCGATGAACTTTGTACACAGGATGTGTGTGCCTCGAAATGTAAACTACATGTATGTAAATAGTGTAAAATTGTTCGTGTTATATCCATTCGCTTCCACAGCCCTTGATGAGGTCCCACGAATACTTCTCGCGACAATTACCTTTGTTTTCTGCTCAGGACTGTCCGTTTATAAGGAACTTGTAGTGGTTGAGCGTAGATAATGCTTCTCCCATCCCCAGAACACAACTCCTGTTGGTGAGGATTTAGAATTGCCATTTCAGGTATCTGAGATTGCTACTGAGATCAGTTATTAACTTTTTAGTGTGGAGAACAACAGATTGGTCATCTTCCTGTGAATATTGTTTGGTCACTCTTGACGAAATCGTGAACTTTCGCGTTTTTAGTGTATGAGTACTCATGCGAAATGCATAGACTATTTTGACAATTATCAGGAACTTCATGTAAAAACGCATACCAATGGGATTTGCGTCGGTAGGGCGTTGTTAAAGTTTGGGCTTACGTGGAACACGCCGATGCAACGACGTTGGAGTGTGTTCAAATGGAAAAATAGTAACGTGTGTGAGGCAGGCAACTTATTTGCTCCAGAGTAATGCAGGCAGCTGTGCTACGCTGGAAGACTGATGCGTGCGTTCGATATTTTTAGATACACACTGCTTCAGCAGTTCCCCCCCCCCCCCCCTCCTACCAGATGGGTCAGGAGTGCTGAGACGTCATTACAGAATGAACTTGTTCGTGCCCCGGGTAGGGTTGGTAGTAATTGAGACATGCCATTTGTAGATTGTGGTGTGGTTGGCATCTGAACGGAGTTATTCGCGATTTTATCGCTAGTGGTCAGCACTTTCTTTCTTGTCAACGATTTTGCGAGGTATATTTTTTAATGACGTGCTTGTGGACGTGAGATTTATGGTCATGGCGGCCTCAGTTGTCATCTGCCATACTAAATAATAATATTTTCATATAATTTAATAATGCAGGAAAACCTTTGTGATAATATACAGACGGAGAAAAAGCCATCCGCGAAATAGCAATTATGAGGGCAATCACTTTGTGTGTGGTGGGTACCCAATGTACAGTGTCTCCCCCCCCCCCCCACTTCATTCTTACATCGCAGAGATCCACGCACCTAACTGCCAAATGCCAGGCACTCACTGGACGTATTAATAATTAACTAAGCAGATTAATAGGTCGACTAGAGATCTCGTTGATCTCGATTGGCTCGATAATTTGAATTCTGAGAAATAATATATATATACTATTTTGCTGCCCTCAAAGTTAGGACGGGGGAACGAGAATACTGCATGTTTCGTGATGCTGATGAGAGGCCCAGCTTTCGGGGTCACAGGTCAACACAGTTCGAACGCCGTCGAAGGCTAAGTTATGTGTCGTCGTTCATATTTATTATTGCAGCTCGTTCCACACGTGTGTTCTGTTTCTTCGTCTCGAGATTTCATTCGCATTCATAAATGCTGAGCTAGACTCTCGGCATCTGCGTATCAGAACCGAATATATACGCATTGGACGCTGAAGATGATCCTGCGAGGGCCGAAACGGTTCTATTTTAGTCTAACCGTGAAGAACGGTGGCTGGTTATGTAACGTTTTGTACTGATGTCGCATTATAAGGCATTTTCTTTTTAAAAAAAAGTAAAGACGGAGGCCACAGAGATCATAATTTGTCTTTAGTTGCTCCAACATTGCCTCTCGCAGATTTAGTAATCGTCAGTGTCTGAAGACGGACTTGTATTTCAGTAGGTTGAGCATTGGTATTGGAAATCTTGAGCGTGAAAATTGATTTATACAACTTGAAAGTTCATGTTTGTTCAATAACTGGCTGAGGTCAGAAATTATTTTTGGAGGACGGACAACCAAGCCAGATTGAATATCTGCACTTAAACATTCGGAATAATAAACGCAACAGTCGCCGGGCCGGTCGTTGTTAGTCCTCTGTAGGGCTACGTAACCCAAGGACCCGGAATATATCGAGTTCTTTATTTCGTTTCCTTTTTAAGCGATTGTGGATTCCGTGTCACCTCCCCGTATTGCCATGCACGTGTTTGTATTTTTATTAGTTCCAGATGAACAATTTATGTCACGAATAGAACATTTGTTCTCGTTCTAAGAACGTGGTTTTCGATGTGCTCTAATCATGTCCTGAGCCAGGGATCTTCGTGGACAAGTGCTCACCAGTTTACTATATCAGTGGATGGAGACGGGCGAGGAAGTAGGAGGGGAGAAAGAGGGAAAGAAGGCGAAACGAAAATCTAGAGAAGAGACGAGACAGGAAAGTGATGGCGCGAAAAGGAAAACAAGTGAAACGGAAAGGGGTAATGAGAGAAAGTGAAGTGACGAAGAAAATTAAGGAAAGAAAACATGGGGGAAAGTGAATGGATTAATTAAAGGTAAGACGGGAGTGGTGAAGAGCCTCAGAAACATTTGAAATTTATTTTGGTCTTTTTTTTTTACGAAGGTTAAAATGTGGGTTGTGTTCTAGATTGCGACGCCGTATTTAGTCTTGAAGATGGAAGTGATAATTTGCTCCGAAACATTGGCCACCTGTTTATGAATGTAGGTGTGTGTGTGTGTGTGTGTCTTCATCTGAACGTAGATTGCGACGCCGTATTTAGTCTTGAAGATGGAAGCGATAATTTGCTCCGAAACATTGGCCACCTGTTTATGAATGTATGTGTGTGTGTGTCTCTTCATATCTTCTTTTGGACGTAGATTGCGACGCCGTATTTAGTCTTGAAGATGGAAGCGATAATTTGCTCCGAAACATTGGCCACCTGTTTATGAATGTAGGTGTGTGTGTGTGTGTGTCTGTCTGTCTGTCTGTCTGTGTGTGTGTGTGTGTCTGTGTGTGTGTGTCTCTCTCTCTCTCTCTCTCTCTCTCTTCATATCTTCATCTGGACGGAGTCTCGGCGACGATGTGGGCCCCGCAGGACGCCGAGAGGCCGCCCTGGTGACTCACTCAACCTGCGTGTGATGTCCTTCGAGTCCATCACAACCTCCTTGAGTGAGCGACTAGGGCGACTCCACACGCCAGCAACAAGGATTCATTAAGATCAATTTAACGTCTGCATCCGTCGTAGCTACGGCGTGTGTGACACGTCCTACATTTTACTTCGTGGATTCCAAGCAGCACGCCAGGACACCGTCCATGCTCCTAAAAATAGCATAAACACAGTGTGTCCGAAGAGGTGTAAAATAAAGAATGTTAAATATATTTATTTTGTACAGTCTATACACAAACGTTTGAAGTTTATTGGTGTTGTAAAAATTATATAATATTAAAACATTTGTTTTGTAAAATATTATATTAGCGCTCTTAATCGTAAATACGATTTTACATTATATTTTTTAGCGCTTTTATTAAAACGACATGTTTCGACGGGTAATACCGTCGTCTTAAGGTTTTTATCAATTTAAAATATTTTAAAAACTATTAGATATTTGATACAATGTATTATAATGATCCGTAGTTCTGTTTGTAGCTTTCCATTTTCATGGTAAGTTGCTTATTGTAGTCAGACGTTATATTTATCTGTGGAATTAATGTTTAATTATTTTCTTGGAATGAGTATGAATTAACATGTGTATAGACTGTACAAAATAAATATATTTAATCAAACACAAACATGACGCATATAAGATACAAAGAATGTTAGTAAAGTAGACAATTACATGCGTCAGCACTGGAACTTGGTGCATTATCGTATCTGGTGTAGGTGTTCAAAATGACCACCGTTAGCTTCGTGGCAGTTGACGGCGGCCACTAAAGTTGCTGCTGTGTATACATCTTTTTGAGACACACTGTACATGTTGAATGCCTGATGGAAAAAATATTGCCGGCCGTCCCATGTGTTTTTCGTTCAAGTAGGTTTTCCTCAGTGTGCTCTATGTATGGCATACTGTGTAAATGAATGATTCCATTGTCCCACGCTTCCAAACGCAGTGGCTGTTCAGTTACCAGGAGACCGTCGATGCCAAGAGTTGGCAGCCTGCGGCTGGCCAAAAATGTTCTGCTACTGATGAACACTGATACGATTCATATATGACATAAAGAGCAGGGCAGACGGCCGTAACACATATTTCAAAGAAACATAGATGTGGACGTTTAATGTTAAAATAATATTATTGCCAAGAGGTACATTGTTTCGTTTAAGCCACGTAAAATTTATAATCGGAAAAAATTATTGCTGTGGTTTACAGCAAACTCGGTTATGTGGATAAATACAGTTATTATCCTGTTCCAGGTGAGTACTAATTGTCCCCCTTTTAAGTTAAATAACAATTTCTGTTCCTGTCCTGTCCATATCATCGACTCGTTTCTGAGGCCCTCGACAAAGATATGACAAGGTTGCTGACCTCTGATGCTATGTTTTCTGCTTGGAGCGATATATGCCTTCAGCTGTTTCGTTGCTAGGCAACCGTAAGTATGCATTCGCTCCCTCAGTGGAACAGATTTCGAGAAGCGAATATAGTTGCTCAACTAATTAAGAAGTTCCCAGCCCTAAAGTCCATGACCATGTCCTGAGAGCCAAGCACCGGACACCGCGGTCCAGGACACGCTCCGCCTTTCCTAAGACCTGCCGTCTTGTGTTAATCAGTCTGTCTCCCAGTCATAGCATCTTTTATTTGGTGACTAATGTTGATGACTCTTCTGGATTGTTACGCCGTATAGTCTGGTTATTCCATGGTGGTCTAGCGGTCAGAACACTAGCCTTGTAAGCCTGGGGTCTCGGGTTCAATTCCCGGTGGTGCTCAAATTTATAACTTGTGTTGGGCAAGGCCGTGGTCTAGGCATCACGGAGTTATCCTCCGGGGGCTTCCCCGATTTCTCCGTGGCATCCCAAAAATTACTCCACTCACACACAGAAGAAGGCAATGGCAAACCACTTCTGGATCATCTGCCAAGAACGTATATGAACAGGTCCCAGTCCGAGAAAAGGATGGAAGGATCCTGTTCATATGGACCTGTCGTCAGACAGAACACTACAAATAAAAAAATAAATAGTCTGGTTGAAGTTTACCGACGTTTAAGATGTGTTTGCTGCCTCCATCGCCCTGATGACAGAGGCAGCAAGTACTTATGAAACGTCGGTCAGCTATCGGACTACGCTGTGCAACAATCCAAAAGAGTGTCGTATTCTCTCCTGTCTGGCTGTCTCGTGGGTGGTCCATACATCTTCAGTACCCTCCCCTCAAATGCCTTCGGTGTATGTTCCAGACAAAAGATGAGTAGGAGTCTTGTGTGAAACTCGAAAAGCAGAATTGCAGTTGTGTGCTTTCCAATTTTCGTTGGAGACGAGACATTCTGAACTGAATGCAAAGCGAGCATTTTCCGATTTTAAAATCTTCGTTTTGGAAGAATCTATTGCTTACCTATCTTTATGTTATAATGCTGCTGGGTTTGTTGTTTAATTAAATAGGCGATGGATTAGGTACTTGAAAGCCTTGAAGCAATGTTGTGCTATGACGGTAAAAATGTGTAAAAATGTAATATGTTATACTTTTGATTTTAGTGTCTGGATTTATTAAGAGGTACATCAGCTTTTAATTTGTTATTTAGTGGACCAAAGTGTCCCAATAGTGTTCCAATTGCCTGCATAGTTTATTATTCCAAGGAAAATCACGTACACGTGTACGCAACACGTGGATAAGCGGTGGTAGAAATCGTGGCTTCCATTAAGGCCTAAGCCTTGTAGGATGGGTAAGATGTGATGCTGTTAAGTTCCTTTTTGTTGAGATCCTGAGTCGTTAAAACTTGCAGATTTATTGTGAATTGTGCAGCATACATTATGCATGGGCAAGACGTTTGCACCTCGCTGTCTGTTCATTGCTTACAAATGGCATTTTCGAGGAGTGTTGTTGGCTCTCACGGTCAGTGGAATGTGACAACTTTGATGGCAGAGAACAGCGTGGCTGAGGGGTTGGTCGTTGGTGCAAGGATTGACATATTTAATTATTTGAAGACTGGGTTAAATGAAGTTAAAAGTGGATTTTTCAGAACCCATTCTGCACTTCTTCAGTTCTATCTGTGCCGGGGTTACACGAATATTAGGGTCTTACCGTGTCAACTACAGATTTCAGAAATATAAAAATGTTACCAGTAGCCCATACTCTTCCGGACTGTCAAAAAGGACTCGGACATTACCGGAGTAAATAATACACCACCACGAATTGGGCTTGATTGAAATAAGTGGGACGTACCAACACGCACTCAGACAAACAAACTCATTGTGTTCGGCGTGCTATGTCGCCGCCGAGGAATGGATTCAATCCAGTTGACGATCATGATTCGTGATGGATCAAATGGAACCAGTCTTTGGTTTTTCCTGTATTGATTGTAGTGTGCCGTAAGTTTGAGGCTTTTACCGATGATCTAGGAATGAAGGTAGTGAAAAGCAGAGTTTACTTTTCATGTCGATGCATATGAAATGTGCGCTTTTGAAACCTTCATTCAGACAGCGGTCGCTCGTCCATGTCCCGGACATCCGTTCAGTTTGTGACGTATGTGCATACCCAGATGGCATTTCGGTACGCGGAAGCGAAACTTACCTTTTTCAAATTCAGCGTCTCTCCTTCCCCAGGATGAACGAACCGGCTTTTATAACTCGAAGTTTTTTGACGAATTTTGCCCGTATTTAACCTGCATAGTGGGGGGGGGGGGGGAGCATTTGTTTGCACGGGACGAAAAAAAACCTCGCACTGGGATTAATAGTGGACCGGACGACGAGCGAGCTCCGCGCTTGGTGACGCATTTATGGAGATGTCTGAGGTTTCGTTCATTGACGTCATACACGACCTTATGTCATGGCCTTTGGTACCAGAGGATAGGTGTTTGCTTTCGCTCACATGATGCGGACAACGTTCTGTGTGGCTGTAGAAAATTCTGATATTTTCTGTGGATGAGACCGCCACAGTTCCGCGGCCTCTGCCTCTTGGGGGAAATGGAAATCGTGTTCTGTTACGAGAGAAACAGGAAGGAAATGAGGAGGAAATATTCATGAAACGTGCCAATGAGAAGGTAAAGTAAGTAAAGTTTGTCCCACTATACGCCATGTAGGCGTTTGGGGTGAGTGGAGGTATAGCTCCTCTCTTCCTTGACCTCGGCACTAGATGGGGGTGAGTGGTCAGCATCACGCCCCGGCCGGCTTTACCCCCGGGAAAGGACCCCGGTACCCATTGTAGAGGAGGCTGGGTGGGCCCCAGAGCCGGTCTGGACGCAGAGGCTAGAGGAAAAATCCTCTGCCCCCGTCGGGGATCGAACCCCGGCCGTCCAGCCCGTAGCTAGTCACTGTACTGACTGAGCTATCCCGGTAAATAAGTAAAGTAAAACGCAGGCAAGAGATAAGGAAGGGAGGAAGTATGATTGAAAACGGTATTGAGAGAGACCAAAAGGGGGTCAGTGAAGAACAAGGGAAGGAATTGGGGGCTGTTGATGCATTAACAGGAGATTTAAATTGTTTCTCAATATCCCCTTTGGCTGCGACCCGTCCTTCATTTTGTCCTTAGGACCGGGACGAGTGGGAGAACACCTCGAGAAAACTGCGTAATGCGGAGCAGGCAGAAAGGCGGTTTATTGACGCGCTGTGGTGACAGTTCGTGCTTAAAATTGAACCGCCGTTGTATTTCCAAATTGCCCCCTGGGCGCCGTTGTCAGCCATAGCTTAATGGTGTCGCAAACTGGACCTAATTATTTGGAACCCTCACGAAATTTGGAAGATACTACGTCATCTACATTCATTTTAATTTGTGCAGAATATTTTTTGCTGTAAAATAAGAAGGCAATCCACAAGGCACGAAGATGCAACATTTTTTAAAATATACCAACACTGATAACGAAAGCGCATTAAAACGTGTTTTTGACTGCCAGTAGAACCAGTCGTTATCAGAACTCTCTGTTGGTGAAATACTTTATTCGAGACAAGTACCCTTTGGCTTTTCGACCTAAATATTAAGATGGCGAACGGATGAAGGAAGATATATTCGATTATGCTGGCTTAGAACTCAGGCGGGGAGAGGGGATGATGAGATTCCTTTCGCCTTATCGTCTCGGTTAAAGAAAGTGGATCTGGAAAGCAGAATTCCGGAGAAGTAATTACATTCCAAATGTACAGCGATTCGTGCCTGTGATAACCGAAATATAATCCAGTTTCTTGTAACATCGCAGGAATTTTTGGTATCCCTCGTGAGGGGACAAAGTTTCATGCCTGCTCATAAGTAGAGTCGAAAAAGGGTTTGAGTTACTTCTTCGCATTGCCCATTGAAAATAAATGTGAAGTTTATCAAATAGTGTTTCCTCCTCCTCACCGCTTACAGTTTTTCCCGCTGGAAATGATGGAGACAATTGAAGGGAGGTGTCGTGTAGCTCAGTTGAGTGAGCCAGTAAGGACTGAATTTCGTGCGACCAAATTGAGACAAAAGCAATGACCGAGAATTAAACGAAGAAGACAGTGACGAACCATTGGTTATGTTATTTTAATTGTTTTGTGCTTGTCACAAGTCTTGTGCCTCGCATTATGGTCTGCCACGCCATTGGAAAATTTAAAGGCATGTGGGAATAACGGAGATGCAGATGATTTAATCGGCGGTTAGAACGCTGGACTTGTAATCCTGGGGTCTCGGGTTCGATTCCCGGCGGTGCCCGAATTTATAACGTGTTGGGCAAGGCCGTGGTCTAGGCAACACGGAGTTTTCCTCCTGGGGCTTCCCCGGTTTCTCCGTGGCATCCCAACAATTACTCCATTCACACACAGAAGAAGGCAATGGCAAACCACTTCTGGATCATCTGCCAAGAACGTATATGAACAGGTCCCAGTCCGAGAAAAGGATGGAAGGATCCTGTTCATATGGACCTGTCGTCAGACAGAACACTAAGTAATAATAAGATGAGGTGGTCTAGCGGTTAGAACGCTGGCCTTGTAATCCTGGGGTCTCGGGTTCGATTCCCGGCGGTGCCCGAATTTATAACTTGTATTGGGCAAGGCCGTGGTCTAGGCAACACGGAGTTTTCCTCCGTGGCATCCCAACAATTACTCCATTCACACACAGAAGAAGGCAATGGCAAACCACTTCTGGATCATCTGCCAATAACGCATATGAACAGGTCCAAGTCCGAGAAAAGGATGGAAGGATCCTGTTCATATGGACCTGTTGTCAGACAGAACACTACAAATAATAAAAAAATGTTAAGTACCAGAATCTTCAAAAACTTAGTATTGGTGCCGTAAACAATACTTCTAGCAAACAATTGAATGCAAAAACATCTTTTATTCTGAAAACTGCTTTAAATTGTTGTCATTATGAACGAGGTGTCGCTGGACGAATCAGAATTGCTCAATTTATGTACACACGAGGAACTTCGTCCATCACAAAAAGCGGGGAATTTTCGATTATGGGTGATTGAGATCAAAGACAACAGATACTTGGACCCAGGACCACACTGGAAAACCACGGAATTAGCAGCTACGTAATTTGCCCGCATGTAAACATGAGACCAACTTTGCGTTACAGAGGTATGCGTTGGTACGGTTGTATGCTATGACGCCATACGTTTACACGTGACTGGATTGTCGCGCTCCAGGAATGTAGCAATAATCTACAAGCTCTCATCCTTGGGCAGTAAGCTTATCTCATCCCACTGTCGTGCTGCTTGTGCAGTGGGCTTATCTTATCGATGGTTCTGAGCATTCAGCTCATCTTTTTATCATCGCATTTGGTTGTTTGGGGATCTGCTCAACTTTCCTTGCAGACGGCTTTGGTTATTAGCAGTCTGCTCGCAGTTTCTTGCTAATGAATTTGGTTGTTTACAGTCTAATCGTATCTTCTTGCTGGTAGTTTTGGTTGATAACGATTCGATGTTTCCTACCATCTCGTTTGGTTGAAAATAGTTCATATTTTCTGACCAACAGCTTTCACTATTTGAAGTATGTTCATCTTTTTCTTACCAGCTGCTTTGGTTATCAAACTGCTCGTCCTTTTTGACGTAAATACGTCTGTATTTTAGGGTCAGTGTCATTCGGCAAAAAGTGAAACGAAAAAGTGTAACTTCATTGTCATGTTACCTAGGAAACGTCAAATTTCATTGTTATGTTACCTTGGAAACATCATCAGTTTACTCAGCATTGTTGTTACCTATAAAACATTACATTCATCTATCACAGACCCACCTTAAGCGTAACTAATTCAAGTTAAATAAGCAATGTCTTAATCAAACTTTACTCAATTGTAAAGCATGTATAAAGGAAATATTTAGAATAAAGCCAATATATAAACTTCCTTTCCGTATAGACGTATTTACGTCAAATTCTCCGGAACCGTGGTTCCACTATCACTTTTTTTATCCAAGTGGCTCACGTGATGATGTTCCTGTGAGAATGACTTCTAAGTGCGTATTCATTTCAATTTCCAGAAGTCAGCATTGGTCTGCTGCATTATCTGGATACCAGCATTATTTTTGGACGCCAGGAAGATTCAGACTAAAGTTTTTAAAACCTATGTCGATCTTTTCAGTGTGTATAACACTCTGGCGTTACATTCTTGGCCCCTTCTCTTTGTTGCATCACACCCAACATTTTCTGTGGACCTGAAACACATACAGGGAAGTGATAAACACTGCTGGTCGAAGACTCCCCTCTATGTGAATGAAGGTTTGTTTGTAAGTCGAGCGACACCATGGTGTTTCCAGATCCCTTCTGTATTTGTGTTGCCTGCTTATGATGAACCTGAAACTCACCCTTCTGTGTGTCCTCGGTACACTCCGGTCCAAACTAGAATTTTCTGAAGGAAAGAATTAGTATGTAAGATTATCATGTAACCTAATTCAACCGTAACCGATCTCCGATGACGCATTACAGCACAATATGAAAAATTAATGAATGTTAATTTTTCAGAAGAATCTTTTCGTCGTTGTGACGAAGAGATGGGAAAGTTAACTTTACTGAGCTGCATATTTTATATTAAATGTGAGAAATTTGTAGTGCACTGGATTAAAGCCTGGTTTACTTAACCTCAATTTGAGTCTCTGTGTCATTTCGTTTCGACATACAAATAAATGTTTGTTTCGAAGTGAGGATTTTGTTCTACTTTATGTGTGCTTACAGCGGTCTTTCAGTTCTCGTCAAGAACGAAGTGAATCTCGCAGTTGTGGCCATTTTATATTTGGTCGTAACCTTTGAACAGTTGCTTATTCTTTTAATCTGCTCAGGGTAGTTGACCTAACGTTGCGCCATCTTCACTGTTCCCACGGCCATTGATTCATATCAGGGTTGATTATGGATTAGTATGTTGCAGGGGAAGTCTGACCAAAGGTCATTTTCTTTTCAATTCCATGATTGTAAGCCGTAAGACCGTTCTCGACTTCTTGGGTCAAAGTCAGCATGCAACCATCAGTAAACTGGTTGGTTATAGAGTTATAGGAAACATGACGCTTGTGTTCATCGTAATTATGCTTAAGGTATTCTCTTTTTGGTTAATAGTCTGCTCATGTGCTCATCAAATTGCTTCAAGTTTGTGACGTAATCCAATATTGTGTGGGGGTTGCAGTTCAGATTGAGGTCATCTTATTTAGGATGGTAAGACAGATATGAGAAGAATTTCAAGCAAACAAGGATAGATGGAGTAAATGAGAAAGAAAGTTTAGTGAGAAGATAATAACGGGAAAGGAAGAATGCGTGAAAGTGTTTCAGGGTAAGAAAGAAACACTCGAGTGCAATGGAGAGAAAAATAGCTAATAACAAAGGAAGTAAGCAAGAAAGTAATCCTCTTTGTTTGCTTTGCATTTTTGATGTAAGTCAGATGCATTGTGCTGCAGCCTTGCCTCTGGATTAATATGTAATACCTTTATGGCGCTCTCTTAGTAACCAGGTATTGTCGCTGTTTGTTTTTGTAGAATCTCTTGAGGAAGGAAATGTAAACGAACGCAGGAAGTTATGAAATAGGGGCAGTACACATTTGTTTATTTTCCCACATCCCTCTGATCCCTAGTGGAGATCTTGTTTAGTTGTGTAAATGTGCCTTACAAACTGTCTGGTAACTTGGAATTAACTTTCTTCTTTGTTTCTTTAAATTTATTCTTGATTTCCCTTTCTCAGTATGAAACTATTCAGCAAGGACTGTGCATATTTTGAATGGATAATTTTGCCTGTTCTGAGAGCTTTGTGGATTGAGGAAACTGGAAGATGATCTTTTAATATATGCTGTAATTTGTTTAGGAATCTTTGAAGCAAGATTTGGAATGTGTTATGACCTGTTTTTTTCTGTCTTTTGTTTCAGCCTTCGGACCATGAATCCACGTGGGCTCGATCCTGGAGTGGTACGGGCTGAACTGTACCGGGCGCTGGATGTCTGGGCACAGAATTCCAAACTTTCCTTCCGTGAAGTCAACGATGATCGGGCAGACATTTTAGTATTTTTTGAAAAGTAAGGTTTTTTTGTGTTTTGTACTTTCAGGGGTTGCCAATGTAACTTCCCTTTTCAGCTGGTACGAGAATTTTATTATGTGGAAGATTATCTGAGTTGCAATTTACCACCTCCTCATTGGATTTCCTAAAAGCAGTCAAAGTTTTCATGTCATTCAGCATTCATGGATACATGGATAGGTTGTTGGGAGATTCTCCACAAGCCTACAAAGCATTAAAACCCGGAAGATCAACATTCTTCTTCTTCTTCTATGGCTCTCCGGTCCGTGTTCAGTCCATGGCCTCCTCAATTCTCCTCTTCCATTTGGTCCTCTGTTAGGTCCGTATGTCCGAGGCTTTGATCGAGGTTTCGAAACATCTTCCTTTTTACGGTGCAAGGTTGTCAGCCTTGCGACCAACCCCCAACCTGGAGGACCAGGGTACCTGTCTTAATCTGACCTCTCCCCCTCAACCAATCTGGCTAGGGAGACCCTATCAACATTAGACAAATCTTATTTGTTTCCTGTGTATAATCTCTGATGTATTCAATGATTCTATTTCATCTACTGAAGTTGGTGATAATATTTTATTTATTCTTTCATCCCTTGTTCCAGGGGCTACCATGGAGATGGCTATCCATTTGATGGGCCGGGGCAGATTCTAGCACATGCTTTCTTTCCTGGTGGTGGTCGGGGAGGTGATGCCCATTTTGATGAAGATGAAACGTGGCTTCTGTTAGAGGGGGATCACCACCAGGGTAATGTGTTGTTACTGTTTGTTGTAACGCAGTTGAAAGGATGTTTTATCGATTAGCATGCAAGGAATATTGGATTTATTGTGGACTGAATTGCATTTGTGTCAACTGAAATGTCATCTGCTAATATTGACACTTGCCAAATCAATTTCTACTTTTGTTGATGACTGCTCACATAACTCCGATCTTTACTATAGAGCAGATAGAAAGTTGAGTTTCGATCTACGTAATTCGACGTTCTGCTTTACATTGCACCATAATCCATACAGAATGGCTTGAAGAGTCCAGGTTATGTTTAAAACCTGGTCCATTTTTTTATGGAAGTCTTGTCCTTATTGTACGGTTCAGAAGTCGACCATGCATGAGGAACTGATCGATATTGAACATTGTGGAAGTCTGTCTTACCTGAACCACTGATCCATTTAAAATGAAACCATGGTACTAAACTGAACAGTTTCTGATATTCACTTAAAATGGAACTGATCTGTACTGTATATTTTGGAAGTACAGTTTACTATAAACAGAACATCACAAGGCTTTTGGTTTAACTGTGTTTAATCTTTTATACAAGATGATGCAAAGCAAAAGATGTATTATAAGTAGGTTTCCAGGACCAATCTTAAAAGTATAGTAATTATTGAATACTGAATATTTTCTTTGGTAAGGATGCTCTTGTCTGAGTTCAGTTATCTGCCCTCATATTACATAAAAGTAACTTCTCCAACATGTGCATGGAACATCTGTTTAAATTAAATATTGCGGGTTTGACTGGTAATTCGGCATTCTCACGTTTACAGGCACAAGTTTATTTGCAGTAGCGGCTCATGAGTTCGGTCACTCCTTGGGTTTGTCCCATTCATCTGTGGCTGGGGCTCTTATGTTTCCGTGGTACCAAGGTCTCAAACCAAACTTCCAACTGCCAGATGATGATCGTCACGGTATTCAGCAACTGTATGGTGAGTTGTTTTGTTTAATCAAGAGTACTGACATGCTGAAACACATCCATCTTCACTTCCGATGACCATTTTGACATTGGTTATAGCTAGTTTTCCTCTTCTGAATGACATTTCATGATATTGTCAGGCTGTGAATTGTGTTTAATTATCTGATATGACTTCATCCATCTCTGTGTTCTTTAATTAAGACCAGGCATTTCCAAAATTGGTTCTGTTTAGTCTTCAGGTGACATGGAAGAGGGCATCTTCATTCTGTTGGACCCCTGGTTGGTTTAACCTCAGTCTTTAATCTGTGAATTATTTTCCAAATGTGGACAGTACATTGCATAACAAGTTGATGCTTAGGACGGTTGAATTAGTCAAAGGTCAGGAATTCATATTCTGCATAGGCTAACTGAAGATTGCAGGAGAATTTCAATTACCATCACGATGTCGTGGGGAGTATGTCAGAATACTGTGGGACACTTCTCAGTCTTCAGGTCTGACCCCCAATCAGATGATGCTTACCCATGAGGACTCCCCCCTCCCCCTCACATGAAGAAAATGACACGCTGCATAGCATAGCATAGCATAGCATGACACATTTAATTTTTTATTAAAAACCTTGACCTGAAACATACATCGAATGTGATGGCTCGTTCTTTTCGTAAATGTAAGTTGCTTGCTTTGATTGCAGGCCCTAAAGATGATCGGAGAGTGTGGGAAATAATTCCTAATTACAGTCCACATCCACCAATAAATTATCCTACTCATCCACCATATCCTAGACCACCACCAGAGTTGCCCACACAACCACCTAGACAGCCACCTCAAACACCTAGAGAACCACCTAGACAGCCACCTCTAACACCAAGACTGCCACCTACAAGGTCTGACCCTGTTCCTCCTGAGAAGCCAACAAAGAAACCACACGGGAAGGCAGGCAAACCTGACACCTGCGATACAAGTTACGATGCCATATCTGTTATTAGGAGGGAGGTGTTTATCTTCAAAGGAAGGGTAAGTGAGTGTTTGGTTTGTCTTTTAATTGTACTTTCCTGTTGCCTGAGACAGTGGGTCAAAACATCCCTTACATTTGTACTAATCCTTTATATCTTTCATTTGTTGCACAGATTAGCCATTGGCTCCTGTCTTTTTATTAAATAAATTTAATTTCTGTGTAATTATTGCTTTTCAGTACATCTGGAGGATTGGGGACAGTGGCTTATATGCAGGATACCCAGCAGAGACGCACAGAATGTGGAATGACTTGCCAAAGAATTACACGCACATAGATGCGGTTTATGAGAGAGGAGACAAGAAGATTGTATTTTTCATTGGTAAATTTATGGAATGCATACTGATTAGTTGATTATTACTCTCCTAGTGACTTCCTTTATTTATTTCTTAACAAAAAGGAATAAATGAGACACGCTAGTGGCATCTAATTTTAACGTATTAGGCACAATATAATTGTAGATGTAGTAGAAACTTGTATAAATGGATCAAAAACAAAAGAGGTTTAGGGTCTAATGGTTTGCTTTTGTGATCGTGGTACAGACTTTCATTAAGACTTGTCAGCTAATCAAGTTCACAGCTGCATGAAGTCTGTTTGATTATAAAGTATTTAGTGACATCACATTTCAGTCTGTAGAGTTGAGAAATCTCGGTCAATAAATCGGCCAGGTATTTTGAGTTACATTGTACAGGTAATTGCATTACTTAATCATTGGGAAGCGCACACTTTTGTATTTATTAGTGGGTATGGTCAAGTGTTGAATTTTCTGGCTGATGAAATCTAAGTTTAACCAATCCAAAATCTGGAATCACAACTTCACTGCTTGGTTTCAGGCAAGCAGTATTACCTCTACAATGGTAATGAACTTGGAGAAGGATTTCCAAAGCCCCTCACTAACCTTGGTCTGCCAGAGTCACTGGAGAAAATTGATGGTGCCATGGTGTGGGGACATAATGGGAAAACATACTTCTTCAGTGGAACCATGTATTGGAAGTAAGAAATATTAATTATTGCATATTTATAGCATGGTAATATTTCTGTAGCATGGTTGCGTCAGTTAAAGTTTACGTTTATGTCTGGATAGTGGATGGAATATCTTGTTCTGACGTTCCAGGTTTTAGTGATATTTTAAAGGAGGGCTTCCTACAAGTGGTCTGTTGCTCAAATATTTTCCCCAAAGTTTTTGTAGAAACCAGAGGTGGAATGGGTATTCTAATAGTTGGTCCTTATGTGTTTTGATTTTTTTTAATACTGAAGTAAATTTTTATGATTGGTTTTTCTTACGAAGTGTGTGGATGTCTGATGTTGAAAGTTTCCTCTGTACTGTTACGATGAAACAACACTTATGCCTCATTTACAGAGAGAAGTATTATTAATGAAACTAGAATTATGTGAATTTGCGACGGGCTGATCCCTCGTATATAAGAGTCCTACCGAATGTCTCTATCTAGATCAAGCCAATGAAAAGTTGGGATCCGCAGTTCCCAGTATCCCACATGTAAGGTTTTTTTTAGTACCCATGGAATAACTAGGTGGCTTGTTTGTATGATGTTCTTGCAAAAATACTGCAAAAACTTACGAATTCACAGCTAGATTTATTTATCTGTGATACATTTAATGTTGCACCTAGGTTTGATGAAGACATTGGGAAGGTGGAATTGGATTATCCACGAGACATGTCCATGTGGAGTGGTGTTGGGTATAACATTGACACTGTTTTTCAATGGAAAGATGGTAAGTATTAATAATTCACACTAATTAATGTGATAGATTATTTGATGAGGGAATTGATAATTTATACCTTCTACAAAATGTTGATGAAGTGGGATTGGTGTTAGAAATAAGTGCCTACAAAATTTTGGTCACAATGTTTGCAGAATCTCACTGGTTGAAAGCTGAAATCGGTAATTTGTTTCACTGCAGATCTATATCTATAGGGAAATTTATTATAATGTTGCAGGATTGAATCTGCAAATCTTGATCGTATATTACACAGAATTTGGTGAAAGCAAAATCAAGTATTGTATATTTTTGAGGACAGTTGCTAATGTTACTTTCTTTCACGTAATCATCTTCTTTTAGGGAGGACATATTTTTTCAAAGGAAAGGGCTTTTGGAAATTTAATGATGGACGGATGCGAGTGGAGAATGAACAACAAACACTTTCGGCACCTGTTTGGATGGGATGTCCACGTGAAATGGAAAGGCCGACAGAACCAAGCCACCTACTTCCTCCTAAAGAATTGGATATTCAACCACTACCATCACAGTCTAACACAATCTCTGTTTGTGTAAATACATTACTGACTGTGTTACTACTACACTATGTGATCACACCAAGTTATCATTTTTAATAGTATCAGAATGTTGTGAACTTCTGTTTCCAAATTTGGAATTCTTATATTTCTGTGATACATTTGAATGGTTGTATTCTTGTTCCTCGCGATTTTGAATTTTTCATATCAGGATGGATACTTATTACATAAACACTGGTCTTTGTTTTAAAAGTATTGAATATTAATTACAGGATGACACCACCATAATATAATAATATGCACTGTCAGATACATCCAGTCTGTTTTAAGGGTATTGAATATTATTTAAAGGATGATATTTCTCTGTGGTATAATTTACACTGTTGGATATGCGTACACCAGTCTTTATTTTAAGTGCATTGAATATTACTTTTAATGATGATGTTAGTATGGTATAATTTACACTTTTTATAAATTACCTGCTGCTTCACAGACAGTGAACCATGTTTATTTTACTACATCTAATAGGTATCCTCTCATTTTACCTGAAGAGGAAGACAAAGCCAGCCAGGCAAAATGTCATTTTGTATCCACAAAGGACAGCATTTTCTCATTTTTATTTTAAACCAGTCGGAAAACAGAACCACATTGAATTTACATTTTTCATAATTCTGCCATCTCTGATTTTGAGGATGTTAACATAATTTCTTATGCAGAGTCTTTAATCATAACTTGAGTTAATAATATAAAGACTGCATGATCAGTGTACATAATATCTTTGGTTAAATGTAAGACATACACATTTTGGAAACATTGCCAATGTGTGTTTACTGCTTACTGCATGGGGTTGTAATTATAGTTATTTTGAAGACGGTGTAATATATCCCTCACACCCATGTATGTAATTTTGTGTATTGCAGGCTGTAAAATTACACATTGTAAGTTGTAAAGAAGGAAAATTCAGGCACTTGCTGTGTCAGAATAAGTCAGCATCACTAAAAGACCCTCCATATTTAGGAAACCCTTCTGCCTAAGTTCTCACCATTAAGGCTTGTAAGGGACATTGTGGTTTAACTTCATGCACTCTAGACCTCGATGCTAGGTGGAGGACAGATTAACAGCGATGCCAAGGATCAAACTCCTGGTCCTTGTTGGATAAAAGGCTTGGTTAGCCCTCATGCAGTCTGCAAGGTTGTGAAGAGAAAAATGTCAACCTTTGGTGGGAGTCCTGCCCTGCCTGATACAGTTTTTGCCATTCACCTTACTGCTGTGATGGCTGTTCAGGCTTGTGGCAAGTCATTGTGCACCATGGAGTATGCCAATACATGGACGCCAGTAGACATGTCATTATAAGCCAAACTGACGGTGCCATCTACATGCGAATGAGTTTGATTTTATAATCTACCAAACCACTGGAAAATACAAGTAGCTTCTGAATAGTACTGAGTCGAAGGTAGGATTTGGGATTCTATTATGGAATGTGTTTTTGAGTTATAGTCATCTTGTTCATGATGGGTGACTGAGTTTGGACAAGTCTCTTCTGACATACGCTTTTCAGGTGATGTGGGTCACTTTCTTGATGTGTTTGGGAGGTTGATTGCAGGGAGTTTGGAATTTCATTATTCGAGAATATTGTGGTTATTGTATGCAGATTGTGTTTAAAGTACAAGGTCAGATTTTTCACTGTCATATGAATGACAGTGGCTAGTCTAGCTGTCTGTAATTCCCACATTGACAGAAAAGTTTATGGCTAACCCCTTATGTTGGCATGTAAATGGCTACATGTGGATGACCAATGGCTACTTTAAATGTGAATCATGTTTTCAGTTTTGTCAAAATGGAAGTTGTGTATAACCATCAGATGCACAGGGCAGTGACTTGAATTTTCAAAAGTAAGACTTGCCTGTGATCCGTTGTTCATTTAAATTATTAACCTAGGTTGTTTGAGAAACTGGTCATGAGGTCTCATTGTTACCCTGTACCAACATTCCAAAAAGGGCTAAGATTTCTCAGGATCTGAGCTGCATTGTCATAGCCTCTCCAGCTATCAGTTTCTAAGCTCATTGCATTGCTTGTTCTCACTTCCTATCATGTGGTCTCATTCAGTTGAAAGGTCAACATAAAGTGACAGGACTGCACAGTGCGTAAAGTTGAACAGTTGACGAAATAGCACAGGGAAAACATACAAATGCTGAAACGGCTTGGATTAATATGAAAACGAGGCACAGTTTGATAAATCGGTCTTCATTTTGAGTGAACAGATCAAAGTAAGTGGAGGGAACCAAGTGTGAAATTGTCTGAACATTTAGCACCTTATTGTTAAAGTCATCTGGCATTATTTTAGAGTTCCTGTAATATGTGGTTTTATTCTTGAGCAGTATGACAGCTGTTTTTGTGTGTAGGGACTATATTCAGTATGAAAGTCATTTGTATAGGGGGACAGTTTCATGCAACAGAAATCTTATGAACTTACTTTAATACAAATGGTTAAAAATTTGCTTGGAAATTTATGAACAGTTCTCAGAAATATGTTGGGGTAGTTGCTAGTAAAGAGATTAGCTATAGGCTGGATTCTCAAACTATTTTTTTGCTAGTTGGCTTTCTGTTTTGTGGGTAATAGGGCTGTTTCCCTAAGGCAAAACAGCTGAAGCATGAAACTGTTCACCTGCATCTAGTGATAAGGTTAAGAAGTGTATGGAACTTACCTCCACTTTTGTGCGCAACTTTCATGACATGCTAGGCACAAGGATGTTGCCTTTCTTTCACTTTTGTAAGTCGAGTATGATTGGTCACAGTAATATAAAAGTTCCAAATTTCTCAGAACAAGCATAAATTTAAAAGCCACTGTCACATCAACTACACTGTTTGACCCAGCTATTAGGCCGTTACGCATTGAG
The DNA here is from genome assembly GCF_977971745.1 of Zootermopsis nevadensis. Taxonomy (NCBI): domain Eukaryota; kingdom Metazoa; phylum Arthropoda; class Insecta; order Blattodea; family Termopsidae; genus Zootermopsis; species Zootermopsis nevadensis. The sequence goes on along the minus strand of NW_028259142.1, from coordinate 4,489,862 downwards.
CGATTATATTGAGTGGTGTGCAGTGAGTACCAGAAGTGTTTTAATTTGTGATGTTCCATTTGTATACCAGGATATGAAATTGCTGGCTTTGTTCATGGCTGAAGGGACTATTCGATAAGCAGTTGTCTACAAATGTGGGATGCTGTCATTTGGAGTTTTTAATGCTGAAATTTACTTGCACCCAAGTGAAGGATGTTAGGCTCCTAATATGTATTTATTTTATGTCATTTTAAGTATATTTTATTGATGTAAGCAATATAAGGTGTTTTTAACATGGAATTTTGTTCCTTATGTCACTGGGAATGCCAACACTTCACACTGCCATCTACTAGGAGATTTAATTTTCCTCTGTTAATGGTGATTAAGCAAATAACTGGTTTTAATCTCCACAGACTTTGAATATGTGGTCTTGTTTTAAAAATGATGTTTATTTGTAATGTCACTCATATTACATTACTTGTACACATGCAGTTGCAAGAGAATCTTGTCAGAAAAAAAGCATACAGGATATATGAAAATTGTGATTATGATTATTAACGTTGGTGCCAAAGTCATTCAAAATGTATATAATAGGGAATTTAAGTCAAAATTATTCATAGCATTTTTTATTTTTATTTTTCATGATCAGTGCATGGTATGAAGGCAGTTTTTTTTTTGCGTGGTTCATAACACTAGTGGGCATGAATACAGGGAAGCTGATTGTTGTGCTATCTTGTAAGATAGAAAACTGATGTTTGGACATAAGAACAAAGGTAAAACCATTTATGAGAAATTATATTTTGAGCATTGTGGCACCTAGGAGGACAGTCTGTAAACAAAGGCTTACTTTTACAAGGTGGTATTCTCAGGTAATATATATGTTGCATAATTGACACTGAAAATGCGAACAAAATCTGCCAAATTGCAAGTTGTATTTAAACAAAAAGAATTCACGCTGCAGTGTGTATTGCTGCAATGTGGTTTGGTGCAAGTAGGCAAGTTGAATGATTGTCTTTGTTGCTTCAGAATTAAAAATAGGTCACCAATATTTATTTTTACTGTACTACTGTTTTTATTCAAATGTGTCTGTGTAATGCTTCTATAATCTAGTGGGCAGTGCAGTTAAGGAATACTGTTATTCAGTTCTGTTGACTGTATTATACATTAAAAGAATGTTTGTGAACTGAGTTATTGTATTTTATGCCAAAACTTGTAGGTAAAACCTAGAGACTGAGCAAATAAAACTCTTCCGGCAACCAGAAAGTAGTTCTGCGGTAACAGCATTGTTGCTTTGTATATCTCTCCTAGGTGCTAAGTGCTCCTGTAGTGTTTTGAATGTGATGAAATATGGTACTGTAAAGGCAGTTCTAGATTGGTGCATATATGTTGTCCATTCATAAATGTAAAATGGGAAAAATCTGATTTTGAATTCCATAAAAGTATGTGAAGCATCTGAAAAGTTGATGTAACTAGGCATGATTAAATACACTACCTTTTGACATCATAGTATTCATGAAATCTGTAATTTATCTGAAGGGCATTAGACTAGTTTTGTAGTATCCATCTTATTTTTGTATCCTGAAAGATGTTCAAGGGGTTGTACTCCATTTTCAAATTATATTTATGGCAGCATTCTGACAGGTCTTTTGCATATTGCATTAAACACTTGATTAATCTGAGATGAGTTTGTAAAAGTCTTCTTTTTATTTGAATAGCTCTGTCCTGCCCCAAATTAAGAAGAATATTTTCTTGTTTTTGATCTGCACCAGTATTTATAACTGAAGCACTTATGGTCGTCATTTTGCACATGGGCTATGTACAGTTCCAGGCAGAAGGCAGAGCATGTCAATCTGCAATAAGTGTACACTTGGAAGTATTCTAGCATATTTTTTAGTATGCAAATAATTCCAGTGATCATGCAACATAGCTGCATATTTTGAATGTCTATTACCTGCTGTGAATGAAGGGTATTTTGTTTTTGATTGTCACACGATTTCATCAATATTCATTTCTCCCACTATTTTAATATTTCACAACCATGCATTGCTATAAGTGTGAATTCATGTTTAAGCTAACATATTTTAAGATGTCAGTAATATGACCTAATACAATAGCCTTTTCTGAATTGCCATACATATGCACAGATATCATGAAGTTAAGCCACTGTTAAATTTTGCTTCCATATTCAAAAGTGGATGACAGTATGTAAAGAGTATTTTGTTTCATACAGTAAACCACCATCTCGGTAATCTGAACTGTTGAATTTTCAGTTTTCACAAGAAGACAGCCGTCTTCATACTCTTATGCTTTGAGAACTTTGAATCTCATGAAATTTTCATAAAGGATTATAAAGTAAGGTATGCTTGTAAATTGTATTTGGCTGTGTGTAACAGGTAATGAATTAAATATAGGATTTCAGTTTGTAATCACTGTGATATTTATTATGAATTATTGTAAGTACTATTATTTTACTAATTGTATTTAACATTTGTTTTTATTACATTTTGGTTTAAACATTAGGAAAATATTACAAAATTTAAATAAAACTTCCCCATAGGAAAATAAGTGATGTTCATTGTTCAGTTTCTTCCATATTGTATGAATATCCTTTTCCTATATCCATCACAAGTCCAAAATGTGAACATACTTTTATTTTTATTTGGGCTCTGAATATTTGTGCAGCAAATATTGAGTATAGAATGTTACACATTGCTTCAAATTTGCATTTCCTGCTATCAAGGTACACAGTAGTAAATTCTGTTCAAATTAGGTATGTCAGCTTCATGATTTGAAGTATATGAAAATACATGTTAAAACTGATGTATGTATGTGGGAAGTGAATGATCACTTTTCTGCTCTGTGCTTCCCCCCCACCAAATCCTGCTCATGAAACCAATATACTAAAGCTAAATACAAAAACGACTTTCAAATGCCCAACCTCCAGACAGTTGCCCCTTTTTTATTTGTCATGCAGCATTGTAAACACCAGTGAGGCATTAGGTCTGAAGTGCAACCAACAAATACACACCCTGCTTTGCCCATTTGCAATATTTATTTCTAATCAACCATGTTCTATTTACATGTTAATGTCAAATATGTTCATTAGAATAGTGCAATTCAATAGAATAACAACTTTATTCATATAGTTAACAGTGTCAAAGCATATATATACCCACCATTTATTGCAAAATATATCAAACTATCATATGCATAAGATGTGAATTCCATTCTTTCCTAAAGCATATTGAAAAACCAATTGACAGAATTTAAGTTTCTTTAAAAAATTTAATATCATCTTTTGATAAAATTGTTAGAAGGGGTTGGATACTAGTAATTAATATCAGATTTAAATTTTTGTGTCTGGAATTCAACAAAATAACTGCTAAGTTGAACACAAGTAAACTTATTGAAAAGTCTTCTGAAAGGGGAATACACTATGCAAAAATCACAACCAACTGGGCAAGAAGAATAACATCAACAGCTGTGGATTCCAAGGGCTTCATACACTTTACTAACAATTTTGGGTACTTCAGCCATAGCACCAAGCCCTGTGTCTCCACAGATGAGAGTTTTGGCAATGCATGGAACTTCTGTATAGCCCCAATTCTTCAGTGTAGCAATGTGAGTGGCAGTGGCTGGGTGCTCCCACATATGAGTATTCATTGCTGGACAGAATAACAATGGTTTCTTCAGGTCCCATGCTCGTGCAACACAGGTCAGCAAGTTGTCACATAGACCCTAGATTACAGAAGAGTTCTCGATAAAGTGACAATTCATGGTAGATCATTACATATGCTATACAAGTCCAATGAGAAATATGGAAAGGTCAACTGATTGTCCATAGTGGGAGTTTAACAGTAAACAAGACCTTTTTATGATAATGTGCAGTGGATTTGCAACCCTAAAATTTGTTTTTGGTAAAACAGATAAATGAAAATTTCTACTAAAAGTGCAGAAATAACATAAGTTTGTTGTTACTTATGTCAAGAGGCTTACTTTGTTGTCTAACAAGTGTTAAAAGTACCAATAATATTATAAACTTATAATAGTTTGTTCATACCTGGGCTAATTTTGCCAAAGTATTTGCATCAAGTGGTGAAATGATGAAAACATCAGCCCATTTAGCCAATTCAATGTGAAGGACTGGATCACCCCTTTTTGACCAAGTTTTCCACTCATCAAGATCATAATAAACTGGCACATTGATGGGTATGTCTTCTGGAGCATAAAAGTGCCTTGCATGCTCGGTCACAACAACTCGCAACTGTATATTCCATGGCACAGAACCTTTTGATTGTTGAATTATGGTTTTCAAAAGATCAGGCAACTTAATGGTTGCAACACTGCCTGTACAGCCCACAAGAACATGTTTAAAATTATCACTACTAGAACTCTCCATAGTTTTTGTAAAAGTGCACTTCTTAGTGAATTTATCACTACTACTGAACTATTTTTCTGATTTTACTTTGGTTTCCAAATCACCAAATCCAAGTTTAGACCATTCTTCTTTAGCCATCAACTGGTTATTCATCCTACAGTCCAAATATGCTTTTGCTTCTTCGCGACATGCAGAGTTATTGTTGGTATTTGTTCTTAAACATACCATGTACTTCACCATTTCCTTTCTGCACTGCCCCTCGTGATCTAGAGGAAAGCTACCTTTGTCAGGTGGAGTTGGTGTAAAAGTTTTCTGACCGAAGGTCATGGAAGACATAATATAACTGACTAACGTTACTTACAACTGAAAGAATTTAATTTCACTCATAACCTAAAAATATAACTCATACAGTACTTTTTTACTAGCCTAGAAAGACACAGAAAACCCCAGCACACTACTATGTTTGGGTAGGTTGGTATAATTTGTGCTAATATGGAAGCAGGCTGCTGGTATGAAAATCTGCACGTACTTAATATAGTCGAATGTTTCAGATATCCAAGCTTTTGGATGTAAATGTCACTTCATAATCAATGTTATATTTAGTGTCAATGACATGGTTGAAATTGTTAGAAGACAAAATTTCTTTTCATAAACAAACATTCTAGACAGCAATGTTTCGTACACAGTTTTGATAGATTGTAGCGCAGGTCACAGGGTCGTACAATTCAAAGCTGGAAAAACATGATTGTGTCACGTGTGTTAGATTATGGGTTTTGTGCGTGGTTTGTTGGCGCAGTAAATATGGTTGAAGAAGGAGAGTATTTTGAAGGATGTGACCTGGAAGGCCCATTAAGATGCATATTTTTATGTGAATTTCATCCCACAGCGGGCCCAAAAATAACGTGTCAAGTAAGTGGATTCGTTTGCAGAGCACTTGTTTGTGATCGTCCGGATGTGTATGAACCATCGATAATTGACCAATTTTTTGTTGTTAGCACATCGAGGATGAAGCGTATAAAATGTCCTCTTAAGATATGCCCTGGATGTTAATGGTAACTTACGTTGATGGACTTGGGCTGACCCATTACAATTAATCATCCTACCCAGGGGTCACTGTGTTAGAGAACCTGATTCTTTCAGGCTCCAAAACATGTAAACTTATAATAGAACTTTTATACTTTTAGGTTCCTGATAACTACATATCAAAAGAAGTATTTGATGCAGTGAGTGTGTATATCATTCCCAAGGCTCAACTCCAGAGAAGTATACTGACAGTGTAAGTATAGCAGAATGAAAGGGGTATTGTTTGAACCTTAGGCAGATGATATTGCTTTTAGTATGAAGATAGAAGTTGTACGTCAAATTGACATCTGTATATGTTGGCAAAACAGTATACATACTGAAGGTATGATTGTGTTTCAGTTGAGTTAAAAATCATTAAATTGTGTAGGGAAATGAGTATTAGTTGTGAGTAGGTAAGGATTTGGAAAGTCATCACAGCCTGTTTCAAGGCTCTCTCAGTGTTGTCACGTAGAGACTGAAGAAAACTTCGGATGGCCAGTAGCACATCCAAGATTTGATTGTTACATCTAGAACATTGGTTTAGAATACTTATTACATCATCTTGTTCAGTAACTATTCTCGGAAGGCTTCACATCCCACTTCAATAAATTAGAAGATATGTTGTAATCATCATGTATTATTTTTTAGGACTCTGCTTGGATCTAAAATTCTTGGTTTTCCTATTCGAATAGACAACAAAAAATATGCTAGGAATGCATTCTACTTTAACCTGTGCTTCGTTTGTGATGCATGGGCTCGAAGTGTCCAGTATGAACCAGTGGTCAAGAAACTCTCCGACCACTTGGTGAGGATATACTCAGGTCCATTATGTAATTGTAAGGACATTCTTTTGCATATGCAATATTTTGTTTCTTGATTAACTTAAAGTTTAGTCAGTTACATCATGTGACATTTGGTGTAACTTTTTTAATTATCATAGCTCATTACATATTTTGTAACTAAACTAAAACATGAAACTTTAATGTAATTTTTTTTGGAGTATAATGCATAACGATCTGCTAAAGGAGAAAAATCCATGTAACAAGGATGGACAACAGCTCATATAACTGCCAGCTTTAGCTCACCTAGAGGGAATGTCAACATTTCTTATCCCACATAGCAACAAAATTAGTTAAGAATCACACAAACATCATCCTTCTAGAATAACAAAAAACTGCTCTGACAATTATGAATTAAATAATGGTCAGAATTAATATTTTCCCATAATTTGAAAATCTTGTGGAATTGTGGGGGGAATAGTTTTTTTAAAAAAATATTTTGAGAACTGCACCATATCAGTGTGATTGTGAGCAACCACAAAATTTATTTCAACTATTTTCAGGTATATGCAGTTGCTAGGCCCAGACCTACCAGGAAGGGGCCAGTTTTGAGACCTTATTAATCATAGAAATTTTGTGATGGACATTGCTAAGAATTGCTGGTTAAATAAGTCCTCTACAAGCCCTTTTTACACAAAGCTCAAATTTAACTTAATAATTTTTCTCCAAACAATTCATTGTACAAATGTTAGTATTTGTATAAAACAGATCTCATTAACATGTACTCTAAAAGATTTTTCACTGTGTTGTTCTTAGCCCAGAGGCCGGCTGTTCTGTTTGTTAAGGTTTTCCTCAGTTCTCCAGACAAATGCCAAAATAATACCTTACACTATGGCACAGATAATTCCCTCCATTTTCTTTCAAACTCATTTTTCACCAATCATCTTATGCAAGTCCAAGTTGCTGACAGTATTGTTGAACATACCACAAGTAAAAATATTCAGTATATTTAATGAAATACAAGGAAATATAATTAATAACAATGCTGTGTGATACTAGTAGTAATACGAATGTTTGCAGCATTAGATTCTATTTGTAATGTGCATAGGCCAATGAGATACCATATGCAGAGTTACTAAAATACATTTTTAAAATATATGTGGAATATACCTTCTATCTCTTTTTATTCCTGGTAATTTGCTCTATCTGTTTATTTTGTATTGATTCCTCTTTCTTACTAGATTACAATGGAGTTGGAGAAACGTTTCCTTTCTAACCCACAGAATGAGAATGTTCCACTGTCAGCTATGCTTAAGCAAGTGATGGAAGACCTCAACACATACAGAATGTGCACTCTCACAGGTCTGTAACATAAAGTTACACCTTGCCATCATTATCATTTATTTACTGCTTTTTCTCAAGGATTGAGGAAGATATTTAGACCCACAAGAGATAAAATAATAAATGAGTGGAGAAAATTACATATCGAGGAGCTACTTTATGTGATATTGGTTAGGGTGATAAAGTCAAGAAAGGAGAGATGACCATACAGCATGCATGGGGAACTGAGAAATGAATTTAAAATTTTGGTTAGAGAATGTCAAAGAGATGATATGAGGAGACTTTAGACAGAAAGGTAATGTAAATAATGGCTTTAGAAATAGTGCATAAGGGCGTGAACTAACGTCAGAAAGGGAGAAGAGGAACATAGTTCATGTTTTGAGATACCTAATTTTCATGAATGGTGGTCATGTGACAGAGGGAACGACAACAATGCATCTGAAAGTGGTAAAAATTTCAAAGGAACCGAGTCCTGTGCATGATCATCAGGTGCCAATATTCATTGAGGAGCAGCACAAGTTTCGTTCAGAGCAGTGGGATCTCACTACTTATCAGGTAATAATATTAAGATGGCAGGAAGTCTTGACTTTTTCTAATTAATCTTCATAGAATTGAAAACCTGTCATATAATATGAATAATAGTGGAAAAGTATGTTTACATTTCCAAATACATTCAGTGCTACATAGCTAATCAACAAGTGCGGAAATCATGTTGCAATTTTTAAATTTTACTCACAAAGCTAATATACAGTCAGCTTTATTGTATGCAGTTTAATATTAACACACTGTATTTTCCATTATTTTCTAAATAGAAAATAATTTTCCCATCTTGAATATGAATTTATTAACTAATCAGTGTAACTCTGAAATGAGATCATTCTTTCATAATCCACTCTCTATTTTAACTACAGAACTTTCTGAAAATGTGGTACATATTTCAAAATAATCAAATTAATTAACCATTCATACGTAGGGCAGTCAAAAAGTTCCCGGAATTGTGGTATAGCACTGTAATGGTAGGAAATTTGGCAACGCTTACCTAATCACCTTTAAAGTAGGACCCTTGCACACCCATTGATCCTGCCATTGTTGGAAGCACCAGCGGAAGGCTTCGTTTGGAATCTTCCGGATGTCGGCCGTCGCATTCGACACATCGCTGGTTGTGCAGCAATTCCTCGCCGAGAAAAGCATTCCTGACATCACCCAACCACCATACTCTCCAGATCTCGCTCCGAGTGACTTCTGGCTGTTCCCTATTCTGAAAATGGGCCTCAAGGACATTGAGGACATCAAATCGATGGAGCAAGTGTGTGTGTGCGCAAGGGTCCTATTTTGAAGGTGATTAGGTAAGCGTTGCCATATGTCCTACCATTACAGTGCTATACCACAATTCCAGGAACGTTTTGACTGCCCCTCGTATATTGGACTGAACTGAAGAAGGTAAGAGGCTGGTAATTTTTTCTGACAGTTTTAAACCAGACTTAAAATTATGCTTCTCACTGCAGAAATATTTTCTAATGACCTGTAGCAAGGTGATCCCATGGCATAGTGTGACAGACAACATGCCAGCAGCAAAGTATTATCTCAGACAATGTAAGAATTCATATTTAGAGTTGGAAATTTTTAGATAAAAACAAAAGTTATTATTAGACACTGCTTATAATGTAATAGTAATAAATATCAACAGTATATTATACCAAATTATATGTTATGAACTTTAAAAAGGGGTAATTTAGATGATGCATATTAACTATTAATTGCTGAAATTAATTGGTCAAGTCATTAGTTGTAACAAGTAATATACTGACATCATATTAGTCTGTTCTGATTTTAGGTTCTTCCCTACATTGATGGTTTCAATCATATTGCAAAGATTGCTGCAGAGGCAGATGTGGAAAACAATCTTGTGAAAGCCTGCGTTCAGAACCTCATGTAAGTAAAGGATCTGCTGTCACCCTTTTGGAAACAGCTGCTCCACTTAAACTTGATTAAAGCGCTATTTGTGAATGGGCAACACTCAGCGACCTTTTCTGACCATTTATGATTTCCCCTTCATGTTAATTGTCTTCAGCGTCAACCATTGATGTTCCTACCAGGGGTCATCCCATTACCAAGCATGCTTTGTTCTTCCATCTTCGTACTAGGGCTCACTTTGTATTGTGTCCAGTCTTTTCCTGCTCTGTTTTGTCTCTCCATTAGCCCGTTGACTTTGGAATGGCAGTGGCATCTTCATTTTTGTGTTATCAGGGGAATCCTGCTGTTAACTGTGCATAACATTTGTCCATACCATATTTCCTTTGATTAAGCCATCTGTCCTTGTAGTGTATCTGCCTTCAGATGTCGCCTCTTTCAATTTATTTCTTAATATGCCATAATAACTGCTGCTTGTAATATACTTACATCTGTCTTGTTCCATGTCCATATTTTTGCTTCGTCACAACAGATAGCAACATTTGACATCTGATACAATCCTAATCTGATATTGCAATGTAATAAGAAATGCTTTTAACTTTTACAGAAATAAGCCCAGAAACATCATATCTTCTTCTTCTATGGCTCTCCGGTCCATATTTGATCCATGGCCTCCTCAATTCTCCTCTTCCATTCGGTCCTCTGTCAGGTCCGTCTGTCCGAGGCTTTGATTGAGGTTTCGAAACATCTTCCTTTTTATGGTGCGAGGTTGTTAGCCTTGCGACCAACCCCCAACCTGGAGGACCAGGGTACCTGTCTTAATTTGACCTCTCCCCCTCGACCAATCTGGCTAGGGAGGCCCTACCAGTAGCTATGCTACCGCCAGCATAGCTCTTGGGGTCTCTGAGGTACTCAAGCCCCACCACCATGACAAGGTGCAGGTACCATTAAGTGGGGAGATTGTCTGTGTTAACATGGTAAAATTAAGAGCATTGAAAGAGAATGGTAATGTTGATCTCTCAGGCTGATGAGATAGTGAGGCCAGTTTTACAGCATGGCTGCATACTGTCTTTGCACTTAATTTGCGGTAATTCCTGTATCTGAGCAGCAGGTATGCTGTGCCACTGTAGTTCGATGACCGTTGCCATTAGTGCATTAGTCTGTTCTGAATATCAGACAGACCATATCACATTTTCTTTGTAATTAGGTTGCGCTGGGCTGGATTCTCTGCCTAGAGGCTGGCAATCCTGACAGGATTTATGTAGGATTTCAGGTTTTCATTGTGGCAAGGGTTTCTATAGGTTATCTCAGCCCTGGGAAGTTAATACTAGGTGAAGATTTCTGTCTTCTGGGTTGTTGCGCTGTGTAGTCTGGTTGATGTTAACTACACAGCACAACAACCCAGAAGACAGAAATCTTCATACTCACCGCTGTGAAAAGCTCAAATCTTACATAAATACTAGGTGCTTGCATGAAATAGGTCACATCTGCTTCCTTCCATGTCCTCCTCACTACATCATTCAGTTATCCTACCATTCAGCGCTATGCAACGTTTGCAAATGAGAAAGCTCTGGTGAATAAACTTTGAAACAAATTTCTTGATGCCATACTTTTCTTTCAGGTATTACGGAGTTGTTTCTTTGCTTCCTATCTTCCAGTACTCTAATGTTTATGCAGCAACACCAAAGTTGAGGTTGTTGGCAGAGAATAAGGATTTACAACAGAGATGTATAAAATATGTCTCCAAGTCAGGTATATTTCTGCTATCAAAAATGTGTGTGGAGAACTGTTGTATGAAGCACTTATAACATTGCACTACCACACTAGGTACGAGGCAATTGGAAGCTGTTTGTTGGAAAGCCTTTGAATAAACTGACTTGGTACATATTGGCCTTGGATGGGAAACAGCGCAGGCTGGTAACAGGACTGTTAACTAGTCATCATACATTGAGGTGGCACCTATATATATGTTATTGACCTCTCAGAAAGTGCCAAATGCAGAAAATGTGAATAGTAAGAAGAATCCTTCCACTATATACTCTGCCAGTGCTTGGCATTACCTGGATGTAGATTAAAGATGTTTAGCTGGGCATAGCTAGAGCAGGTAGATGCTTGGAGAGCTTCCAGTTCGTTCTGGTACTAACATTGTGGTCAGGGATTTTTGAAGGTCTGTAAAATCGGGGTTCACAATGGACCCAGCAGTGGTATTAGTGCCCAGGGTAAGTGAATTTGTGCTCCTTAATTTAATACTATTACCAGCTCTATAAAATAACACTGAAAGTGTAAAGACACAAGAAGTTTTGGGAAAATTTATGATTAAAATTGGATTTGTCGTGACACCTTTCAGTATGTGAGATTTGAGGTTTTCACAACAGTGAACATTTAGATTGTGTTTTTCTGGGTTATGATGCCATCCAGTCATGAACGCAGTTACTTTTGTATTTTATGTTTTGATATTCAGTGTCTGAGGATGGTAGCAAGGATAATATTCTTTTAAGATGGTGATCTGAGACCATTTTTTAAGTTTTTATGATTTTTTTTGACAACAGTAGTATGCCAAGCTTTCACTTCTTTGCAGTCCGACAGCCACCAGCATTACGAGATATATTCCGAATGTACTCGAGTATGACTTACGGAACTACAGTCAGGGACCTGTGTGTCCGTCTTAACCCTCATCCTCTTAGGATCAATGAACGGAAGCTAGTGCAGTTTGGTTTACTTAAAGGCCTGATACGCAGAATATACAAGGTAAATTATGTGAAAGACATGTTATGTTTTAATAATTGAATGTCACACTTATTCGATAGACGGTGCATTCTGTGTTGTTATTCTTAAACGTGTGTGTGATTTGTTGATTCATTACACTAGTTATGTTAGACATTACCCATTTCTGAGATATATTTCATTATCTCATACATGACATTCTGGATGTAGGCTCTACTCCTGTGTATAGGTGGCTGGTTGTCAGGAGAATGACCATTTTTTAAATTGTATTTTCAACATTTTGTGACAGTAGTCAGAATCAGTTCCAGAACCCTCTGAATACTCTGCATGTTTGCAACACTTTGCACCTTAGAACTGAACGTATGGTAATCATTTGGTAGGAAACCATAATTATAGATGACTTTAAAGAATTTGAGTAATTTAGCTTTAAAGTTTTATGTTTAAATCCTCATAATTTTGTTTTTACTTATTGCAGTATCCTGTGGATTTATCTGAAGATAATGAAGTGAATGCAAAAGATTCTCTGCATCGCAGTTTTACGGGTTTGCAGTCTGTTGATGAAATTTGCTGTGCACATGGATTAAGCAACCAGCAGTTTGAAGATCAAGTGGAGAGGGAACCAAATGTTGTTCTCATCTGGAAGTGACCAAAGAAGCACTCACTTCTCTATTGAGCGTATACCTAAATTGAAGGTATAACTTCAGACATATTTTAAATGCACTGTTTACCAGTTGAAGGCTGTGTGTTGTTATAACCAGTACAAAAGGAGTCAGACGTAATATGATTTAAGTTGATATCAACCTTTGCTCCCTTCTGGGTATTGTTCTTCTGCCTTCATTAAAACGCAAAGTTGTGCTTCACTCTGATTTGTGCATGTGCATTTGTGCACACACTTCTTTGTGAATGCATACATGAGCACATGCGTGACTTTGTAATTCTATTATCATTGTATTTTATGTATATACATAATATTTTAAAGTGTACAGTCATGGAATACCATAATGCTTCTTCCATAGTTTGTTCAGTTTATGGTGATGACCATTTTCTCAGATGTTGCATCATCTAGGATTGTCATATTGGTGATGGAGGTAGCAGTCACCTCTTAAATGGTGGTTAGTTCCCGTAGGACAACTGTCCAGTTCCCAGGTCTTTAGCCCTAGAAGGAATGTGGGAACATGTGATGTGGGTGGTGGCAAAGAGAAGGAAATATTTCTCCTCTTCAGAATGAAATATCGATCAAATTCTCTTTTGCTGTGCTTGGCTTATGAAGTCTATATGATGATTTTCTTTAGTATTTTTCATATTACGAAAAGGGAATATGATTCACTGAGGGCAGATCCTGTCCACATTGTAGAGCACAGGCTATTAGTTGCTGGCTTCTCATCATGGAGGTGGCTATAGTCTTAAATATTTTTAGCACAAATAATACAAATAATAGTTGTGTGCACCATCTAAGAAGTGGCTTCCTGATTGGCTCTGCCACTTTTCCTTATTTCAGGTCCTCTTCCCGATACCTTATCCGGCAGGGCTAAAGAGTTTGAACAGTACATGGTGCAACATCCTAGAAGATGGTTATGCTTATACTCACCACTGTGAAAACCTGAAGTTTCACTTAGTGTTATTATGATGTCCTCAGTATCATGAAGCTGCAACCTGTATTTTGGATATTCAATATTTGTTATTAATGTGTTTTTTATTACAAATATTTTGATGTTCCCATATTTTTAGGTACATGAGGAATGGACTTTCTTTTGTTCTGGTAACTTTTAGTCATTTTTATTTATATACTTGTATTATAATGATGATAATTTTTTTTTTTAAATTACTAAGTGGCAATACTTTGATATTTGGAGAATTATCTTAACAATTATTTTGGGTTTCAGAAATATTTTTGAGACTATCAAAGCAATTTTCATCCCTTATCATTCTTTTTGTTGATTTACAACAATTCTTGCCTGTTGTGATGGCTGTATAGAAGCCTCCATGGGTACAAAGAGACTTTGTCTCTTCCATACCTACCTGTGATTATGGCTTCACAGAGCATTTCATGTTTACCTTTTATAATAGTTATACTTATGCCCCTATTTCAGTCTGTTATAATGGCTAAGTAGATGCTTCCATGCCTGCCTATTGCAGTGGTTATGTACAAGCCTCCCCAGATGCTTGTATAATTACTATACAGAGAGGCCTTCATTGCAGCCTAGAAAAGGCTTCATAGAGGCCTCCTTGTCAGCCTATCAGATTGGGTATATAGATGCCTCCAGCCCCGCCTATTGTAATGGAAATACAGAGGCATCCATACCTTCCTGGCCAAGGAAGCCCAGACATTGCCAGCCCAGCATGCGGTCAGCAAAACATCTTATAAACTGTTTCATTGTCACATTTTTGTATTCGTTGTTTGTTAATAGATGGCTCGCGTAGCACTATTTGTGATCCCAGAAGCAAATACGTTTATGTTGGTAATTCCTGATTGTCAGCAAATGGTACAAACGTACTAAATCAGTCACGGCATTTGGCATCATAGATTAAGAGGATGGGAATTATTTGGGGAAGTTGCTGCCAGTTCAGCAAATGACTGTCGTTTTCAGGACGAATGAAACCCATTGAGCGATTTTTTTTTACACACGGAAGGAGGAGCAACTTTAAACAAAAATGAAATATATTATACGATAACTGAATGGGAAAATGCAAAATGCATCTTCATGAAAGCTGTAATTTGCAAAATGTCTCTACTTCTGCCAAGAATTTCCCTCATATTGTTATTCCATCACCCGCCAACAAACAAAAGAAAGAAGGAACAATCGGAGGTAGTTTTTCACTTGTTCTTCATGTCAGTAGGTCCCAGACGTTGAGTACTTCCGGTGATTCAAAACAGCTAAACACGGGAGGGATTATATTGTGTTTGCACTACAAATAATTTATAATTTAGCGCTATAAACGGGACATCGATGGATGGTAAGTATCAGATTTTGTTTAGACAGCGACACTCTTGCTAAGTATATTCGTAAATTGCAGGGAGTATTCAGTGGAAGTGTTGCCGTAAGTGGGGAAATTGGGGTCTTGCATCCTTAGGCCTAACGTATAGGTTAGAATGTCATTGAAACATTGATAGAGCGAGATACTGGTTATATATTTGGTACAGTTTGTGTTCTTACTGAAGTTGATAATACGTTTGCTTAGTATTAATTACAGTTTTATGCTTTGGACATGTGTTGTAGCCCTAGCATGGATATTATTTAATTTAGAGTGTAGTATAACAGAAACTTTTAATTCTCAACATTTAGTTATAACATACTTCCATGTGCAGACAAATTCATCTCAGTTGGTGTAAGAAATGAGCCCGTTTTTCATCATAATGTTCCATTTTATATTTTATGGATATTAATAGCCAATCAGTTTATTTCAAAATATATGTCATACATCCTGGAAAATTTGAATTTTTTAATTTTTTTTTCAGAATGTGGTGTATGATTTACTTGTAATGGATTTATTGATACTTGTGAACAAAAAGAACTTTTAATTTGTTTCAGATATACAGTCATGGTGGGAGGTACCAAGTATTGCTCATTTCTGTTCATTGTTTCGAGCAGCATTCAATCTCTTGGACTTTGATATTGAGGTAAGAAAATTAAATTTATTGTAGTTATATATGTGGAGGTTAATATGTGATTTGTTTAGATTTATTGTTAGTCCAGTTGCTTGATTATTTTTATGAAGGCTTATGAAATATGCTAATCTACTCAAACTGTGGGGAAGTTTACAATGGAAAGTACATTTTTATCATCCATTTGAAATTGTGTTACTTGAAAGAGGATTCTTTGAAGCAAGTTTTTGAGTTGTGGGTGGTTGGAATTTGTTAAGCTTTGGTATTTTTAGTTGTATGCAAAGATACAAAACCATGAGAATGAAATGCAGAAATTGTAGGTGCTATCATGAACATTTTAGGCACCATGGTATCCTTGTGCTTAGGATTTGTGCAGGCTTGTTTATGTCCATTGTGATCATGTCAGTATTATTGAGTTATTAAGAGAAACCATCTAGCTACATTATCAGTTTGTACAATTCCCAAGTGTGCTGTTGTAGGAACTGGAAGAGGCCCTTCTGACTGATGGAGCAGAAGATTCTGGAAGTTCCCTTCTTCAAGAGTTGATTGTGAGGCTGTTGTGTGGGTGCCTCGGAAATAATGACATTTCAACATTTAATTACCAGATGTTTCTGCGCCGCTTGTTCAGGCAAAAATGTCAGGTGAATACGAATTGATGTGTGTTACGTCTTGTTGATGTGGACTCGAGACATAGTGTTAGGTCTGTTAATCGGAAAGGAAGTGATTTCCTTTCTCAGTCCTGCATGGTGAGACCTATGTAAAAATAATTATATGACTGAGTGAGAAGTAACCATCCCAATCCATTTCCAATATATAATGCATTCATATTCTCATGGTAAAACAACATAAAAGGATGATTTTAATTACATTGCATGTGTTGAAACTGGGAAACCATTTCATGTTATGACAAACTGGACATAACTAACTTGATTTAAGCATGGTTATGCATATCCCTTTAAAATAATTTAAATTGCCAAACAAATGGAAATGACAGAATTAATTTCTAAAAATTGTGTGACTGTAATTCATAAATTGGCTGACAGTTTTTTATTACCCCATTTTAATCTGATTATGAGATACAATTTCAGGTTATGCAGCCTGAAATGCATTGTCCTCCATACTTCTGCAGTTCACACCAAGTGCTGCGTAAGTGTCTAGTTTCATGATGTTGGTATGGGTGTCATAGAAGAAGGAACACAAGCACAAACTTAATTTGTGCTGTGGGAGTATGACAATTGAATAACAGTAATAGATTTTTTGTAGATGAAAACACTTAACAGATGGCACAAAACTAAGAATATGAATGAATAATTATACGTGATTACCTACACATGTCCATCACACCTATACTGACTTATAACAGCTGTCATTTGTGACTTCAATATTTTATGCCAAGCATCCTAGATTTTTGCAGATGATTAATCAGTTTTAATTTACTTAAGGCAATTCTTGTGACTGTAATGCTTCACTGGTACATAGATCTCATGACCAGTATGCAGAAAAACATGAACTGTATAGGAAATGGAATTTTGATATCTCAGATCAACTGAAGAGGAGTCTCAGTATGTGGAATTAGGAATTCTGTAATGTAATGCTCTTGAAGCATTAATAACATGGAAATTTCATTCTTTCAGGAATATGGGCGAGACAATCCTTTCAACACAGATATTGACTTCCAGTTCCTTCCCCTACGTACAAAGGTGGAGATTCTGCATGCATTGTGTGATTTCAGGCTTGATGCAGATGATGTACAGGATTTACTCAAGGTATGTAGTAAGGCAGTTGGTCCAGAAGTGAAAGTAGAGAAAATGAAATATATTGTTTATATCTTGCTGATAGAGTGCAATAAAAAATTAGAATGTAAAGATAAGTAGGAAGTGCAGAGGAGAGGTGTCAGAAAGATGCAGAAAATTAATGAAGAATTTATAATTTATGTTTTTTGCTTAATACTGTAAGGGTAATTACATCAAGGAAAATGATATGAATATGACATAGCACACATGGTAGAGATGTGCAATGTATGCAGAATTTTTGTTAGAAAACCTGAAGTTAAAAGATTGCTGAAGGTACCTAATTATAAATAGAAAGACAATTTTAAAACATTTCAAGGTGTGAAATTACAGACTGGATTCCGCTGGCTCAGGATAGGGACCAGTGACAGTTATTTGTGCATATGGTAATGAACTTTCATGCTTCATAGAAGTGGGAAATTTCTTGAGTAGTCGAGCAACCACCGACTTTTCAACAAAACCGTTATACCATGAAGTTATGTATAACCCTCTTGCTAAACTTTATTACAGTTCTCCAACCCATATGGTATTTCCGTTGCCTACTGCCTGAAGTGAAAACATTGCAGCATTGTAATGTCACTACTATTGAAATGGGGAAAAGACTTTTAATTTCAGTTGGTCGACAAGTGTGACACTGTGCTGGGAATGTATGAAATGCCCTGCTCCCTCATGGTTATTCCCACAAACTCTCTTCACAGCATTTAATCACACTGAATTTTTCAGTCTGTTGCAGAACGAAGGTAATATTTCAGTGCCCAAGGCGTAGTGCAAAAGTAATGTTCACCACCCCCCTTAAAATTAAAAACAAATATCAGTTATTTAAAAGCTGACTCCCTTATACACTGACATGACATTCATGGACTTACTGTATGGAATTTCTAATTTTAAATTAATTTCATAAACCTCTTTTGCCTCTTCCATGTTGTTTTCTGTTGCCTTGTGTTTGTTCCAGCTCAGTCTCTATATTGTTATTGGTAGTGATTCATATTACAGGTTTAATACTATAAATTTGTTGTAAACTTCAACCCAGTGATGTACTGACTGCTTAGATGTCATCTTAATGACTGTGACAGATGAAAGAAGGACACAGTGATTTACTTACTGTATAGTTTTGGGGCATTTACTTTTAAATATTTGAAATAATTTTATATTTCATCCATTTTTTGTTTCTTTCTTTTCTACAGTCTTTTTTAATTTCTTCTACATAGGTACTACGAGTAGATAAAATCAGACAGTATGTCATTGAATTAAATACAAACATTACTTGGAGGCATAACAGACCTTGCAGTTAATTATACCTTTCAAAATGAACTCACAATGCATACATAATGAAGTGTTACTTTTTATGTGTTTACTCATAAGAGTACTAAGTCATGAAATTTATATTTGAAATGCAGGATTGAAACTTAGTGACTTGCTGTTTTAGAACTTGGAATTGGGTAGTTCATGAGTTGCAAGTTTTATTTCAGAACTTGGAATCTGATAGTTTGCGAGTTGAGCCTCTAGGATATGATGAAAACAACTCAGCCTATTGGTATTTCTACGGCACACGTCTGTATAGAGAGGATTATCCAAAAGTCGTAAGTTTTGCTTTGTATGTGTGTGTGTGTGTGTGTATATATACATATATCTCTGTGTGTGTTTCACCTCAGTTAGAGGTCTTTGTGATTCAAATCTGACATCTGACCAATAGAATGGTCTTTAGTTCAACATTTTTGAAGATTCTGGCTTACATTGGACAAATTTTAGGATTTCTCAGGCCATTTTTCATATTTTTAAACTTTATATTTGATTGACGTTTTTCTTATCTTTTCTAAAAACCTTGAAATACTCGTTTTATAAAGACTTGACAGCCATATAAAGCTGTCAATTAACATTTGAGTTATGGTACCATGAATTAGTCCATGCCCATGTTCATATTTCTTGACTTACAATTTATGAGCATTCTCATGTGTCATTAGATGGTTATGTAAATACATTTCAGTTGATACACAGATTTATTTAAAGTTTTTTATGCATATGAAATTTTAGAGATTCTCATTTTGCTGGCAACCTTTCTTTTAAAGTGCTGTTGACAATGAAGATCAGTCCTCTGAGATGTGTAGTCTTGTGGAAATTAAAAGATGTTTCAGAGGTGCTTACTGCCTTCATCATATGATGCTGTTTAAAATATGTTGTAGGTTTTGTGTTCATTACCTGTGTGTTGTCTTTAAGATAATGCCATATTAATGAAGCAACACCCTTTTTAAAAATTGTGTTTAATTTCAGAAGAAGAAAGCAAAGGAGAAACGTCATAGAAGGAAGGAAGAAAAACGCCGTAAGAAACGAGGCAAATCTCCACCATTTGATTCTGAATCAGATGACAAAGGGTCAGGTATCTGGCAAGTGGTGTGCTTTTCTGAACAGGACTGGGACAAGATCACCGAGGGTTTTAGGGACTCTACATCGAAAAATGAACGAGCATTATTTCATACTCTGGCAGAAGACTTTCTTCCTGAGATCCCACGTCTTTTTGCTGAAAAAGAACGCTTACAAAGGTGAATTGTTTATGGACATCTGTTGTTCTGTGATTGTGTTGTAATTATTCCATTACTCTTGCCCCTTCGAAATAATTTGTAAGGAGGGAGTGTTACATGTTCATATTTTTCCATCATTGGTCACCAATTGTAAGTCATTGTGGATTCTGCGTTTTTCAGTCGTATAAAAAATTTGATGAAGCCCATTATTTTTGTTATATAATTTTAATAGATTTTTAGGGCAGTTACCAAGTTAGCAATGAGATTATTAGACTTCAGACAGGAACACAGATTATGTATCTTGATTCTTTTTCAGTGCCTTTGTTTTGCTTGTTTTGCATGATGTACATAAATGAATACATATTGTGTGCATCTTATCAGTCTTTATGGCCATCTGCATATTTTATCTTTGTACCTGTTAGATGACCGCCACAGTGGTCTAGCGGTTAGAACGCTGGCCTTGTAATCCTGGGGTCTCGGGTTCGATTCCCGGCGGTGCCCGAATTTATAACTTGTGTTGGGCAAGGCCGTGGTCTAGGCAACATGGAGTTTTCCTCCGGGGGCTTCCCCGGTTTCTCCGTGGCATCCCAACAATTACTCCATTCACACACAGAAGAAGGCAATGGCAAACCACTTCTGGATCATCTGCCAAGAACGTATATGAACAGGTCCCATATGGACCTGTCGTCAGACAGAACACTAAATAAAATAATAATACCTGTTAGATGGTTGTCAGTGAAATTTTGTAATGGGGTGACCACATTAAAAATTGTTGAATGAATTCGATTTTGATGCCTTCTTTACATGAAGGTTAATATGAGTACTCTGTTGGAGAACACCTTTCATATTATTTTGCATAACTTGACAATAATATTTGCATTGACAGAGCTGGACCTAGATATAAATTCATTGTATTTTGTCGGAGATTTAAAAAATACCGTAGAATTTTGTTAGTTTTCACTCAGCTCTGAAATATACAATGTTATGGAACTGTATTTCTTGATTTAAAAACTGGGATAAAATTATGACTGTGTACATTGGGCAGGTTGTGTAGCTGATATAAGGCACAGATGTGCTTATATTTTTATGGGTATCATACACATGTATGTTGATTCCTTCCCTTAATTATTTTTAATTTTTTATTTCAAAGCTGATTCATTGCATATGTTATTTAACTGTGACTTTGCAGGTTTCAGGTCAAATGTATTAGAAATGTGTGAGCATTTTGTCCACTCACACATTTTCAGTGATTAACCAAATTGTAGTCATACTTTTTCAAATTAGTTTGTATGATTTTATCACATCAGTTATATTGATTTCAATAAACTTTCAGACAGAATACCTTAATTGTAAAAGGTTAGAAATAATATAAATTACTGTCTATAATTTTAGACATTTTAAAACTGTGCAGAGTGTGGTAGAATGTTTGATATTCAGAGATTATAAGGTTCTAATGGATAACAGTTTTGTGAACTGAATAGCTGGGATATTTCAAGTAATACTATAAATATTAAGGTCTTCTATCTGTAGTATTAAAATTAGTTTTTTATATATTGTACTCGTGTATGACGTGCAGAAAGCGATTGCTGGAATATCAGCCTCGTAGACAGTCAAGCCGCTTGGAAAAGCTCAAACAACAGAAAGAAGAAGAGGAGAAAATTCTTCAGAGAGAAGAGGATGAGAGACTACAACAGGAGAGTGTGAAGAAACAAAGGTAGGACAGTCAGCTTCAGTCCATTGTTTAAACCTCTGTTTACAGGAAGTAAAAGTAACTCTGAGATGAGTGCATGCTGTAAGAAGGTGGAGATTATGTCTCAGTGAAATAATTGTGGTAGCCCCGTGAGTGGATCTGCTGTCAACTGAGTACTTGTAATCTGGTCGCTGGCATGGAGATTATAATTTTTCTCTCTTCTATACTGTGTTCAGAGAAACTCTGAGATCCATATTCTGGGGGTGTTTTTATGAAGGGTGAGTGTAGACAGCAGTCAGTGCAAAGGTGTGATAATGTGTGGAGTATTGGTTATTTAATACTGCTGTTTAAACTCCAGAGGTTATATAGGCCTGGATGAAATGTGAAGATGAACATAAATGGTGAGTATAGAAGGATTTGGAAGGAGAGAGTTATGGCCTGTTTGCAGGCATTAGCCTGCAGTTCACTCAAGGAGAATAAGGAAAACCATGTAAAATCTAAGTAGTGACTGCCAGTAACTTGGCCAAGGTTTGAATGAGGTACTTCCCAGACATGTATCACATTCTGTCTCAGTGTAATTGTACACTCCTGGCTTATGTTTGCCAGTATTTTAAAAATTACTTTGATTTTAATTTACATTATATCATTTTTGTTACGTTTGTGTTTGTGGTTTCTATTGTAATATGCTTATATGTTTGTGAGGCCTTTTGTTATTCAGATTCCTACCATATTTGTTGTCACAGATTACAACAGCAGGAAATACTAAAGAAGAGAGAAAATAGGGCATTGATGGTTAAGGACAGAGCAACTAGGGCCTTGAGGCGTTCACTTTCCCGCACAAATTCAGAATGTGGTAGTACAGGGAGCATTCCTGACTCTCTCACCGACAACCGGTCCAATCGTTCAAGTACATTTGTTGGTCGTCAGACAAATAACTCACTCTCTTCTGCTACTGGTCAAATAGTGATTCAAGGATTGAAGCAGAAACTACGCAGCTCACAGGTGTAAGTAGAAAACATTCCCCATTTTTATTGATACATACTCACAGAGCTGCTTTGTGTTTGGTGGCATGTTCATTGGATTTATCAATGACCTTGAAGGACAAAGTGTGATATACTGATAGAAATTTAAACCAAGTTTTCAGTTTACAGGATTTATCAGTGACCTTGAAGGACGTGTGATATACTGATAGAAATTTGTACCAAGTTTACAGTTATGTGTATAATGTTCTGAAATTCATCATAATTTGCTTCTTCATGTTGGAATATTTACTTTATCATTCAAAACATGAAGAAACAAGTTTTTAATTTTGAAAGACATTTAGTGGTACCAGTACAGGGTTTGCTCAGGAAGGGTTAAACACATTCTAAATAACACTTTAAAATATATTAAACAGAACTTCTTTTTACCATTGACCGGATTTTACTGTGTTATGCTGAAATTTTATTACACCAGTTTTCATTTTATCATTAAACCATCATCACAATAATGTCCTGGTACATACAGTATTGTGACAGTAATTTAAAAGTGGTATTATATATTAATATTTTCAGTGTTGCAAATAATATGTTAAAGATATTATTTGTGTTTTATAACCATTATTCTAATGGAATAACCAAATATAATTTGTGATGGGATGATAGCAGCCAGTACCTGTGCCCATTTAAAGTTGCAGTAGTATTTACATATAAATTGGAAGTTTGTGAAGAATGTGTTTCACATCCTCTCACTTCTTTGTCATTGTAATAGCTTTCTGTTTTCTTGTGAAACAAAATTTGTTCAACTATTATAAGTTGTTTTCTCTGTAAGCCTTAAAATTGCAACAGTAACATGTACAAATGCCACTACCATTGCATTACAACTGTTTTGTCATGGTAAGTAACATTCTTTGAAGACAAAGTCTGTTTTTGTCCTTCATTCCTTTTGGGCAAAATTCTGAGATTATAATTAAGGAGGATGCATTAATCATTGCATTTCTGCTTTTTTTATTATAGATGAAGCATTCAAGTCAGAAATATGCTGTTATTGTTCATATAACACAGAATGCAGTATTTAATATTAAAAAATGCATAATTTATAACTTGTAATTCAGACTTCTGCAGTGAGTTTTATTTTAATACTTGAGATATAGTAGAAACCAACCAATTATGCTTGATATGTGACAGTAATACCTTGAAGACATAAGAATAAGTCCCATATTTTAGGTTACAAACTGACCTGTAGTAGTGCTTCAGCAACCTAATTGAAGGACAATGATCTATAATTTAGTGCACTATGCAAATTTATCAGTTACTTGGTTTTGAAATCTATTCTCATGAATATGTTAAAAATGTTTGTTAGTCACATAAAAATTTGTAATATAATTTCAGTATTTTAACTCTTGAGAGTTTTTAAATCGTATGTCCAATTTTCCCGCCATTGGTTATTTATCTCGTAGCACAACTTCTTTCGGAGGGGAAGTAAAGCTGGCGGTCCCATGTCGTAGATTTATGGCATGTGAAAGGACCTTACGAGCATGACACGAGATGTTTCGTGAGCAAAATTCAGCGGCCATTTCTCACCCGAGTCTCTCCTGATTCATTGCTAGATGACTCTGGCAGTCAAAATCAGGATTGAATATAAATTGTGCAAAGGCACTGGGCTTGTCACTCCAAATGCACCTCACAAGACTAATAAGGACAAGTTGCCTTTAGCAACTGTCCCGGAACGGGCCAATAGGCCCAGTCTCTGTAATAGATGATGATGATGATGATGATGGTGGTGGTTATTTATCATAATTACCATGTGAAATGAATACTTGCAGTGCTCTGAAGTTATGATTTGCCTAGAAGTGCACTTTGACCCTTGTGACCAAGCACCAAATCCTAACATTATGGAACATCAGTGACCATATAATGACCATGAATAAACTTTTTAAAAGACCGGTCTTGTTGTACTGTTGCTATTGGAGTATAGCAGAAACATTCTTCATCCATAACGTGCTTGTGAAGATATTCAACAAAATATTGCTGTTAGCTTAGATATTATAAATATCACAAGGAATTTGTCTTTTCTTAATTTGCAATATATTCTGAACATATATTGTAAATTACAGATCTACGTACACTTTTTTGTAACACAGTTTTAACAATAAATGTTACATATAATTTTGTTACATATCCTATCTGTTGCATCATTACAAAACCCTGCTCCTCAAAAGGGGTTGTACCAGTCCATGTTGTGTTTAAAAG
This sequence comes from Zootermopsis nevadensis, assembly GCF_977971745.1. Classification (NCBI taxonomy): domain Eukaryota; kingdom Metazoa; phylum Arthropoda; class Insecta; order Blattodea; family Termopsidae; genus Zootermopsis; species Zootermopsis nevadensis. The sequence continues at coordinate 4,464,858 of NW_028259142.1, read as the reverse complement.
TGTGCATCACTTCAGAGATGGTAACGCTTTCATGAATCCTTTTTCCCTTATTAATCTAATTTGCTTTGAAGTTAACCTAGCTCTTTGTTCCTACTTTATAGTTTTTAAAATCACTGGTTGTCAGTTTTGTGATTTATAATACTATATTTACCTGATTTATAAGGATTTTGCCCTAGTTAAGTACTTCATAAAAAAAAGGTGATCTCTTAACTGTGAACAAGGGAAAATCCGGCAATCCTGCTGAATATTAAAAGAAATATTTATGTCACTGGTAGAACATTGTATTCTGTGTTTTTAGTATTAGTAGCATTGCTGTCCCTAACATGAGCAGGTGTAGGTAATTTAATTATGTGTGGTCTTTCAGAACTATGGTAAAGTGACTGGAAAATTGATCAGTTTTCTTTGCTCTCCTTGGCCCATTCTTCCCTCTGCCTATATAGTAATTCCATTTCTCAGCTGTGGTAGCATTTTCCTTTGAAATGTTGGTAATTGCATACAAGACTCCATGTTTGTCACAACCCAGAAGGCAATCTAGAAAAGTAATAACTACATTTTCTTTACCATTACATCCACACTTGCATGCAGTTTATTTGGCTTTCTATTTTTTGAAGCTGTGATTTGTTATGAATTCTGTAGTGCATAACATTAATGATGATGCAGTCTAATGACTTTGCTACTATTCATGCAAAGAGGAATGATGCTTGAAGTGGAACACTGACTTTAGAAATACTCCTATATTGGAATGCTGAGGTACCTTATTGTTGCCAAATGTTGTTTAATTTGTGAATGCACAGTAATGATTTACAGTGATTATTGGAACTGATTTAAAGTACAGTATACTGTATTAGTGCTGATGGTGAATATTTGTACATACTTTGTTTCATTCATTCCAAAAAGTATTTAAGGTAATTGTGTTAATTAATAAAATGAACTTGATGAAAGATGTGTTGTGATCGTGGAAGGCAACATGGAGATTTATTCAGTGTTGCATATTAATTTGATGACAATCTTAAATAAACTGTTATTGTATGCAATGAAGAAACTAATAATTATGAGGCATCAATAGAATACAGCACTTCAGCTTCTGATGTGGAGCGATGAGAAAAGAAAACTTGATTCCCAGCAAGACAAGATTTTTCTCTTCATCACAACATCCAGACCAGCTCTAGGGCCCATCCATCATCTTGTCCAGTGGGTTCTGGGGGTTTTTTCCTCCAGGGTAAAGCACCCAGGGCATGAAACCATCATTCATCTCCATCCAGTGCTGAGGTTAAGAATGCATGGAGCTGTACCTCCACTCCCCCTGATGTCTGCCTTATGTGGTGTTTACTTAAACAGCAAGAACTTTACCTCAGAATATAATGAGTCTTGAATTTTCAGATTGGGATTGTATTTCATTAATTTTGGTGAAAATTCTCGAGAGGTTTGAGGTTCTCATTCTTCATGAAGATGTTAATGTGGTCTTTTGGACCCACTATGTGTGCTTGTAGGTAGATACTAATATCTCAGAGGAACATTTTACTTCCATATTTGGGTCTTATGTTATTATGTACCTACAAGTCCAGATGGTGTTAGAACCCAGAAGAACATGTTAGAGTTAGTGCTTAGTTTAATATCCTGAATAGACCTTTGGAAGTCAAGGTATCATCAGGGCAATGATGGAAGCAGTAAGTACCTCTGAAATGCTGGTCAGTTTGTACCAGACTGCCGGGCACAATATCACAGAAGACAGTCATTTTCATACTGACTGCTCCGAGAACCTGAAATCTCATTTGTGGTTCGTATGTTCTGCAATTTAATTAGTATTATGCAAGACACGGTTACAAAGAAGGTAATTTCTTCCAGATTCAAGCAGACAGAAGAGGATCTGCAGACTGGAATGTACAAGATCTTGGAACACATCAAGAACCATGATGATGCGTGGCCATTTGCGGACCCTGTAGATGAGGACTACGCTCCGCGATATTACTCAATTATCCGTCAGCCCATGGATCTTCAACGTATGGAAGATAAACTGGATGATGGAGAATATCTGACATTTGCTGACTTCAAGGCTGACTTCCAGCTCATAGTAGACAACTGTCGCCAGTACAATGGAACTGGCAATGGTAAACCTAGTATACATGTAATTACTTTCGTTTAACCCTTATGCTGCTTTCCTAAAGGAGTGTCATTTTATGGTAAAAATCTGAACTCAATTTGATGGTCTGGTTATTATGTACATGAATAAAATTTAAAAAAAACTCTGATAGACCAAGCAAGTAATCACTATTATATTTAAAAAACACTTTATGCAATCGTATAAGTGTTTAAAATTGAGAAACGGTGCTACAGGTATCAAACTTGCTTTCAGAACATGAAATCGTCACGAGCATAGAAATCCCTGTGATGTTTATGTACAGCTTTAAACTCTTCACATTACATTACAGACCAACAAGAATGTGTTTTGTAGCTTAGACAGCAAAGTCAAATGTCGCAGCTGAAGGGAGAACATTATTCTTTGATGTGGACTGAACTTGATATTGCTGTATAAGGTAAATGCACAGACATTTAATTAAAGATTTATGTTGCAGCATAAGGATTTACAAAAGGAAATGAAATGAGTTTTAGTAAGTTGAAACCTGTCTTAAAATTAACTACACCTGTTTCACAGTGATGATTGCCGAATTTATGTAGTTTATGTCAGTGAAAATGATGTTACATTGCATCAGTGATAAATCTACTGGGCTTTAAAAAGTATGCCACATCCAGCTTGTGAAACTGAAAATTAATTTACCATCTCAAAGCCACTTGGGGAATATATTATTATTGTTGTTATTGTTGAAATATTATAATCTTACATTTTTGATGGCATGTAAGCCATTTTTACTTTCTTTAACTACTGTGTAGTTGATAGGGGCAGAATAGTTGGAAAGATACTGCCAACATATATACATAATTTTTAACAAATTATTGAATATATGCACACATTTCTTTTGTGTTTCTCTGTTCATGCAAATTCATGAATACTGTCTTGTAAGTAAGTTATTATTTATTGAAGTTTATTTGTTTTGTCAAAAGTGACCTTTGATCTTTTTGAATAGTATTAGAGCTGTCTGGGGTCAGTGGCCTTTGCATGGGTGCGGTTTTCTGCACCTGTCTGTCTTCAGATTCCCCCTGCATGGTTTCAAGTTTACTTCCTTGTGCAGAAATGCATGTAGGTCTTTATATGAAATGTTTGTTGTTCATTAAATCCCATATTTGAAGATATTTTTACTATTATCCTCCAGTCTGTGCCTAGGTCTAATGAATAGTCTCTTCAAATTTTTTGACTAAAATTTTGTATTTGTTTTGAATTATATGTATTTACTTCAGTTTAATTCTTTATTTGTTTGTTTTTTGCATTTAGAGTGCTTTATTGTTATTAACATGTTTTGGACATCACTAAATAGACTTCTGAATCAGGAATGGATGGGCTTTTTTTGTTTTTTCTGTCTCTTGTAATCTTCTTTGTGGTTGAATGTTTCAGTATATTAATATATTTAGTATACATTTAGGTTTACATGGAAGTGCTTTAATTTTATTTAATTTAATTTGTTGTAAAGCAAAGATGAAAATTATGTCTTTCTTGACAGAGTATACCGAGATGGTAGGAAATCTCCAGGAAGCCTTTCAGATGGCTGTTGAACGTTATCTAGAGTCGGATCCATCATCAGATGAAGAAGTGGCTGTTGAATTTCCAACGGGAGCATCCTCAGAGAGTCGAACAGAAACGCAGGGACACAGGCATAAACATCATCGTGCTCGTAGGAAGAGAGAAAAATCACGCCAATCATCACATATCAATAGGTAAATTAATTTTCATCCTATTGAAGACTAATAGACATATTTCACGAGAATTCAAAGTTTTGACACTGCTGATGCAAAATCTGACCATTGGACACAATACTGAAATCTGTTTTGTCCAACTCTAACTCTTACAATATGTGTCCATGAGATCTTATTTTTCCAGAAATTTCTGTCTTCAAAGATTCCCCACCAGAATTCTGTGAGCATGTCTTTGTGTCCTCTCTTCAAGCTACGTGTCCAGTATATAGTGCCTACTTGATTTTATTATCGTATCAATACTAGGAGATCTATATAAATTGCAGAGTTTCTCATGTAATATACTAAAGTGCCCATTCATCTCACTTGCACCTATATATTTTTATGAGCTCTGTATTTTCAAGCATTTGTAAATGTTCACCTCAGAATAAGAGACTGGATAGACCAGTGTTTCTTAATTGGGGCACTGCTACATGAGTTTAAATGTTGCATGACAGTTTGAATTCTACATACCTAACAATTTTTTACGAAGTATGGATATCACATTGAGATCTTCAGCTCTGTTTTGTCCCTGCATCAGCCTGTACTGCTGTCATCATGCTAAACTTTTGCTGTCTCTGTAATTTTCATGGTATTTTAATATCTTTTAAATACTGTGATTCTCAAAATAGTCATTTTGAAATGTAATATTTTGTCTGTCACTTCATTGTATTGCTATTTTTCTTAAATGTCGTTAATCTCTTAATTTTTTCTACAAACTGTAAGGCATATTAAAAAAATTAAATGAATGAAAATATAATAAAGTTTGAAAGATAATATTAAAATATATTCTGGTTTGCTCCCATATCAAAAATATTTAGGAAAACTGATATGAACAGAGGAACTTATTTAAAGGTACGTATATTGGCAGTTTACCAATTGTTGATTCCAGGAATGCTCCCAGTCCCGAGAGTGAACACACACTGCAGTCCAGTACTGCAGAAGAGAGAGAGGACATGCCAGCTGCAGTAACAAGGGAGAAGGACCAGGAAGATAAGATAGATCACCTGGGGGAAGGTAGTGTGGACACTGACGGAAGCAGTACTAAGGATGATGCTACTGAACCGAAGAGGCCTCACAGTCATAACGGTACGAAACGCAGGAAGAAGACTGGTGTTATCAAGAATGTGGCAGAAATAGAAGCACTGGAGCTAGCTACTGAACAGACACTAAAGGTACAGTTGACTTTGTTCCTTTCAGAATAGTTACAAAATTTTACTTTGGTAAAAGGCTAACTGACTGACTAATTCCTAAATTATCAGAGTTAGCAGATCAAGCCTGATATTGAACCACACATTATCCACAGACTATCATAAATGATTTCTTACATAAAAATTTATATAACTCTGTAAGAAAATTTTATTAAATTTTACTGTTATTAATAGTAATATATGAAGGGATAAGGAAGAGTCAGCACTCAGTGAATTGATAGCTCAGTAAGGTGGAAGTAAAGATCATACATTGAAATGAAATGGAGGTTCATAACTTAAATATGATTTTATTTAATTGATGGTCTTTTGGAAGTCAGATAACTATTAAGATAAAATATATTGACGATGAAAAAGGAAAATTCAGGGTATAGAATTGAAAAGTGTAAGAAATTAAATGTATTTAAAAAATTTCACTGCCTTTTGTCTTAATATTTTTAATGTTAGTCTTGTTTTAAAATGTGTTCATCAATCTAATTTGATTGTTAATGTAGTACTGTAATAATGTACATGTTTGGATCACAGGATATCAACAAGTGGTTGGATGATACCCCACGCTTTTCTGAATTCTCATCAGCAAGTAATTCACCTTCACATCTCATTGGCGCTGAAGAATATGAAGTGGTAGGATCCCGTATAGAAAGTGAGTATCGGCGCAGTCTTAAATTAGACCGGCCTCCATCTAGAACATCATCCCGCAGCAACAAAGATGGCAAGGTGAGAATCATTATGTACTTGCAATTTATGATCATCTTCACGGCTTAGTGTTATATAACCCGTACTGTTAAAAGGCTTTGTGGAATTGTGTAATAATCAGCCAATTCAAATCGCTTTAATAGCTTATGATCTAATGGCACATGTCATAACCTGGCAATCATATGTAAAAAGCCTTTTACTGCCCCCGCAAGTCAGTCTGTCAAACTTGGACCAGGTTTGAGGCAAGCTAAACCTGGGGACCCAACAGATTGTTTTGTTCTGTTCTCCGTTTACCTGAAGACAAAAGTAGACCAGTTTCCAAAATGTAATGAACGGTGTCCAAAAGAAGAATTTAACACAGTGTAACATACTATCGTCAGAAACCTTCAAACTTTAATTCCTAACTCTTTAGACATAAGGGAGAAGGACAAGAAGCAGTGTGAAGGTATTTTTCCATAGGTGGCTCGAAACACTAGCGTGTTTTTACCAGTATAGGTTGTCCTCTCTGTAGTTCATTCACTGTATAATCTTTCTTGCATTAACTGTGAGTTATCTCTGATTGAAATCTGCAGTGCACTTGTTATATGTTTCAGAGTCATTACAGCCATTTTTGGCATATTACTTTCCATTAAGGTTATCAAAATATGTACTTTATATTGAAATGTATAACAGTATAATATACTTCTAACTAAACTACTAACTGTTTGCTGTTTAAATAGAAGTCTTATTGTTGATTGAGTAAAATGGAACATGCATATTCTTATGTAATTACAGGATTTGATCAACAAGAGGCGTTCTATCAAGGATTCTACCAAACAGCACCAACAGCGTCGTCGTGAGATTCAGAGAACTATTGAGCGTCTTCAGCCAGGGAAAAGTAAAGGAAATTTGATCTCAAACATTCAGAGTGCAAACAAGGCAGCAGATGATGTGGGGGGCTGTAGTGGTTTGCTAGGGCTTGGTGGTAAACCTAAGGAAAACAGGAACTCTTTATTGGTGAAGGCAGATGAGGCCATGCCCAAGCTGAGTCTAGGCACTGTTCTCACAAGTGATGTGCTAGGTTTTGGTGTGACAGGACGCAACAGTCATAACTTTAACTCTTCAGAAGGAACACCTGTAGAAGACAAGAAGCCAGCTGTGCTGTTGTCTGGCTCAGAGGAAACTGGGGCTTCTCCAGGAGACATCCACAATAAACTTTCTCCTGAAAAGCAAAAACAACTGCTGCCAGGAGGCTCACAGAGTCCAGGAATCAAGAAGGAAGATGAGAAAACTACAGCTGAAGAAGGACAATCAAATAGCAAAAATATCAAGCAAGAGAAAGTTACACCTAACCTCAGTGCCTGGTTTAAAGCTTTTGGAGCCCCCAAGACAACTGTTATACAGAAACAACGGAAACCAGAAGTATCAGCACAGCAAGATGTCGATACATACACAGAAGAAAGAAAGCTGGAAACTGTTCATAGTCCAAGTCCAGTTCCAGCAGATGTGCCTTCTTGTAGTGGAACACAAGTTGTGAGTGACATGGGACTGAGACCACCTGTACAAGAAGATTTAGATAAGAAAACAGATGATGCACCAAGCAGCCCCACACAGCAATCAATTGCACCAGCACAGCGTCAAAGAAAAGTCAGTACAGGCAGCAGCATGTCTGAGCGGTCATCTTTCAGTCAGGACCCGATGGATCCACTAGATGGATATCCTGCTCCATATCCTTCCCCTTTGCACCGTTCTCCCATGGCAGCATCCCCTGTTATGGCTTCCCCAAGACCAGAAGACACTCCAAAGCCCACTGCCTCATATCCACCTCTGAATGGCACTATACGTGTTGGATTCTATCAAGACATCTCATTTAGTCTCCAGAAGAGCAGCCCAGAGAAAAGCAACAGTAGCTGCAGTCCCCAGTCACCATCCCCATTCCACCAACAGCCCATCTATTCTCCTCGCTATCCTCCTCCACATGATACGTCAGGCTATCTGACATACCGTAACCCTGCACCAGGTCCACCACAGACTTATGATGGTTTGCCTGTTCCTCCATATAGCCCTGTAATGCAGTACTATGATACCAGTAAGCCCTTGACTGATCAGTACCGCGCAGCTCGTACACAGGCATCAGAGGAATATATTCCTGGAAATCTGTCCCTTTCATACACTAGTGGCCAGCAGCAGGGCTACCCATCTCCAACTCCCGCTTCTACTAGCTCTCTGCCATACGTTGCAGACCGACAGTCAGGATTTCAGTTGTCTGTACCACGACCTAGCTCTGCACTTCAGTCTCCGTCTGTACCTGCTACTAGTTCAGGATTCCTTGGATCCTTGCCATATACTAGTAATCAGCAACAGGGCTATGACATATCTATGCCAAGGCCAAGTGCTCTTCACAAATCAGGACATTCAGTTGTCACCAGCTCTGTACCGTTTAATACCAGTCAACAGCAGGTTTATGACATTTCAATCCCACAACCAAGTTCCACAAGCAAAATATCTGCATCAGCAGTGACAGTTCCTAGCACTGCACCACCCTTTATGTCTGACCGGCATCAAGAGTATGACACATCTGTACCACGAACTAGCACAACAAAGGTTTCTGGTACTGCATTTCCAGTTAAGAAGCGGCTGTATAGTGACGTTGAATCTGGCAGTGGGCTTCAGCTTCATCACCAAACCAGTAGTCGACTGCATCCCTCTCCTCCAAGTCCTGTCACAACGTCATCAGTTACAATACAAACGCCTCCACCAGCAGGGCTTTCACAGCCTATAAACCTTACTCCACACACAACAGGTAACAGGCTTACTAACTCCACACTTGGAAATGCACAAGCAGGTGGGAGATTGAATCGGACCTCTCCTGTGAATGCACCTCAAGCCCAGTATTCTGCATTGACAGAACAAGTATGCACATCTCCAGTCTCTGTCCCAGTAAGTGGTCCTGAAACGCCTATTTCCCAGGTTAGTGAAAGGTTACTTCCAACTTCAGAGCAGCAGACCATGCCAGAAAGAATTATATCTAATCCAGTAACAGAAGCAGATGTAGCTCAGCATCCAGATTCTGTATTGCAGGCTTCTGAAAAACCCCATCAGTCCACAGGTCCTCATGTGACAGACAAGCTATACAGTGAGGAAGTAATGCAGCCATCAGAAAGGATGCATCTGACTGTAACATCTCCAGGTGGAAACCATCAGACATCATCTGTATCAGGACTGAATATCCAACAGTCTATTGATTCATCACACACATCCCGCCTGGTATCAAGTAAGCAACCACCTGCAGATCACCTTCGACAAAGTCCAATAACAGTACGTGTAGGAAATGATATTACTTTCCACAGGGGACCATTTTCACCTGCAGCACCATCGCCCATGAGCAATTTTACTAATCTTTCCCACATTGTGGATCGTTTCCCCAGTGACGGGTCTCCGTTCTATACAACAGGTGGAGACAAAAATCGCATATTTGGCCAAGGATCAGTACAACCTCCCATTTCATCTGCAGCTGCAGCTATGGCAATGTTTTCACAGCCTGCTCCTACCATTTCATATAACCGCTCTGTGCCTGAGCTGTCATCGGTGCTATCCAGCAAAGTCTCTGATGTGCAATCTGTGTACAGTAGGACTATGCCCGAACTCTCTTCTGTGCTTCCTGGTAAATCAGCTCCTCCTATTAGTGTTCGACCACCGTCATATGACAGAGCAGTATCTGAACTCTCAAATTATGGCCGCCAAACCATGGAGATGTCCACCAGCTTACCAAACAAAGCAACTCCCCCCATGGAAGGACAAACAAGTTACAACCACTCTGTGGCAGACCTCCCTTCAGTGTTGACCAACAAAGTGCCCCCAGCCACAGCCATTAATGTTGCCACACCGACCTATAGCAGGCCAGTGGTTGTGACGGACTTCTCCGTGGCGTCCACCAAAGTGCTACCTCTTGTGGAGGCCTCGCCTTTATCAGTGTCTGCTGTGACTGCATCCAAACCAAAGCTATCTCGTAAACGCAAAACAAAACAGGTGCAGCAACAACAGCAGGTGACCTGCAGTAGTGACACCTCAGTTTCTTCTAGCTCTACAACAGCATTTCAGCAGTACGTGTCAGAGCCATCAGCTATTGCACTCAAGACAGTACAGACCAGTGTGGTTCCTGGCAGTGCCTTTAACTTTGGCCCAGCAGCATCTGGACTTGGCTTATATGGTGATGGCGCAAGTTTTCTCGATGAATATCGAAGTCCACCTACAGGCTATTACATTCCCCCTGGGACTGAACCTGGCCGTGACAAGCAGACCCCTGTCCCACCTGCTCCTACCCCATTTCCTTTTCTGGGTCACCCACAGCCACGGCCACCTACCTATCCACAGCTGGCTCCAGCATTTATTAATCACCAGCCAGCTTTGATGGATGCATCAGGGGCCACCACACCACTATATCAGCAGTACCTGCAGCGCCACCAAGAGGAGCTGTTGCGTCACTCGGCAGCTAGTGCCCCAATGGTGCTCCATCAAGGGCTTCTGGCACCCCCATCTGGCTATCCTCCTGGCTATCACCCTGCACTGGGCATTCGCCAGCCCTATGATTCTCTAAATCGCCCTTCCTGGCTATGATAGGCCATTCTGTGAAAGCAGAACTTTTTATGGCATGCAGCATGTTTCGCAGAGTTCTGTTGCCTATGGGACCAGGACATCCTTTCATTCAAACTGGATAAGTGAAAAGTGTGTCAAGTTAAAGACAAGACATAAGGCTTCTGGCTTCGATTATGTCGTGAAAGACTGCACTCATATTGTTGTGCTATATGATCTTTAATTAAGAAAGAAAATGTGCTAATTCCAAGAGCCAGCCCATTTTGTTTGAATGTCAGTATCATGGTTGCTAAACATATGAATCTGCTGGTTCAGATTTCATCTTTAATCACATTTGCCAGTCTTTGCAAACTGCGGAGTTTTGGTACGTGTGATGGGTTTCTGCTTACAGCTTGTGTATTAGGTTTTAAATTAAGTACAGTGAAAATTATGAAAAAAATTTATATTTATTGTAAGAGAACTGCACTGCGAAACATTTGTTGCATGTTGAATGAAAATACCAAAGATATTGTATCTCATGAAAGTGAACTTTTTTATGTACTTTGTACAGTGTGTGGAAATTACATTTTCCCATACAAATCAACAAACACCAGTACAGTTGTACACTTTGCATTGGGTCACAGCCTTCACATGCGACTACTTTTTCTTGTGGTTCTCTTTTTAATACTACTTTTTTCAGTTCTAAAGTGTTTTATCTGCATATTTTTGCAGTTAAGTGTTTTACTTTCATCAGATAGAAAATGTGTGAGAACATGTGTTCACTAGCCATTAATTTGGGTTAGAAAAATGTGTATGGTGTGCAACTTATATTTTTTCCCCTCAACCGAAGAGTGGAGGACTGAATATGGGCTCTCTTGTGTAGTGTAGAGTGGATGTATAAGTGTGCAGGAGCAAATGTGTATATTATTTTAAACAATTTTAGTCTGTGAATTATATAAGTATATATATATTTTCCTCAAAAATTCTTACACACACACACAGCTTAGAAATTAAACTTTTTGTAAATGCATACTGTTTTATGCAGTTTTATTCTCTGAATTGTATATTCTGTATTTTCATTGAAAAACTAACACATTGCTCTGAAATTAAACTTTCTGTACTTGATGAGCCAGCGAATACAAATCATGTTAGAAATGCTGCTTCAACTTTGAGGTGGTTATCATCACAGATGATGTGATTTTGGCAGGACTTTCTGAGATATAGACTGCAAAACCTTTAGGATTTGCAAATAGTTTCTGCCCTTACACACCCAGATTCTTGTATTGGAGGAATTATTGAAATAGTAGACTTATGTTTCTTATAGTTATTTGAAAGAATGTTTATTCTATATGCTTATTTTAAAAATTTTATTAGTATATATGTTATATAAATTCTGAACACTGGTAAATTGTGTTTCATTTGTTATATATGTATATATTAGAATATATTTTTATGATAGATCAGTCACTTGTAGGAACCTGAATATGAAATGAGTTTAGTATTAAGAGTGCAAGGGACAAAGTGATTTACGTTCTATTCCAAATCTGAAACCATTAGTTAAATTTTATTCAGCACCTTTTTCTGGTCCTCAGTAAAAAGTTACGCTTCTACGAAAAAGGTATACTTTGTGCAGTCACTTTCTGGGTATTACAAGAAAAACATGAACCCTCTGTACTGTTATGGTCTCAGTATGTGATGAAATAATGGAATCTGAACAGATAATCCCAAGTCTTAACATGTGTTTCCTTCTGTGATGCCTTTTTTATTTTGTGATTATTGCTTGATGGCATTAGTGACCTTTGTTCTGAAGAATGTGGTTCAATTTCTGGGTGATATTTTACGGCAGTTATTATCCATCATCTACAGTAATACACTTCTATTGTTCATATTTAGGTCACGGGATCGAATTGGGGCCTGGAGACCATTTATTCTGACTTTAGCTTTTCCCGATTCCTTCCAAGCAAATGTGGGAATAAATCATTAAAACAGGCCATGACTGTTTTATTCCACATTTTTGCTATTTCATCATTCAGGCAATCCAGCCATTTGATGTCCCATTGACAAAACATTGTTAAATAAACCAACAAACAAACAGCAGGCTGTAAGCATAGATACACTTCTTTATACACTTTTTGCTCCTATGTGGAACATAGGGGCATCCTTTCTTGATCTGTTAGACATTTGGTAGGACTCCTTGGACAAATGATCATCCCATTGCAAGGCCTCTTGAGTTTTACTAAATTTGAAATACTTTTTAATGTGCAAGTAATAAATTTGCATACCTATTTCTGCAATTTTAATGTCCAACACTACATCACAGAAAGAAGCCATCTCTGCCACATGTAGTCTACTGAAGTTTTGCAAATCTAGCTTCATTTGTGTAAATATTATTTAATTTCACAATGATTATAGGTTGACATGTGAAGGCAGCAAGTGAACCCGAACAAAATGTGTGCATACTGAAAACATGAGCACCAACCACGGGTTCCCATCCACAAACATCACAGTGACAAAACTGATAAGTACCAATCTAAAATGTTGCTTAGAGTTAAGAAATCCATACCTTAAAAAAGCAAAATCAAAGAACAAATTATTTAAATGAAACAACATTTTGTCATAGACCATCTAGAAATCAGCTGGTAATGGCTGAAAGGTACTCTTCTTCCATGTGTTAATATCTCAGAATTCGTCACTACTCTGTGTGCGCACAAGGATTTGTTGCCTGAAAGAAACAACCAGTTGGATTTGCCCATGGGTAATGCTCCTTTTTTTAAGTTCTGTCATAAGAAAATAAACCAAATTTAAATGATCTGCAATTTGTTGTTCTCATGAAGGTGAAAATGTTATTTATGGTCTTCTGGGTTACAGATGGAGGTGATATGTTTCTCTAAGACACTGGTAACTGCGTACAAGACCACAGAGCATCACAACCCAGAAGACCACTGTAGACAAGTTAAGATCACATTAAAATACAAAAATGCATCAATATTTCAACTTGTTATTCCCTCATTAAAGTAACAGATTTTTGTTTTATGACAAAATATGACCTGATACTTACAAGGATTAAGATCAGTATCATTCTTAGCTTTTCACATCGAAGCAAATGTGTATACGGTAGTACATATGCTCCACATATTTCGTATTTTATTCTGTGAATGCGTATACATGTGTGTATGTGTGTAAGAATGTTATTGTGTACAATATATAGGCCATATTTTACATTTTAAAGTTATCTGCACTACTTCTACACAATGTGCGATAAATATAGCCACATTTGTACATACTGTGTAATAATAATATTATTTCCCATCTGGAAAACTGCCATAGTTGAGTATAGTTGATTGAGCAGTATGCATGTTTGAAGTGTACATTCCTGTAAATAATAACCAATCAGCCTGCAAGCACTTTGTTACAACAACCAACTGAATGTACAGTCATGTGAGCAGCTTGTGTTACTGTAAATATACATACATATATATATATATATATATCTCAATAATAATGAGAATGGTTATTAACATAGATCATTTACTGAAAATTATGAATAATAAACACTTGTCTCTTATTTTTTTAGTGATGTCTGTTTAATATACCATCAAATGAAAAGTTAAGTATCTACTTGTATATCCACATTCCCCACATACAATATGTATGTTTAATACATTATCTCTAACTGAAAATGCTTGTATAAGATATAGCCATTTGCATATTCATATCTATACCTATGATAGGAACAGGTAGTAAAAAGCCATTAATACCCCTAACAAACTAAATAACAACACCCAGTAGTGAGCAAAAAAGGAACTAGAGTCTTGTTCTTCAAAGCGGTGACGTTCGCGGTGTTTCTTGCGAGCCTGGAACTTTTTCAGGAATTTTTCCACTTCCTTCTGATTCTGGCGTTCCTCCTCCAACTGCTTTTTAATTTTCTCTTGCTCCTTTATCTACCAGAACATTAACATGTGAGACATCCTTATAGCCCTTTTCCGTAAAATATTGTGCTACTCTTACATATTATATGGAACCAAATAACTGATAATCAGAGAGAATTCAGTCTTGAGATTTACATAGTTTTATGATGTATGAAACATGACTGAGTGAATAAGAAAAAATCTAAGGAAAATCTTACAGCAAAGAAGACATACATATTATTCAATAAAGTTTTAAAATCTTTGTACTAGAAATATTATATCAGATACTGAAGGGAAATTCCTAATAATAATAATAAACCAGATAATAAGAGTAGGGTGTAGCTTATTCTTGAGCTTGTTCAACAAATATATTAATGATATCCTTAGAAACTGAAATAATGGAGTTATCCCTGGAATATGGCTAAACATGAATGTAGTACTCTTCTCATTTTTTGTAGACGAATAAGGATATAAGAAACTGAAGATGATGATGAATTGCAGAACTAAACATATTTTAAATAGCAATATTATTATTATTATTATTATTAACTGTCTTCACACAACAAATCAATATTATAATCTTCAGTATTTAATTATGTCTGTTTATTATATTACTAGCATTGGTCGTTTATGCAACTATATTTTACTTTTATAGTAATACATGAGCATCAAATGTATGTCTAAAACCTTCAACAACATTCATCAAAACTGACTAAACATGGAACTGCCTGTAACTAAAGAATATCAATGAAAAAAAATCTTTCTTTGTAAGTAAAAATTTTTACAACAGTCATAAATACCTTCATCTCTTGTTCTTTCTTCTGCCTGCAGATGTCATCACAGTCAACTTTGGCATCGCCTGTTCTCACTACATCACAAGGAAATTCCTTTCTAAGCCGACGACAGGGACAAGTGAGTTTTACCTTTTTCCGACACATATCTGGGTCAGGGCAATCACCAGGGTGACATAGTATACGACAACGATGTCCACATTCATACTATAAAATAACAAACAATGAACCTAAACTTTTATTCACCGTCACAGGTCATGACGATGTGGCATAGTGTCTACTCTCTACTGAATATTGCTGACAAAGTTTCTCTTCAAGAAACACCACAACCAATAAGGAAGGCAGTGACAGCATTCATTGTTCAGTTGGACTGTATTTCTTCCTTGTTTTATAGCGGTCGCAGTAGTTTTTGGCCGGTGGAATATTCGAGGGGAAGGCTAGAAGCGAGTCACTTGTACGATAGTATAATGTTTCATCTGCCTCCAGGAAGGACGAGGTTATCGGACTAAACGTCCAAACAAAACAAATACACTGACCTTGCCACCTCAAGTACACAGAGTAGGTCCGTCCGTCAGCTCCGCTAGCTTCTCCACTGGCCAAAAACTACTGCGCCTGCTATATCACTGATATTGCTTTGTATTACTACTCACTCCAAATGAATTTTATTTCAACCTAAATGTGGGTTAAACAAGTTATTGGCCTCTTTATGAACCTAATTTATAATGCTGTGGCAATGGGAAAGTAAGTTCCAAGTTCTGAACAAAACGCTTACAGACTTAAAATGTATATTTATAATCTGCTTTAAAACTGCTTACATTTTTGGGACACTGATTGCCACAACTTGTCAGGGCCTGTTTCTTGTCATCCTCAGCAGATGTCCATTCACTGCAACGTACATACAACTGGGCGAGGCTGCAGTGACACTGCACACGCAACATGTGTGAACATGGTGGACAGTCCCCTGGATGACAAGGCTTCTGGCAGATGTGTATGCAACCTTCTGGACGAGGCTTCGTGCAACCTAACTCACACTGTTCACAATTATCTCCAGCCTGCAAAGGTAACATATTAAACAAATTTGATGAAATGTTCACACATGAGTAATTTAAAGGCACTTACATTGAAGGTAGACGGTGCTTTGACTGGAATCTGAGCTGAGTATGTTCAAAACAAAAGGCAGCTAGCCAACTTGTTTTGTTTGATAAAATGTTCATTCAACCCCTCCAACTTACAAAATTATGTAATTTGCAAACTAGCTAACTTTAAAATATAAATCAGATCATCAAGTAACAAATTTTGTATTACATATGGGTTACTTACAGCTGTTTCATTGGGAGCCCCCTCAACTGTATGACACAGCAGCCTACAGGTATGGTTCCCACACATCAACATTCGCCCACATTCGCGTTCACATGATGTAGGATTTGCGACGTAGCAGGGCCAGTCAAGTGTCTCATGACTGCCAAGGCACATTACTGGCACTGGTACCTTCACATAAGAGTTTGCACAACATATGAAAACTGTAATGTAAAATGTGCAGTCAAAGTGCTTCAGCATCTATTCCTTGTAAGCTCAAACTGCATAATGTAGAATGATTGATTAACAATGAGTTGGAAAGGATATGGCCTTAACCCCAGTATTTGTCCATAGGGAGGCAGAGGGAAATCACGAAAAACTTCAGTCAGGATAGCCAGGTCTCTGGGCCAAGATTTGAACCTTTCAATTCCCAAAATTTCTGATGCAGTGCCGACATCTATTGCTTTCCCTCTGCACTTAGAAGTGTACTGGGCAGCAGAGACAAGAAGGTAAGATGGTAGCATGGTGCAAAGGTCACACAACTTCACAGGCCCCATCAGCACCATTTGTGATTTAGTTTCATGTCCTTTAAATTGTATTCATAATGACCAATGGAAATATTATGACGTCTGTTTAAACTATGCAGCTGTACCAGTGTTAAAAATCAAATTATTCTGTGCCAAGAGTTTGATTAAATTAATGCATTTCTTTATGCACACATAAATGGCAACAGTCAAGCCAGGGCTAATGAGGGATATTTTGAGCACTTGCTACAAAATTACTGCTCCAAGCATAGAGGGGAAACAAAGACTGTAGATGCAATTTCAGAAAGGAAAAGAGGGCTTCAGTTTGAAAGGACTATTCTTATTGTTTTGGTGTGTAGAACTCACCCATACACTTGTGCCTGACCTGTTATTCCCTGTAAATGCAATGTAATTCTCCCAATCAGCACTAATTTTATATTTTTATCATTGTATAAACTACATAATACTATTTGAAACTTTTATACAGAATAAATTTTTTGTTTATTAATTTTTCCAGCTGACCTTGCATCTAGGACAAGGCAAAGCTTTTAACTCCACTTGTGGCTGCACTTTGTCCCATGGACCGACTGGCTTCTTTTGATCATCTTCTACCTTAACCCACACAGCAGAATGACACGGGGCTGGACATTTGTGCTTACATGGATCTAGCAACATCCCACACACTTGTTGGCAAGGTGGACAATCACCAAAGTGACAGCGATGAGGCTCTCGACTGGGATGGTGACAATTAGGCTTTATCCTGCGAGTATCAAAGAAGACATGTCTTGGTTTCATCAGATTCAAACTGTGTTCAAGGTAAGCAGGAGTAGAAGAGAGTACTCAAATGAGTACATACACACTTTTCCAAATGTATTCCTTACTATTTTACATACTTCATTGGCCTCTGTATTCATGTATAGTTAATACAAATACACTGTTGCAGAGCTAATCGCACTATAGATACCGCTGCACAAGACAAAAATAATTTTTATTTGACTTCCAAAATTCAACAAATAAAAAACTGTTTCAAATAAAAATTGTACATCCAAATGGTGTAAATTATATTTATATTTTACATCATGTGCTAATCTTCTGTACAATGAACCAGTTTTGAGACATCTGATGAACACATACATCAGACTTGAAAGACAAAGGTAAATGAATTGTTTTTATCTATTTGCTTATTTCATGCTTTCTTGATTGCACAGGTTATAAAGCATAAAATGGGTGGGTGAATACGAATAGTGAATTGGAAGGATGTGGAAGAAACCATTTGTTCTATATTTAATATATCACCCAAGCTCTTATTTGGAGGGATTCAGGAAAGCCATACAAACCTCCTGGCTGAGATCAAGCTAGGACCAAGACCACTGAAAGATTAGAAAAAAATGTAAAGAAACCAAGAAATTATATTTCTGTCTCATATTCCACACGCAATGAACAAGAACAAAGTCAATGATTGTAAGAACCAAAATCAGTGTGTATCTATCAGGCCACCACATCACATCATAGAAATCCCAAATGTCCACTGACAGTGATAATCTCCCTGGTACCTGCATGGCTTGCTGCAACGTGGCGGTCGAGTCTGTTTCTTGCGTCCACACGGGACAGTAAGTACTGTCAGTCCACAGTGGCACTTTATTTCTGCAGTCAATGGGCAGGGATAACAGGGCCCACGATGGCATACAGATGTGCACTTATGATTTCCACACTGCAGAGTTCTACCACATGGCTTTTCACATGGTGGGCAATTCCCATCACAGCACTGCAGCATAATATTAACAATTATAAACAGGAAATTGACAGCTTCTCAGAATTTCAAATTTACAAAACACTGTCCATCACCTCATATATATATATATCAGTATATACACATACACACACACAGCAGATCAAGGATTGCCAACCAGGTGCAAGAACATTATCATAATCTGATTATTGTAATTTGCATCTCTCAATAGATTCATAAAGTGCCCACTATAAACTATTCCTCATAGTCATCAACCACCCAAAAAAGGTTGGCAACTTCTGAAGTAGATGTCTCATTATCCATAAGCAAAGATTATCCTAAATATCTTAGAAGTGATTCCTAGCACAGAGGTCATCTCATTTTTAAGGTCTCTAATTTGTCAGTTTACATGCTCCAGATACTAGCCTCTTACTACGTTACCAAACCCCTTCAAATTGCCTCTTTTTGACCATCAGGAATGTGACATTCAATAAGTGTAAAACGTCATTAGTTCCTACCTTCCTGATGCTATCCACATTGTCTTAACAACCATTTCACAGAACAATGAGGCAAAAATGCTCAATGTACAGTTAGGTTCATCAATATTGTAATACTTCATTGCTAGTCAATGTTGAGTGGTAATGCCAATCGACTACATGTATTATTACAGTTGATGAGCATGGAATTCTTTGAAAACTGAAAACAGTACACTTACATTCAACGTAGAATAAAAATATACTGAAATAAAGCACATCACAGAACTATGCAGAAAAATAGTGACTATGTATTTAATTTTTCATTACTGCTGTATTCTTGTTTCTTATAAGCAATGCTAGTCTTTCAAAGCATTTAAAGTGAAGCAGTCTTCATAAGTACTTCCTTCAACTTCTTGTAAAATGGAAAAAAATATTTATTAATAATGAAAATCTCCTCTGCAGTCTCCATCATAAAAGCATTTAAAGTTCATTAGCTTATTACCTTACGATTGCAGGGATGCCGCATACAGTCTTTAGTTTGTTTACACTTGGTTTCACATAGGAATTCCTTCTGACAGGGCAGTTCCTTGCTATGAAGACCACAACGACACTTCTTTGTTACCACCATTAAACACTGTTATACAAAAAAGAGGACAGGCACTCATAACTGCAGGTAAGTGTCTTTAAACATGTCAGAAACTAAACTATACATAAATTCTATGGTTTAGGGTTTTCCTTGAAGTGTTGATAGTTAACCTAAGCAGGTCAATAAATTTCCTACAGATGGCGCAACCGGAACATTCATCCATGTTCACAAAGGCAACCGGTGGAACCAATAAAGAGCTAACAGAGTGAAGAAATGTACATTGAAACTTTTTTCAGGACAACTAATTTGTGGGACAAAACACAAACCTGGTAGTTTCAAAATATGCTAACCAATCAACCATGAAATGGAGTTCTATAAAAAGACGTGACATTTCTGGCATATTTCTTTATCACGGAGTTGCATCATTTTCTTTAAAATATCAAGTGTTCCTGATGTTCTTGCAATGTCTAAGAAATCCGCTTCTTTCTGGGACACATCAGTGTTTTCACTTCACCGTCTTTCTTTTGTCCATTCTCATACTGTTCAACCAGTAGCTTTAATTTTTCACTGGAGTCTGCCTACTTATGGGGCACAAAACTCCACATAATCTTCTCCAATTTCATCAAAATAAACCTCTTAACATCATACATATAAAATCATACACAGCATGAGACAAAAGCTTTCACATACTTCAGTTTTGCAGGTGTAATCTCAGAAAGAACATGACTGAAGATATACAAATAATTAAAAGTAAGAAGCAATAAAACACATGAGAAGACTTGTTTTTATATTTCATCTTACTAGTTGTGAATACATTCTTTTACACAACTATAACTGCATTATAGCAGGACCAGTAGCAACAGGAATTGAATGTACACATTCAAATATTAAGATGAAGATGTTTTATGTAAAAGGTTAGGTTTGCAAAATTATATTGTAAAATCAGACACAGTGTATTAAAAATATAATCTACAAAGCATAAAAAGAACTATTACTTACACTACCACATTTGTCACGGTGACAGCTTCGTGAACAGACATGAGCTCCACACTCAAGCGTATGCCCGCAGGTGTCCCCACAGGTGGGCGTCTCTTGTGTACAAGGTAGAATAAAAGAAGCCTTCCCACATGGACATGAGCGGGCCTCAGTTAATGGGCACGGACCACATGAACCAGAATGACAATCTCTTGCACACTTGTGATTACCACAGCTGAGGGCTTCACCACATTTCTACAACATGACAGTGCAGGCACATATCTGAGCTCAGTCTTCACTCTCCAAAATGACATTTACAGCATTCAGTTCTTTTACAAAATGGACAAATATGTTTCGTCATTGAATCATGAAGCAGGCTATCCCAATCAGCTGTGGGCACAGGTCTTTCTTTGAATAACTGAAACTCCAAACATTTTATTACACAACAGGTGTAGTACATTTATACAGAAGCTTCTGAGGCATTTATTTTGCAGTCTTATAATTAACTTTAAATATATATGCTTTGATGGACCACCACAGTGGTTAGAATGCTGGCCTTGTAATCCTGGGATCCTGGGTTCGATCCCCGGCAGTGCCCGGATTTATAACTTGTGTTGGGCAAGGCCGTGGTCTAGGCAACACGGAGTTTTCCTCCGGGGGCTTCCCCTGTTTCTCCGTGGCATCCCAACAATTACTCCATACACAAAGAAGAAGGCAATGGCAAACCACTTCTGTATCACCTGCCTAAAAACATATGAACAGGTCCCAGTCCGAAAAAAAGGATGGAAGGATCCTGTTCATAATATGTCGCCAACCTCCTGTAAAGGAGACGGCGTAATAAAGAAGAAGAAGAAGAATATGCTTTGATATAGACAAAACCAAATAAAACGGTTTGAAGTATGTATGGCATGTGATAGGTCTGGCCAGCCGAGATTATTTTTAAGTTTAACTTTGTTGTAGTTTCTGATGTGATGACAGCTTAACTAACACAGATGAGTGTACTAAAATAAAATGTCCCCACATGTGCTCTACATACTGAAATATAATGTACTTTTTAACCAACTTTAATTACCTGGTTTAAAAACATAAGCATACAGTGAATTTAAATGTTGAAGTAAATAGTTGAACTTTTCACCAATGAATCATGAGCTAAATGTTTAAAAAGTGACAGTGGACACTTTGCTAATTCTATATGTATGCTGTTGCTTACTGCAATGTTCTGTCACAAAATCTTTAGACCTTACATTCCGTACAGTGCAGTTTACCTGTTCACACTGCCAGTTTGGAGTAGCACAAGGTCGCAGAACTTTCTGTTGACCACACTCACAACTCTGAACACTTGTCTTGGGGCAGGGTGGACATGCCCCTGGATGACACACATCAATACATGCGTGCCGTTCACATCCCAAAGTATGACCACACTTTGATCCACACGACCAAGTCTTGTTACTACAACGCTGCAAACGTGGTGGCTGGTTACCACAGAAACATTCAGTCTTAACCATTTTTGGACATGGTGGACATGGCCCTGAGACACAGACATAATATTCATAATTTTATTGGCTACATGGGTTATAGAAGAACTAAAAACAATCTGTACTAAACAAAAATCTGCAATATAAACCAAATGGTTTCAATATACTGATAGAATACAAAGAGTCAAACTTCACAAATGATTAAAAGATCATGAACATGCATTAAAATAACAGATGGTGACCTACAAAGAGGCTCTTGGACAACTGAAGCTGGAACAGGTCAAAAAATGGCCTAACTCCTCGACTAAATAATAATGTTTTGTCACGTTTTTCATTATACTCAGAACAGTAACATTCTGAGAGGTTCCTTCTTCTTAAAGTGCCTATCCGTTCCGGATGTTTCTAGAGCTGTATAAATTTAGTGTATTTACCCATCCCTGATGAATAAAAAACCTAGTAAAATGCAAAAGCATATGGCAAGTGCTATTATTTGTTTACAAAACCAACATCTGCTTGCTACATTAAAACCTGTATATATATTGAAGATCTGTTGATAAATAAGAAAACTATGAGTCCCAGCAAGACATGGTGTGTTTATAAATGTTTTTTGTTTATATGCATTTATGAACAGTGGTTACCTGGGTGACAAAGAAGCAAGCAATTATGCCCACAGAGTGGCAGGAGGGCCTTTCCACATGTCTCACCACAAGAATGTGGTACCAACCAGGGATGACATGATGGATCTTCTGTCTGACCACAAAAGCAGCGATATCTCTGAGGCGTATCATTCTGATCATAATCATGGCGACACTTGGGACTAGAATAATAACATTCACATTATAATGGTAGATAACAATTGTTAACATTTTAGATAAACCATAAAAGTAAGTTCATTATAAAACTGTGTTCTTTCCTTGATATGACAGACCAGGTTTCACACCCATACAAAACAACAGGTATAATTATAATTTTGTATGTTTATTCTTTATATAGATAGCAGCTGGGAAGACAGAAGATTATGAACTGAATAGAAGTAAGAATTTTAAGAAACCACAAGTCTTACCATGCCCATTTAAAACTGACAACTGCAAATCCCCGTGGCTGATCCTCAAGAGCTTGTTTCTGATGTGCTACACTGTCCTTTGCCCAACGCTGAACACAGGTCAGGTGGAAAAAGCAGTAACACTCAACACAATTCCATATCTGTCAAACAGAAAAGTTTATCGGCATACACAATCTAGAAACATTTTCAAAATTTTGTTAAGCATATGCAACATATGCCATACTGGAGACCACACCACAGAAATAAGAAAGAGATTACAAGAAGGTAGGAGATAATACAATTTGAAATAAAGAGAATTCTAGGTTCATTGACTGGAACCCATTCTTATCAGTAAAATTCCTCTGTCTGATAATGTTTGAACTCATTCTCTTGCTTCACTTCCCAAACCATTATCATATTTGGAAAAGTAGTGTGTGCAACACTCACCTTTCCATTGTTCATTTTCATTGCTGTCATTCTTTAAATCTGTGTCAAGATGGTTGTCCTCGACTTATATAGCAAGAGGCAGAGAGGAAGAAATGTGAACTGCACTTTATACTCAACTCAAACCTTGGTGCAATGCAATCGATATGGTTCCATTGCTGGGTTAAAATATATGTTTGGCCTTTACTTTCCCTAACAAACTTCATGGACCAGAGTCAGTCTTGACAAGTTAATAGTCATTCATCTGATCAAAAAGTTTCAGCCTTTCATCAGATTGGAAGATTCATTACCATGTTCATATAAGCTTCCCAATGGACTCTATCCTCAGCCAGCCCACATTCAATATTTTCTTTCCAGTTTCAGACAACTTACATCGACGATACTGCTTAAGATATTACAGTAGTAATTACACAGAGATATGTAGATAGAATGGGTGAAGACAGGTGGCAGGGAATTATAAATATACAAGGCAAAGAATAAGAGAAAGACAAAAGAAAGGGCTGAAAAAATTATTTGAAGTTTGAACAAGCATGAAGTTGCCTAATCAATACAGACATGGAAAAGATACTTCAGTCTATTTAATCCTTGACAACAAAGGGAGGGAAAAAAATACTGATACACTGATATGATATATAAAACTATTTTATGTCCAAACCATGAAACATATAACTCAACATTCATACTTATATATATATATAATTATAAGATAAACCATGCCACTGAATAAAACACATTTTAATCAAAGTACAATGAAATCCTAACTTCAGGATTTTCCTCATTTAGGTATCAGTTTGTTGTTATAACATCTCAATTCTCTCAAATTCTCATTCCTTTAAGGTTCTCTTCAGTTTACAGTTAAAATTTATAATTGTATTGTGAAAACTTGAATGTGAATAGCTAAAAGAATGTCTTACAGCATCATTCCTTTTCACAGATCCAATACAAATAAGGCAAGAGGCGGCACCAGACTGAAAAGCATCCTCTAAGAAACGCTGTGTTCTTCCTAAGTCTTCAATCTTTCCTCCAATTTGTGAATAGAGTTGCAGTACAGATCCTGAAAGCACACTATGAATGGTAATATGGCTACAAGTAGAATAAAACTACATAATAACAACCTTCCCCTCAAAATGAAATGTTTATCCACTAGCAGTAAACAATTTAAAATGGCAGTAAAAGAATTCATTTTAATCAAACTTACTTTCTTCTCTGTGCATGTATTTATATTGTTAATAAATGGTGGGTATTAATACAGTTTTGGAAATGGGCATGTTTTCTCTGGTTGAAATTGTGTATGACTCTAAATGGAATGTAGAACTCATGAGCAACTGTTGATGGTGAAAGTGTGTGTAATCTGATCTATCTGAAGAAGTACTTTCTTTCTGGCAAATGTTCTACAACTGTATTGTATTTATAGATATTTTCTGAATGTGAAATCTTGTTCTCTGACTTGCTCTACACCCTGCTTTTTTAGGACCAATGGAATACATTTATAACTATCTATCCATGAACAACTTTAATTTTATTATTCTTGTTTAGCAATACCATAAACCAGGACAGCTTGATTAATGAAGTGACTAGATAAGTGCTGAATGGCTGTGGTTTATCAGTGAAGGTAGGAATTTTCCTCCTTCCTAGTACATTCCGACTAGCTATTCGAGTTAAATCTGCCATTTTCATGGCATGGTGCTTAAGCACAGAAACAAACTTTACTTTACATAAAGAATTATCTGCAAAAATGATTATGAATTATCGACATGAGATCAGTTCAAAAAAATATACAAGACTCTCACCAAGAATGTTGTCACTTTGTAGTTCTTCCTCTTCGGATGAAGAATCATATTCTTGTTTGATATGTTTTTGGACAGATGCCTGCAGACGTGCTTGTGCTTCATAGAACTTATTTTGTGCCAAGACTTCTGGACTAGGTTTCTTTCTGGAAGCATGATTCTGATTATAACCACCTCTCCCTCCACCCCGGTTCCACGGATTACTACCACGTCCTCCTCCTCGATGTGTATCATTCATCTTCTGTCACCCAGGTTACAGCATGCCAAAATTATAAAATCCAATTTATTACCTAATATACATGAAAGAAAGTGTGAACATATTAGTCAACTAAACAGAATACAGATGAGACAAGCAGTATTTTTTATTTAGTGAACTGCATAGATTGTATTGCATCTGGTGGTAGGATGCAGTCATAACCTACCATAAGAGGATCTGGGAGGTAAAAAAGTAAAATAATTATTACTTATTACAAGTATTCAAGACTCGAACACCAGACCCCTTCAACAACAACCAGCAATTCTAAACACTACACCACTTCACTGCCTGCCAAGCCGTCGTGAATGGATGGATTCATGTTTTACATACAAAGTGATTGTGTGATTTCTGCATATTCAACTTTTCCCAACAAATGAATACAAGCTTTTCAGGTATTGAGAGTGTTACAATTGTTATCAGAAATATGCCATACATATAGCTGTTAGAATTTTGAACAAAATTATTTTCAAAATCTGTATACAGTGAAATACATATGTAACTTTCCGGTATTTGACGACGTACTACACCGTTCTCCTTTTTTCCCCCCCTATAATAACACGTCGTAAACAGGACTGCCACCCAATTTTCACCACGACCTCAAACTCATGGGACACGTGAAATTATTTACAATCATATGAATGTGATGTGGATCTCGTCCACATACTACAGGTCCCCGAGACGTACACTACAGTGCTGGCATCCACTTTGCAATATGGAAATCAACGTTTTCGGATCTAATAATAGATGCCACTATAGGTGACTGAAGTTATCTAA
Organism: Zootermopsis nevadensis; assembly: GCF_977971745.1. Classification (NCBI taxonomy): domain Eukaryota; kingdom Metazoa; phylum Arthropoda; class Insecta; order Blattodea; family Termopsidae; genus Zootermopsis; species Zootermopsis nevadensis. The sequence continues at coordinate 4,438,497 of NW_028259142.1, read as the reverse complement.
CTTAATTCATCTGTGGTGTTGTGTCGGCAATGAATCCAATGATTTTTCGATAAAGAGTAAATATTCTTGAATTTTGGTTACGCTGATCATGGTGTAAATTCATAATTTGTGTTTTATAACACATTCATATGAAAGTATTACGAGGATGTAAATACGAGGTCGGTAAGTATTGATGTACTGTTTTTTTAAAGTATATTTTTTGTTGCCGTTGGTTATTTAAGTGAGTTGATATCGAGAATTGAGGTTAGAACACTTCACTCTGTCAGCATCAGAACATAATTTAAATGTCTAATAAAATGGTAGGTTATCCTAATATTATAAAGGCAGGTGTATGTTGTCGCCGTTTTGTTAAGTTGTTTCGAGTGTTTGGCAGTAAACGAGCAAGTTGTTATAACGTTTATGCTCTAAACACATTCGGGATGTGTTAATGGTTTTCATCAGTCTCTTCATCCAGTGTCTCGTATGGTACCTTAAAACATGACATCTGCTTTCAAATTCTTACCAACTCATTCATGGTAAATTCCCATTGCATTCGGTTGAATAACCTCTTAAATTGAAAGTGTTGCTGTATGGTCTGTGAATAAATATATAAACAGTGGACTAACATACAAATGCAGCATAATCCTGAACCAAGCAAATCAACTGATTCAGATGTGTCATTTGTTAGGAATTGCAAATGTTTTTTTTCAGCAGTATTATCTTCAGTTTAGTTATGTCTTCACCAACACATGCCAAGACAGAATCCAAGGAACAGGAGGTTCCTGAAAAGGCAAAGGCTGCTGTTCTTGTTGAAAGTGTCCCCCTGCCTGCTGGAACACCAATTGTGAAAGGTTATGACTGGAATAAGGGGGTCAGTTATAAAGCACTTCTTGAAACATATCGTTTCTGTGGATTTCAAGCAACAAATTTTGGCTTAGCAGTGGAAGAAATCAATAAAATGGTATGCAGCAATCTGTAAACAAGTTAATTAGTTTTATTTCTTATAGTGTTCCCATTCATTGTTGACTTCATTGCCTTTAATTTTATTATTTGCTTTAAATGGTCAAGTTGTCTTGCCGTGCCATCCCATTGTCTGAAGACTTGGAAGATGTATTAGAAGAAGATGAATTTATTCGACGAAATAGCAACTGCACAATCTTCTTAGGCTTCACTTCCAACATGGTTTCTGCTGGAATTCGTGATACAATCTGCTTTCTAGTCCAACATCACATGGTGAGATTACTTATGGTTATATTATTTCAGAAATTAAAGTAAATTCTCCACACCTGAGTTAATTTTGAGTGAAGTTTTACTGTTGATTCTATTTTGAAGGTAGACTGTATAGTAACTACAGCAGGAGGTGTAGAAGAAGATTTAATAAAATGTCTTGCTCCAACATACATTGGTGATTTCCATTTGGAAGGGCGCAAATTAAGAGAAAAAGGAATTAACCGGATTGGGAATCTTCTAGTACCTAATGAAAACTACTGCCTTTTTGAAGATTGGGTGATGCCACGTTTAGATGCTATGTTGGAAGAACAGAAAGAGAAGGTAACCTTTTTCATTACTGTCTAATGTTTGCATTAAAGTTTTTGCTTAATAATCATGTATAAATGAAGTTGTAACTACATTTTTTTAGATAGTTTAGTCAGTATAGTGCGTGGTTACAGGCTGTATGCCTGGGGTTTGTTTACCTGGCAGGAGCAGGAATTCTTCTCTTCACTGTCATATCTTTGAGTGTTATTAAATAACCCAGAAATCAATCATCACTGCTTTAGGGAACACTCTGGACTCCATCGAAAGTTATTGCAAAATTAGGAGAAGAGATTGGTGATCCAAGTTCCATCTGTTACTGGGCTGCAAAAAATAAAATTCCTGTGTTTAGTCCAGCCCTTACAGATGGTAGCCTTGGAGATATGATGTATTTCCACTCATACCGTAATCCTGGATTGGTGCTTGATATTATCCAAGGTAAGATAATTAATTGGCTTAGCATGTTTGACAGGGACAAATGGACTTTGGTATAGAACTTGTCGGTATTGTCAAAGAAAAAGTGAAAAGTAAGCAGCGTAATGAATTAGAAAATTGATAAATGTAATCCGGGGTAAGTTCATAATAAATATTAAGCAGAATATGAGACCATGAAAATCCTTGAATGGTGAAAATTGTACACAGGTACCTCCTTTTAAGAGCTGTAAGAAATATATTATAATCTTACCCTTTAAAATGTAGTCAATACAATAGAACTGTATATAGTTGTTTTATGAATATATTTATTTTATTATAGATCTTCGCCGTTTAAATACAATGGCAGTAAAAGCTGCAAATACAGGAATGGTTATAATAGGTGGAGGAGTGATAAAGCACCATATCTGCAATGCTAATCTGATGGTAAGATCTTCTTCTTCTTCTATGGCTCTCCGGTCCGTATTCGGTCCATGGCCTCCTCAATCCTCCTCTTCCATTCAGTCCTCTGTTAGGTCCATCTGTCCGAGGCTTTGATCAAGGTTTCGAAACATGTTCATTTTTACGGTGCAAGGTTGTTAGCCTTGCGACCAACCCCCAACCTGGAGGACCAGGGTACCTGTCTTAGTCTGACCTCTCCCCCTCGACCAATCTGGCTAGGGAGGCCCTACCAGTAGCTCTTGGGGTCACTGAGGTACTCAAGCCCCACCACCACGACAAGGTGCAGGTACCATTAAGTGGGGGATGGTAAGATGTTGCTCTGCACATATTCAGCATTCATGCAACATATTCCCATTTTTATAAATGCATGAACTATAGAGTTCTCGTTACATCCTGAAATCAGAACTTTTGTTGTAAAACATACTGATATGATGAACTAAACAACTGCATAGCCCAAGTTGTCAGTTATGTTTCAGGCAAATATCCAGGTTTTTTTCAACCTCACTTGTGTCCATAATCTCATATTATAGTGCATGTATAACTCTTGTCTGTAATTCTCAAAAGGTTTTGGTTGTTGGAAAGATATCTCTGATCCCTACAGAGGAATGGAGCTGATTATGCAGTTTTTATCAACACAGCATCTGAGTTTGATGGCAGCGATAGTGGGGCTCGTCCAGATGAGGCTATCTCATGGGGAAAGATCAAGAAGGATGCTTCTCCTGTCAAGGTGTTTAGAGACTCCTTTGTTTTAAATAGTTTTTTATGCATAAATTGCATGAAGTGAATGCATGTAGGAAAGGTTACATTGGTCTGTCTGTGTGTTCTACCTCCAGAAATTTCTTCTTCTATGGCTCTCCGGCCCGTATTCGGTCCATGGCCTCCTCAATCCTCCTCTTCCATTCAGTCCTCTGTTAGGTCCGTCTGTCCGAGGCTTTGATTGAGGTTTCGAAACATCTTCCTTTTTACGGCGCAAGGTTGTTAGCCTTGCGACCAACCCCCAACCTGGAGGACCAGGGTACCTATCTTAGTCTGACCTCTCCCCCTCGACCAATCTGGCTAGGGAGGCCCTACCAGTAGCTATGCTACCGCCAGCATAGCTCATGGGGTCACTGAGGTACTCAAGCCCCACCACCACGACAAGGTGCAGGTACCATTAAGTGGGGATCTCCAGAAATACTGAATAGATTTTCATGATGTTTTGTATTGTGAGTCTATACTGAAAGTTGTTTGCTGACAGCAATGTTGGTTTGCATCAGTTCTGTATAACGCAGTTATACAAAACATTGATGAAAATGTGAATGCATACAGGATGAGTGCTTACAAGAGAATAAAGAAAAATGTGAAGGGAGGCTTTACCAAAAGTCAGCTGATCTTGGTGGAAACATCAACAGATGGTGATGATTATGATAATTTAGTTCTGAGAAATATTTGATAATTTTTGACGTAAATACGTCTATATTTTAGGGTCAGTGTCATTCGGCAAAAATGTGTAACGAAAATGTGTTACGAAAAAGGGAAATGAAAAAGTGTAATTTCATTGTTATGTTACCTAGGAAACGTCATCTGTTTATCAACAAATAAACAACAATGGTTACCTACATACTTACCTTACCTTACATTACCTTACATTACATTACTTTACATTACATTCATCTACCACAGACCCATCTTAAGCGTAACTAATTCAAATTAAATAAGCAATGTCTTAATCAAACTTTACTCAATTGTAAAGCATGTATGACGTATTTACGTCAAATTCTCCGGAACTGTGGTTCCACTGACAACTTTTTATGAGTTTTTATTTTTCTTCTTTTTTCCAGGTGTATTCTGAGGCAAGTCTAGTGTTTCCTCTCTTAGTGGGAGAAACATTTGCAAAGCGATATCATGCTACAAAGATCAAAGCTGAATCAGATGTATAACCTTGTATAGCCCTATAATTGTATTTAAAACTACATGTACGCATGTGTTCAGTCAGAACATAAATTGGCACAGAAATAAAATACCATTTGCTCATACATAAACAAGACTTTGTGAATTTTGTGTGATACAGGTAACAGATAAGGGCAAGACAGTTTGTCCCTACTAGTTCCTGTTGTTTTATGTCATCATTTCACATTTCAGCAAGGTGTTACAAATACAGTTTCAACCTATAACCCAAGCCTGCAAAAAGTTCATATAAAGACAAGAGCTACCTGCAGAACCTTGTAGCCAGAATACATATCACATACCTCGTCACTCCTTTTTTCAAGTCACGCTTGAGCACGCGAGGTCACTAAATCACGTTTCTACATGCTTACGTTATGTAATCTACAGCTCGGTTACTTTTTGCTACGTTACAATATGTTAGATGAAGATACGACAAGTTAGGTTAGGTTGGGTTAAGTTAGGTTTGGTTGGGTTAGGTTAGGTTGTTTGTTTAATAGATTTTATTAGGTTAGGTAACGTTTTTAAAGATTCTGTGACGTTTTGACATGTATGGCCACATCTCGTCACGCCATTACAGTGCGTCACGCTTTGTCACGGTTTGTCTCGCTTTTAAACTCTTGGTGATGTTTTAACACTTAAGGTGTCCTCTTGTCACGTTGTTAAAGGAGGTCACGCCTAGTCACGCTTTGTCACTAATATATTTATTTATATATATATATATATATATATATATATATATATATAATTGATTATAATGTAGTGGACAGCAGCAGCGTTAGTGATGAATCGAGTGATATGTCAGAAAGTGATTGTCTGTGAGGAGTGGAGGAATTGGAGTAGGACCGTTGTGAAGAAGATGAATTTATCTAATACTTTCTGCAGTGTTAATTTTCTAGTCATGTCTATTTTATTGAAATCGACTTTCCCGTGTTACTTACCTTGGTGATATTTTATTTAGAGTGTACTGTATGCGGCCTGCTACCATACCTTCCAGCAAACTTCTGGTAAGTGACTCGCTCCAAGGTACCAATTCACAAAGTTCAGCGGCCAAAAACGTTGGAACGCAGTATACAACGCTGCTAGCTCTGCTCAGTTGTGAGCCGTCCTCACTCGCCTCGGCTCCGCTGTTGCAATGGTGTATGGTTTTCTCTGTGGCTTTAAAGCATGCTGTTTGGTGATGGGTGTTGGCAGCTTCTGTTATAGCTTTGCAGTGGTCTGTGACCGACTTTTACTGACGAATAATTCACACATCACCGCCTCCACGAGCATCTTCTCTGAAATCCTGCAGACCGTAGTTTAATGGCCGTACCACAGCTCAAGCGGTTAATCACTGATTTCTCAAGAGTCTTCTGTTACCTCGTTCTAGGGCCGGAACAAGTGCAAATTCTGTCCAAGGAACAACTCATTTTTCTCAGCACATTGTCTCAATAACAGAAGGATCTTTTCCGTTTTCAGTCATCTAATTACAACAGTATCATGATAAAAAAAATGCAGTGTTAAGGTGCATTAGAATCAACCCCACGCATTTTTACGATGCAAAATTGAAAAGAATTCGCGGGCTGGATAAGCGCAGTGACCACGCGTGGTCCAATCTTTGAGTGAGAAAATTCTTATATATCGTTCGAGATTCGTTATTTTAATTCCATGTTCGATTTGTAGGCAAATTTTATTTAGGATCTCGAATTAGTCTACTTGCAGACATTTATTTCACAAACCTATTTTTTGTGTTGTCAAGTTGTGCTCGTTTCCAACTGAAAAGTGCAAAAATGTCCCTATCAGATTCACCCCGTCTGTCTGTGTCTCTACATGTAATAACACGAGAACGGACTTTCATGAAAATTGTTGCTCGTGAGTTAAACTCAGATCTGTCAACACGTTCCATTTTTGGTTAAAGTTAAACAACAATAACGGACACATCACATGAAGATGTTGAATACTCTGTAAATTGTTTGAAACAAATTAACTAATTCGTTCCTAAAAAGTTTATAATTATGAAACTGTAAAATAAATGTGTTTATGGGATCAGGCGATTCATTGCTTTGTTTACAAAAACTCGCCTTTGGTTACTGTTATGATCACATCCTAATACCCTGCTTCTTTAATATCAATTTTAATATTATTGTGACTGGTATCTTTCCTTGATATTTTCTGTCCAACACTTAGTGTGCGTTTTGAATTTACACTGTGTGTGCTGCATGTCGTTCCCATCACATCGTCTTTGATTGATCGTCCTAATGATATTCGGCTGTAAGTACAAATTCGGACCGCCACGGTGGTCTAGCGGTTAGAATGCTGGCCTTGTAATCCTGGGGTCCCGGGTTCAATTCCCGGCGGTGCCCGGATTTATAACTTGTGTTGGGCAAGGCCGTGGTCTAGGCAACACGGAGTTTTCCTCCGTGGCATCCCAACAATTACTCCATTCACACACAGAAGAAGGCAATGGCAAACCACTTCTGGATCATCTGCCAAGAACGTATATGAACAGGTCCCAGTCCGAGAAGAGAAAAGGATGGAAGGATCCTGTTCATATGGACCTGTCGTCAGACAGAACACTAAATAAATAAATAAGTACAAATTATGAATCTCATTATGCAATTTTGTATTTTCTCTTGTTAAATTATCCTGTGTCGAAATAATATATGCAAAATCTTATCCTTATTATCAAAGTGCAATTGTCTGGGTGCAGCTTTAGAACACAACTACTGAACGTTTTGTGGACACACATTTTGGCTCGAGCTGTACCTGAGGAATTTACACCTAGTGATGAGATAAGTGAAATAAGCGAAAGTAAAAGTTTGGTCACGTACCGAAGTAAGATGACGCTATAGCGCACAGTGTGACGCTATCTTAATGTTTGTCGTTTGCTTCATAGATTAACACACATTTTTTTGTCAGGTTACAATTGTCTAACAATGGAAAACGCCCGCACTGTATTCATTAAATAACTGTAGTTACATGATGTATGAACGCATCACGTTTCGTTATATTTAAATAATAAAGATACTTAAGCAACAGTCTGAGCCGAAGACTATGTTATCGATGAACAAGAAATTCTATAAATAACTTACAAGCCTATGGTTATCGAACAGAGAGAGAGAGAGGTTTCTAAAACCTAAAAATTAAGAGCAGATAGTTATGAACGTTTACTCTAAAGTAAATATTAGTATTCATATCCAAAATGGTTACTATTCCGTTTACTTTGAGAACAGTAATTGTGTCAATGATGACCTTCTGGGTTGTAAAAAAGTGTGGCAGATAGATACCAACGTTTCGGAAAAACATACTGCCGCAGTTTGAAGGTGGAGGCAGTATGTTGTTTTGAAATGTTGGTATCTACAAACAAGATTACATGGCGTTACAACCCAGAAGACCAACATCGACATCTTCAGCGCCCTGAGAACCTCAGATCTCATATAATTGTGCCATTGAAATTGGTATCTTATTCTAGGGATGAACAGAAATTACAGGTGCCCGAAAACAGTGTCCCGGAAGATAATTTTTCTGGAGAGTGTTGAAGTGGTGACCTACAACAAACAGATTATAAGTCTAACTTAATTTATTTTGCTCACTACTGAATGCTGAATACAAGTGGTCGGGGTCTGAAACCTTTACATCGCATTGCAGAGAAGCGCTCCGAAGTACGAAGCTGGCTGCCAACAAAGGAATGCCAGGAGCTAAAGACGTCATGGATGCCATGTGTTCTCGAGGTCGTTCTGACAATTGAGATTCTTGTTGCATGATATTACCCGGCAGGTAATGTTATTCTAATTTTCACTCATGGCCTTTCTCTAGTTATCCTTTAATAAGTTACGTCACTGCTTTGCGTAATTCCTCTTACAGAACTTCTTTATTTAAATAAAATGTCTTAGGACATTGATCACCGAATTGACTTTATCGATCCCCGTCTTCCACAAAGCGTTTTGTTTGCTACCAGTCTTTGAACAGCCAGCCATAAATTGTAATAGACAGACCATTGTAGTACAGAACCGCCAAGTGCCAGTCAAATTGCCCTTCCCTTGGCCATGTCCCGTGGGTCACATGTTGACAATCGTGCAGGGATTACCGCTTGCCAATATGGGTAGCCCCGCTGAAGCAGTTTCGGAAATGATGTACCTCGGGATCACGACCTTCGTCGTGGATCATATGCGCATTCAGTATTTAAAGACGTACATAGAACCTCCAATTAATTTTGAAAATGGAAGTAGTTTATTATTTGTTTTAGTAAATATTTTACGTTTGTTTGGACATGTCTGCTCACCCCGTTCTGTTTATTGTTGAAGATAATTTTGATATAATATCCCAGATGTAAAAAAATTGACGAGTAGGCGGCTCAGTTTTCGTTCAAAATGTTTGTGCCAAAATGAATGCAGTATGGATAGGTAGTGCCTGTTGATTTTTGGCTTGCGAAGGCCTGCCTTGCATCTCGTCCTGTAAATTAATATATAAAATTTATCAATAGTTTTCTTGTTTGCGTTTCCATATTTCATTAACTCCATGCCAAGTCCTTATAGATGTTGGTAATTATTATCATCTACAATATTTTTTATGTTTTAAGTACTTTGGTTCGTGGAAGTTCGACATGAAGTAAACTGTACTAACAGACTGACATGATGTCCATGATGTCATGCTCTTGGCAAATAATTTCTACATTTTACACTTCTTTCGAACTTCGTACAAGGTCTGACGTTATTACACCATGCTAGCCATGTTTGCAGCGCGATCTGTAGGTAGACTTTCTCTACTCTTAATTCTTCTTTGCTTTCTTCGTGAGTTGGTGGTACTGTGAGCCGATCTGTCGTGAATCGAGAGGTCGAGTGGGACGGGTATGTCAGTGTTGGACCGAAAGGAGGGTCGATTTGATGTCTGAAGTTCATAGGTAGCCACGTATTGTCGGTGGAGTTTTGTTTGTGTGTTGGTGACTTAATAGTACAGCGTTCATACGTAAGTTTTTGTTTCGACTTAATAAGGAAATCAATTATCAAGTAGCGAATATTAACAGTGCCAACACAGTCATGAAAATGTCAGGTTCAACTTGCATATTTCCTCTGTGGTTGCAGCTAAACAGCTATTACATCCTAAGTTATGTCTTTTCTCTTATAGTAACATCATGGTGATCAAGAAGATCTGTTGTATTGGGGCAGGTTATGTTGGTGGTCCAACCTGCAGTGTAATGGCTCTGAAATGTCCTCACATAACTGTCACTGTTGTGGACAAGAGTAAGGATCGTATTGCACAGTGGAACTCTGATAAGCTGCCAATATATGAGGTATTGACTTGACTAAAGTTAATGAAATTAGTATCTTGTTTAAAATAAATTTTATGAAGGAAGGGAGGGTACCTTCTTCTTGAAAGGAGAATATGCTTCTCACATCTCACCATTACTGTTACTTTTCTATAAATATGGCTACACATAAACCTACAACAACCATTCTGTTGCCAATTAATTAGATTACAATATTTGTATAGAATTTTGTGAGGTTTCTGTAGGAGTGTGTTGTTTATTTCAGCCTGGTCTGGATGAAGTAGTTGCAGAGTGTCGAGGCCGCAATCTGTTCTTTTCTACTGACATCGAGACAGCAATAAAAGAAGCAGACCTAATCTTTATATCTGTGAACACGCCCACCAAAACCTTTGGAAATGGAAAGGTGACTTTTTTGTAATACTGTCATAACATTCCCACACACGTTTATTTTAAACTTTCACTTTTAACTTTTCAAAACTGTAATGTACTTTCATCATACTGTGTTTTTCACCCTTTCACCTTTAAGCCAGTCATAAACAACCAACATGGTGAAGCTGTGATACTTTGAGGTATTTAAGTAATAACTACTTCCCAAATATTATAGTAATACACATAAACCAAATGTATACTAACCTATAATCAAAATTACATTTTATTGTTAGATTATAAACTCATACAGCACTAATAACACAATATTTCTTGGACTAGAAATGTATGTAGGCCTAATGAGTTCTGCCCAGAACACCATATTTTTCTCTTTATGACTCAGGCAGTACATTCTGTGTATAAAAGTCTTCAAATTTTAGTCTTAGCACTAAAATAACGCATTGAATTACAATTACAGTTGACAGCAGCCTGTAAATCAGTTTGAATGACATGTAATGATAATAAGTCTTTCTCTCATATACTATCTGACAGTTAGTCATCCACACCCACTTCATTATGAAACCCAGACAATGGTTGTGACCTTGAACTAATTTTTTTTTAAAAAAATTCTGTCATATTTTATAACTTATATGTAAGTATGTGATCTTGTTGGAACAGGGTCGTGCAGCAGACTTGAAGTATGTGGAAGGTGCTGCGCGGATGATAGCTGAGATGGCATCTGGTGACAAGATTGTGGTAGAGAAAAGTACAGTACCAGTACGTGCTGCAGAAAGCATATTGAACATTCTGCGTGCCAACAATAAGCCTGGTGTTAGTTACCAGGTACCAGAAATCTAGCCATTAGCCTTAAATTTGAATTATTGTCAAACATTACAATTCACAAATTACTGAGATTTAAAATTTATTAATTCTGAAGGGTTTTGGCGATGGCGTTATATAGTCTTGATTGTCGGGTATTTGGAGGTAGTTTATCATCTGATGTCATAAGACACGCAACGTTTTGAGAACTGGATCTCTCCTCGTCTTCTTATGTAATGAAAGGGCCACATTTTCTTGCACTTGCAGTCGAGTGGTTATCATATTTGCTTTGTATTCAGCAGATCCCAGGATTCAGATCTTGGCCACAAGATCAGTTATCCTGACTGATTTTTTGCAATTTTCCTATTTTCTCCAATAAAATGTCTGGTTAGTATCGTAAATTAGGCCACAGTCACATCTTTCCACATCCCTTTACAGTTATTCACTAATTATCCTACCACTTGTTACTATTCAATCTGAACTATTGAATCCTTCATTAAATAAACCTTGAATCTTACAGTTTAAATTCGTATTACAATTAAATTTAACACACGCCAGTATGTGCCCCCAATCTGCACAGGTTCTAATTGAAGTCTGTTGTTTTTATATAGATTCTGTCAAACCCTGAGTTCCTTGCAGAAGGGACAGCAATAGATGACCTTCTGAAGGCAGACAGAGTGTTGATTGGTGGAGAAGACACACCGGAAGGACACGCTGCTGTAGAAAAGCTTTGTTGGGTTTATGAACACTGGATCTCTCGTTGCAATATAATTACTACTAACACCTGGTCTTCAGAATTGTCAAAATTAGTGAGTATACAGCTTATATTATGAGTATAAATTGCGTTACGTTATGGTGTTGAAGTGTTTGGATTGGATGGTCTCAAATATCCTCATCTGTCATGGATTGGGACCTTTGGGATGTTCTGATTGTTTTTGATTTCTGAAATAATATAATAAAGCTTGTATTTATGTTTCCAGAGTGTGTGTGTGTTCCCATTATTTATGTAATCTCTGTTAAGTCCTTTTGAATTTCGTACCATTTCAGTGGTTTTTGTTTCCACAAATTGTATGTAATTTCATGTGAATTTCTCTTGTTTTACACCATTCTTTTTGTCACCAGAGTTTTTTGACGTAAATACGTCTATAAGGAAGAGTCATTCGGCAAAAAAGTGTAACGAAAAACGGAAACGAAAAAAGGAAACTTAAAAGGGGAACGAAAAAGTGTAAGATGGTTACCTAGGAAACATCATCTGTTTATCAACAAATAAACAACAATGGTTACCTAGGAAACGTCATCTGTTTATCAACAAATAAACAATGGTTACCTAGGAAACTTCATCTGTTTATTGTTACCTATGAAACGTCAACTGTTTACTCAACATTATTGTTACCTAGGAAACGTTACTTCACATTGTATTACATTACTTTCGTTATTGCAGCAAGAGCTGAGCTGTGATTCGCTTGTACAAGAAGTGCGTCGTGGAGTAAATAATTTTGTGCTGGTAATGTAAAGTAATGTACCTTACATTACATTACCTTACCTTACCTTACATTACATTACATTACATTCAGCTACCACAGACCCATCTTAAGCGTAACTAATTCAAGTTGATTAAGCAATGTCTTAATCAAACTTATCTCAATTGTAAAGCATGTATAAAGGAAATATTTAGAATAAAACCAATAAATAAACTTCCTTTCCGTATAGACATATTTGCGTCAAATTCTCCGGAACCGTGGTTCCACTGACAACTTTTTCATCTCCTCCAACTGTTGGCTATACTAATGAGTTAGTTGCCACATTGCAAGCATCATTTTTGCTTTCAGTATGTGATTTCTTTCAAGGTAGCTGTTATTGAAGATTTCTGTCTTCTGGGTTGTTGCGCTGTGTAGTCTGGTCGACGTTAACCAATGTTTCAGAGGTCATACTGCGTTTCATCGCCTTGATGACAGAGGCAGTATGACCTGGGAAACGTTGGTTAACATTGACCAGACTACACAGCGCAACAACCCAGAAGACAGAAATCTTCATACTCACCGCTGTGAAAACCTCAAATCTTACATAGCTGTTATTGTTTAATGTGTAAGCTAAGTCTGCTGTGTGCACTACAATTGTTTAATAGGATTCGCTTGCCTGATAAGGCAGAGTGGCAACATAAAATGTTTATTGCAGCCACGGTCATATATACTGGGTTTTTAAAAAGATTTTACATCACCAGTGTTCATGCTTTAAATTCCATCAATCAACATTTTTAAAGAATTCTTGGGTGAGTATGTCATCCTTGAAGAATTATGAGTTATCGTATTCAAACTGCTTGTATATTTTATAATTCTTATATTACAGGCAGCAAATGCATTTCTGGCTCAGAGAATATCAAGTATTAATTCATTATCAGCTGTATGTGAAGCAACTGGTGCAGATATCTCGGAGGTAGCTCGAGCAGTTGGTTTAGACTCTAGAATAGGATCAAAATTCCTGCAGGCATCTGTTGGTGAGTGGGCAATCATCCTTAAATTAGCAAGAATTTAATAGTGTACCTCAATTTGGAGTATACTGTAATGTGTTATAATAAATGACCAATGATTGTTTTCTTACAGGTTTAGCTTTATAATGATGTCTCATTTTATGTAAGGGATGTATTCTTTGAAATCATTTGTTAAGTAAATTTTATTATATGAAAGTGGATTGCTGATTAATTTTAAGGCAGTAGTTCCAGATTTTTGTTATAGTGGTGGGGCTTGAGTACCTCAGTGATCCCAAGAGCTATGCTGGCGGTAGCATAGCTACTGGTAGGGCCTCCCTAGCCATATTGGTCGAGGGGGAGAGGTCAGACTAAGACAGGTACCCTGGTCCTCCAGGTTGGGGGTTGGTCGCAAGGCTAACAACCTTGCACCGTAAAAAGGAAGATGTTTCGAAACCTCGATCAAAGCCTCGGACAGACGGACCTAACGGAGGACCGAATGGAAGAGGAGAATTGAGGAGGCCATGAACCGAATACGGATTGGAAAGCCATAGAAGAAGAAGAAGAAGACTAAATATAAAGGATTTAGAGGATATGAAGTACTGCTATTTGAGGATGTGTGATGCTTCACTCATTGATAGGAGTTGAAGGCTGATGAAGTCAACTTGATATGTTTTCATTATAGCAATACTGTAGTAGTTTTTGTTAGTGTTAGCCTGAAAATGTGTTTAAGATGGGGAGTAAGTTGAATGTGATGTTCTTTTACTCGGATGTAGAGGTGGTCTTAAAATTGTAACTTATACTGTGACTTTATATTCCTTCATTCTTTGTGGTTACTGTATACATCCAACTACCTCCTGCATATGAATTGTTTATCTTGAACGAAAAATTATCCGTGTGCAAAGGTTAATTAGATACATACGGTATATATATGACACTGAGATCATTAAAGCGGCCCATCCACGTACGAGTCTGGCTTGCGAGTCCGGCTCGGCTCAGGTTCCATTGAGCCAAACTCGTATGTGGTTGGGGTGTCATGAGCCGAGTCTGCTATGCATGTGTGGTGAAATATATCCGAGCCCGGCTCACGAGTCAAGCTCGCCGAGCCAGACTCGCAAGGCAGACTCGTACGTGGATGGGCCACTTAAGAGTGTGTGTATGCATTTATGTGCTTTGTTTCAGCTGAACTCAATTTTGTAACTTATAAGAACTTCTTTTGAAGCAGGAAACCTGTTCCATTTAAAATGTAATCTGCAATAACTCTGTTATTTAATTGAAGCAGCAAAGGTTTGATTTACTACAGGTCTAAGTATTCTTTTGTTTGCCACCACATTCATGCTTGCTCAGGGGCTGGAATCTCTTTCTATGCAGATACAGCAGCTGGAGCAGGAATGTGAATCTGACACCTCACATGTGCCTAATGCTGAGATTAAGAATACATGGAACCATATGTCCACTCACCCTACATTCCTTCATGGTATGGTACTTTGGTGTCCCGCACCGTAGCCGCGCAGTCTGAGGCATCATGCTTCGGACCGGCGATATGGAATGCGTGCTGGTTCGAGTCTTGGGGGAAAATTTTTTTTCTCATGAGCTTTTGATCAGTGTATCGGACGGGTGCCAATCCAGCATCGTGAGGAAATTGGGGAGCTACAATGAGTAGCATAATCCAGTCAGGAAAGCTAGCAATAGCTGGGGGTTCGTCGTGCTGACCACACGTCACCCTATATCTGCTTAGGCATGTGGACATGAGGCCAGCAGTCAAGCTAGTCGGCTTTGGCTCACTGGAGCTGTTACGCCACGGATTTCATTTCATGGTACTTTGGTACAGAGACAACTGTACCTTTACCTTACCAATAGGTTTTAATTTATAATTTTAGGTTTTAATTTATAATTTTAGGTTTTGGAGGCAGTTGTTTCCAGAAAGATATATTGAACTTGGTGTACATCTGTGAATGTTTGAATCTACCAGAAGTTGCAGCGTATTGGCAGCAGGTGAGCACTAGAATCTATCCTGGATACTATTTGCTGCTTCCTGTTAATCAAATGAGTGGAGATGATAAATAAACGTATTGGACCAAGAAACTGGTTTTAATGATTTATGGTTTTCATGTTTTAGTTTTGAGAAAAGTTGTGTGTTGCTTTATTTGCATACAGAGTAACTGCAACGAGTGTTTCCGTGCACTTGTAATGAGAAATAAATATCTGTTGTTACAAATCGTTGATGTATCCATAGGTTCTGCTCAAATATGTGCTCACTTTTGAGTGCCCATGTACGTTACAGGTGTGTGTTGTCCTTTCAGGTGATAGACATGAACGAATATCAGAAGTCACGCTTCTCAGCAAAGGTGATTGAGTCATTATTCAACACAGTGTCTGATAAGCAGATAACAATCCTTGGATTTGCTTTCAAAAAGGATACTGGTGACACCCGAGAATCACCGGCCATTCATGTGGCCACAACACTACTTGACGAAGGAGCTAAACTTCATATTTATGATCCAAAGGTGAGGAACATACCCAGACTTCATAATTATCTCTCTTATTTCTTGAAGGGACAGCAGTAACAGTTGGTAATATTATAAATATAAATCTGTTTGCTCTTGTGTGTGTTTCATTGCCAATTTTGGTACAGTTTACAGTCATCTGTAAGCTTTATATCTTTCTTTGACGAACCTCACTGTTTATTTTGATGTATTAACGTCTTCCATTAGAAGGATTCTTTTATGTTGTGCTTGAAAGTAATGGAAAGGAAAATAGTATTAAAATATTTAAGAAATGGAGCAGAAAATGTAAAAATGTGTTTTATGTTGCTTAGGTAGAACCAAGCCAAATTATTGATGACTTGACTCATCTCAGTGTCACAGAGGAGCCAGAGAATGTTAAGAATTCTGTCACAATCCACAGCGACCCCTATGCTGCAACTATGGGGACTCATGCTATTATTTTATGTACCGAATGGGATGAGTTTGTGGTAAGAAAAATAAAACATTCATGAGCAATGATTTAAATTTCTTTGATAACACGTTCCTTTATTTACATTTCAGAATATTTACAGCATTATGCCACATTAAGATGGTTTTAGAGGGCTACATTTCAGCCTTTTATCATTAATTCTGCAAGGAAAAGAAATTATACTACTGTTATGTTCTTATCTGAGATAAATGGTCTTCTGACCCGAAAGTAGGAGATATCAGAAGATTGACTGAGTGGGAGCTAAATTTTGTGTACTGTAAATGAACTGGGTAAAGCAGTTCAGAATTGAAGCGTAGCGTTAAGTCTTTTAGGTGGAGACTCTTTATGCCATTGTTTACCTTTGTCCAGGTGAATGACCAGGAAGCACATTAGAATAAGTCACCTACTTCCAAATCGTTACATTCGTAACATTTATAATAAATGTACCAGTCTTTTTGATGGTATATAACCTCTGCAAATGAAATGGTGTCATTATGTTACCAAATAATATGTCTATGCATGTAAATAAAAGTGTTGTAGAATTACTTAAATTTTGGTGTAATTTTCATTAAATGTTGATTGTACTACAGATGTTGGACTATGAACGTATTTACAAAGGAATGATGAAGCCTGCACACATCTTTGATGGAAGAAAGATTTTGGATCATGATAGATTAATCAAGATTGGTTTCCAAGTCCAGACTATTGGGAAACGATTAGCAAGACCTCTCCTAACAAGGATGTGGGGAAGTCCTCACCAGGCATAAACGCAACTATATCGAGTGCATTTATAAACGTAATCATATTATTCCAACTTGTCAAGTGCTTTGAGGGTTGAGGTATTTACCCTTTGCATGCAGATATCAGGGAATCAAACCAGAGTGGAACCACTGACGATCATTTTTCATTTGAAAACATAGCTATATGCTGGTATATGGACAGACCAGCAAGTTAACATCTTAGCATCTGTGCTGTGTGTATATGCATCTGTTTGTTGTCCAGGAATGTGTCTCTTCATTCTTCAGTGGACATATGTATTTTATTAGTACAGTCTTAAATTTTGGCACTTATCTACATTTGTGCTGTTTGTCTGTCCCACATCCCAGTCCTGTCTCTGTTGTGTCAATGTGAACCTACACTTTCTGATTTTGGGAGGGAAAGGAATTAGTGCATCAGCAAATCCATGTTTGTAACATGCCAGAGTGGATAAATGTCCATATGTAAATGATATTTTGTGTAGTCATTTTGTTCTGTAGTTGTCATTTCTGTAGAATGTTCACGTTGCTGCCGATTGATCACTGATCGATAGCTTTTATAATGATTTTTAATGTGTGTAATATTTTATGAAAATTCAATTTTGTTTCATGATGTAAGTACAATATTCCAGTCGACTTATTTCCTTCATATGGGTTTGTGCATGCAACTACTTTGAAGTTTGGTTCTATAGTTTTTTTATTGATATGTTCTTAAAAAAAACCAAGTTTGTCTTGTGATCCCAGAAAACATTAATATCTGATAATACATTGCCAGTTTTTAATATAATAAATATCAAATATTTTGTTTAAAAATATAGTTTTATACACAATCATCATTCCATATAAAAACTGCATCAGAATTTTATGAGAATGTGAAAACCTTAACATAAACATTTTGTATCATATGTTCTTAATGGAATGGTTATGACAATCGGATATTTATTTTCGAATGGCAATGTCTAGGCTACGTTTGGGGCCACTGACCACTTATCTGATGCTTAGGTTAAGAGTGTGTGAATATTAAATTCTGTGTTTTAATTAGCACATATTCTTTATTCTTGTTTTGTAAAAATTGCCATAATTTCTTGTACTACTGAAATGTACATTTACGTTTCATTGACAGAATCAGAATTTACTGGTCCAGTCCAATGTAAGTGTCTTTAGATAATATTTTGTTAATTCCTGGTTTATGGTTTTGTGGTTCTCAAGTTTCTATCATTTACTGTGAATGTGAGCTTCTTGGTACAAGGTTTGGTGTAGGTACTGTCTTTATCTTATTATTTGGTGTAGGATATTTTTATAGTAGGGTCAATCAGGAATCTTGAATTGAATTTGAGCTCTGGTATGATTTCCTGTTTAAAGAAATGTATGTCTGATTGTTATTGTTATATGTGTATTCCAGTACTTCAGATTTTGCTCTTTATAAGTTCTTTCTATATTATTAGATATTTGATTACACCAGTTGGCTAAATTACTTCGATAAAAATTTTTGATATTGCAACATGACATTTCATTTGTTGTAGTGTTTCAATTTTCATAATTATACCTCATCTATTTTCTGTTCGGTGTTCAGTTAACTGTCAGCAGGAACTAAATGACTTCTGGCGGTAGTGTGTTAAATTCAGTTTATGGGGTGGCAACAGTTAAGTAACAATCAAGCCATCTGTTGGTAGGTAACACAAGTTAAACACTGCTAGTAATGATGCAAAATCTGGAGCCATTTGTATCCATATCCCCTCCTCTCAAATCAAATATCACAGGTGGATGGTAAGTACACTGAAAAGTTCTAGATGTTCAGGGTTCAAATCTCAGCCTATATACCGACTATTCTGATTGCCTTAAAATAGGCCACATCCTCATCCGTTATAATTCTTAAATTTCAAAATTGTCCTACCATTTATGTGATGAGATTTTGGGTTCTCACAGCAGCGAGTATGAATCTGTCTGTCTTCTGGGATGTTGTGCCATGTAGACTTGTAGATGATTACTGACGTTTCAGAAGTGCTTGTTGCCTCCATCATC
Source organism: Zootermopsis nevadensis (assembly GCF_977971745.1). Lineage (NCBI taxonomy): Eukaryota > Metazoa > Arthropoda > Insecta > Blattodea > Termopsidae > Zootermopsis > Zootermopsis nevadensis. The sequence continues at coordinate 4,419,563 of NW_028259142.1, read as the reverse complement.
AAGGTGCCTCATATATCATATGTGCTTCCATTATCAGGTTCAGCAAGCACCTCTGAAACATTAGCTAACTTATAGCAGACTGCATCTCAGAAGACAGCCATCTTCAGTCGTTTGATTGTTAAGTAAAGTAAATCATTCAATCCAGCCTCACATTCTACTTTCCTGAGGCCCATCTTAATATTATTGTTACTATCTTCTTGGTCATTGAAGTGGCCGCTTTTCTCCTGATTTCCTTGCTAAAATGAGTGGTGGTTGTTGTAACAATAACACATAAAATATGCTTGAAAGTGGTGCATGAAGCTATCACAATGATTTACTCATAAATTTTGTGTTAATAATTTTATAGTAGATTTCTGTCTTCTGGGTTGTTGCGCTATGTAGTCTGGTCGATGTTAACCAACGTTTCAGAGGTCTTACTGCCGCCGCTCTGATGACGGAGGCAGTATGACGTTTGAAACGTTGGTAAACATCGACCAGACTACACAGCGCAACAACCCAGAAGACAGAAATCTTCATACTCACCGCTGAGAAAACCTCAAATCTTACAATAAGTAGAACTTGAGGCTTTCATTGAAGATGGCTGTCTTCTGGGTTATAGTGCTGTGTAGTCTGGTGCTCATTACCCTGTTGATGGAGGCAGCAGGGACCTCTGAAACATTGGTAAACTTCTACCAGATTACATGACACTACAACCCAGAAGACAGCCATCTTCTATTTCATAACAATACAGTATGCAGTTCCCTGTGTAAGATTTTTAATACAAACACAAATACTCATGAAGATAGCAACAATATTCTTGACATATGTTTACATTTTTCTTTGCTATATTAATTTAATTAATTGTAATGAATATTTTACATAGTAAGAAGTAAAAGAATTAAATGTTGTGAACAGGGAAGTGAAATGTCTGATGCCGCAGGTTTACGTCACTTTCCATCTAGGAATATCGAATATTTGACATTGCAAACTCATATTTAGGTGATAATTATTGAAAAGTATGGTATACTACTTTGTAATGATGGGTTTGGAGCATCCTGTAAAAAAATGTGTTTCTGTGTTGTTAATTTGTCATGAATCTTGATTTGAATGAAGAAGATTTTGTTCAAAAAAATAATAAGTGAATACTGCAAGCAAATTTAAGTCAGAAGTTTGTTGTTTGACTTTTGTAATGCTGAATAAGTGACTTGATGCAAGTTTCACTCAGAATGATATTGATTCATTCACCACTGATTGACAAGAAGAAATTAATTATTGTCTTCCGGACATTATAGAAACTGGTATAAAATGACTAAACAATTAAGTTTGGCGTTGTATTGTTAGTTGGCTTTATGTTGTCTGTTAATTTGTATCAGATTTTGAATGGATATGTAAACATTGCTTGGAGCAGTGTGGATGAAGAAGTGAGAAACATTTGGTATCTTACAGCAGTGGTCCCCAACCTTTTTGTGCCTACGGGCACATTTGAGAGTTTATGAGATTGTGGCGGGCGCCAACCAATTAACAAAGCCAAATTTTCTTTTCTCTGGACAAATAAGATATGGACACCAAATAATACACAAAACAACACGACGTTTAATGATACAAGAAACCACTTGATCAAAAATACGTAGTTTTATAAGTACGATTATTATTACTCAAATGGGAAGTTAGTGTGATGTTTGGCGATGCATTTCATTGGCCAGTTTTTCAAATTTGGGAGTGTAGGATGATGATGCTGCTCGCAAACAATCGCCAAGATGGGCATCAGTAAGTCGAGATCTGTGCTTTGATTTTATAATGTTCATGGTTGAATGGCCTTCATTATTCAGTATAACCTCTTTACGTAACAACGCGGGCACCAAAAAAAAGCCTTGGCGGACACCGCGTTGGGGACCACTGGCATACAGTATAGTAGTAACACTGTTTCAGAATTGAAGTGCATTTTAAGTGTATAAGTGTGATGCATTTTAATTGGCAGTATTGTTTCAGGCACCAAACAGTATACAACCAAAGTTCAAGGTTTTTAATGCTGCTGCTTATTGCTTGTTGATGACATGGTTCTTGGGTCTACTCAGCGTTATTCTATTTTCCAAGAACTGGTCAAAGTGTTACAGATATACTGGATCATTAAAAATATTTATTGTTTTGTATTTATATATATCTGATACTTGTTGAATTGGTTTGAAGGCTTAACATAATTTCTTGCCAAATCTTGCAGGACAAACAGTATTTTACATCGGAGCTTAGAGCGCGATGGGATAAATAATTTATAATACACGTATTTTTGTATGTTTAGCTGTTCATGAGAAATTTGTTGAAAGAAAACTTTGGCTAAGACAGTCTAATTTGCAGTAAGAATTGAAAGAACTGCAGTCTCTATATAATTTATATTAGCAGAAATCAAAAATTTGATTTCAGAGTATGGAACGTCCGCATGGTAATCATAAAGAGGCATCTTTCTACTCTTGTTTTAAGCAAGTTATTTATTAATCATTACATGTCATTAACTTCTATCTCCAGTTTTTTAACTGCAATAAATTTTGGTAGAAACAATATTTAAAAAATTACAAGATAAACTTCAGTTGTCAATGAGATTTCTTGACATGTCAGTGGATACTCTTTTTCATGTTATTCTTGACATTCTAGTCTTTTGCCATCATTGTCTTCTCACCCGGATATTTCAGACTTAATATACAGCGTTTTGTTTGTGTCACTTTCGATCTGATTTCCGCCGTGAGGTAACGATATCTTTCATGGGTTAACTGCTATGTACCGGTCTGACCAAGGTTAGCACAGTATGTCACAGAACCAGCATAGATTTATGTTTTATGTCAACATTTCTTCTCAAAAACATAAATCGCTATCACACAGAAAGTCAGCAGAAAAGTACACTTACATTTAAGGTACATGTTATGACTACTTTGCTGGACTTTTCAGGTGGCCTTAAATGTGGTTGTCGTACGAGGCAGTGTGGACATGGGCCCGCTTTCTGTGATTTTTAAATGATTCATTGTCGTAGGTTTCAATATTGCATTAATTCAGTACAATTAAATGAAAGATTAATTTAGCGGCCCTTGCTGCCTCCAACGTCAGGGTGATCGAGTGGGTGAAACGTTGGTAAACTTCTACCAGACTACACACTGCGTCCCAGAAGACAGCCATCTTCGTATTACTCCTGTGAAAACCTCAAAATCCTACTGTGATCACAATGGACAGAGTTTGAGCATTCCACTATATTTGTACTGACCATTAAAGGGATGAAAAAAAATTAACTTTAGTGTATTTTTTGCCTTGGGTTTTAAGTAATAGTTGAACTGAAATATTGTAATATCAAATGTCGAATTTTGGTTGGAAAGCATGAAGGGAAGAGACCATGTGGAGGATTAGCCATAGCTTGGAGAATAATATTAAAACGAATCGTATGGAAGTAATATGGTAAAACTGGGAATTGGTGACTGGCTCTTCTGAACACGGCAATGAACCTTTTGGTTCCAAAAAGGCAGGGAATTTCCTGATTATCGAAACTTCTCTTCTGCGTGTATTTAGTTGGTACGCTTTACTGTCGAGTGATTGGTATTCCTGATTCGTATTCGAGAAGCTCCGAATTTTGTTTTTCTGGCTGAGGTTTTAGTGAGTTTCCTAATCTCTCCAGACAAATGTATCTTATTTCTATACTGTACAGTCAGGTTCCATTAGCGTCGTTAAATAACTACACATAACAAGGCCTTCCTTGATCCCTTTGGTAAATACGGAAATAGTGCCTCAAATAAGCCACGGTCGTTTTCCTCTGTACGGTTCGCAAATCATCTTCCCACACAAACTTAAAAACCAAAGCAATTAAGAAAGTGTCGTTAAATAAAGAAACAAAAAAAGACCCTCGCTGTTCGGTGTGCCCATTCGCTCTGCCATTTCAATACATAATTTCCCTCAGCGTCTTTTTCAGCGGCAGGAGTCTGATTAGCGTTTCGAGATCTTGGCAATATTATTATGTAGTCTTCTCGAGTACCTCACTGTATCAGAACGATACAAATGCCAAGAAAGAAATGGAAAATTATTGCTGCTAATTTTCATTACGTTATAACACGCACAATTAATGCAAATGTGCATAAAAATGTTCCATTGTTTACGGCAATTATCAAGCACGGGGTGTCAACTCGTACGCCTCTTCTGAGTTTTAATGTTTGTATGATTCAGTCATTTCAGTATCTTTTAACCTATATTGAATCAAATATGTAATGTATACCTACTGATTGCTTCATGGTACCGGAACGTGTTTTGATATTAAGCTTTTTTATTCGGTTTTCCCAAGTCTTACAGAAGCCACAGAACATTCCGTGATTTCAATGATTCGTTAGCGGTCAGTGATTGTACACAATTGTTAGATATGGCATTGTAATGAAGAAAGTCACATTGCCTGCAAGGTGAGAGGTTGCGTTCAGAGATAACAGAAGACACTCCACAGAAAGATAACACATTCTTTGATCCGGCTTTGATCCCTAGCAAGGTCAAAGCTGAAATAAAGGAAAAATATTTTGTTTCTATTATGATGCTTGTGTGACATTCTTAGAAACTGTCTCATCTTTACGTAACATACTTATATCACGTGAAATCAATATTATTTTTTGCACAACAGTAGGATTTGAGGTTTTCACGGCGATGAGTCCGAAGATGGCTGTCTTCTGAGTTGCAGCACCGTGTATCCTGGTAGAAGTTTATCGACGTTTCAGTTTAATGTATATTAAAATGAAGCCACGACGTTTTAAGGGCTGGCTCTACCCCTGTCTTCAGGTGCTTTCAATTAGCTCTTCTACACGATCCAAAATTTGAGTTTATTATTATTATTATTATTATTTTAACGTCGCCTTTAAACTGCATGAGCTTCCATGTTTAATGTACGTTTTTATAAGCTCTTGTAAGACAATAAAGCTTTCGGAACAGAAGTAATTTATAGAGTTTCTTCCATAATAGGGTCTAAAATCTTTACGTGTCACCGTGCTCATGAGAAGTAGAGATTGTATCTTGTTGCTATTATTGGCACATGCGAAAATTTATAGCTGTATTAGTCATTCTTATCTGAAGCTAAGCGTGGAAAGATAGTGAGTAACCGACGTCAATGAATAACAGCGTAATTAATTACCAATAAACAACTGGCCGACTAACGTAAAGTAAGGCTGCATCCAACGCAAAGCTATCTACCTACTTCCAGCCGTTCCTGCACTCAAATTCTTGTTTTACCACAGTCTCCGTGGAAAACGGAAGTTTGTAAGTTTAATTTCGCGCTCCTTACGTCTGCGCTAAGTACGTTCATCTAGATATTTTACTCTGGTACTGATTCTGTAGGCCTTTGATGAAATTTGGTTTCTCGACATGTGGTTAGTATTTATTTTTTATTTATTTAGTGTTCTGTCTGAAGACAGGTCCATATGAACAGGATCCTTCCATCCTTTTCTCGGACTGGGACCTGTTCATATACGTTCTTGGCAGATGATCCAGAAGTGGTTTGCCATTGCCTTCTTCTGTGTGTGAATGGAGTAATTGTTGGGATGCCACGGAGAAACCGGGGAAGCCCCCGGAGGAAAACTCCGTGATGCCTAGACCACGACCTTGCCTAACACAAGTTATAAATTCGGGCACCGCCGGGAATCGAACCCGAGACCCCAGGATTACAAGGCCAGCGTTCTAACCGCTAGACCACCGTTAGTATACTGATTGCTAAAGGGAAACCCCCCCCCCCTCTCTCTCTCTCTCTCTCTCAGAACAGATAATTTTTATTTTAGCAACGACCAATGACGAGAACGTAACGACCTCCGACCCTTTCCATGCTAGTTCTTGTTGAAAAAAGTCTTATGTTATCACGTTTCCGTAGAATATCTGAATATGGCAGTCTTCCGGGGTGATGCGCCGTATAACCTGGTAGATAATGACTGACGTTTCAGAGGTGCTTATTGTTTCCATCATCGCCCTATTGATCACACTCGTCACCATAGTAACCTGAAATATTTAGCTATAACAGTTCTGGAATGAAGGGAGACTTTTTCGCTTTTTTAAATTACCGCATCAGTACAGAATGGATATCAGTGCTCTAGAACGAGTTATCTCGTGCATAACATGAAAGTAGTTAAATTTATTGCACTTTCCTTACGGATTTTGATCGCGAATATAGTATTTCTTACGAGTGACAGGGAGGGACCTAAACTGTGGAGAAAGATGACTATAATTATGAAAACTCCCGGAAAACTAAAAATTGGTTTGGTTTCATCCAGACATGTAAGCATACATTTATTTAAACGTGATTCTTAGATCGTATATGCTCCATATCTTTCTGGAATTTTCCTTATATTGAGGTAATAGTTTATCCGTAGATAATATTAAATTAGATCCAATTGAGTCTCCTACGGCGACTGCTGTAGCCTTCGGGTTAGACAACAACAATTATTCATTAACTAGCTGTTCTAAATGTTGTCATTATATAAGACTTTTGTGGGAAATTCTACAAGACACGTCATAGTTCGGTGAGTCGCCGTCTATGAAAATACAACAGAAAATATTAAGACGTATACCTATTTATGTACTTATCAGCTGTCGAAGAAGTTCCGATAAAAACTTTTATTCCTTGGACTACTGACGTAAATACTTCAAACGTCGTTACATAAAGTAAACAACTGACTGATTATAATGGAATATTCTGCTTATTCAGTTAAACATTCACATAAATCGAAATATTCAAATGATTGATTCGTATAAGCGTATTTTAAGGGCGAAAATTCTGTTTTATATATATATATATATATATATATATATATATATATATATATATATCTCCCCTTAGGGACCCACATCAGTGGGTACCGGGACTGGCATCCCCGAGGTACCCGAGCTACTCAGTGCCTGGGGGTATAGCTGGGCCACCCTACCTCCGGGGGCTGTAAATATGGAGGTCTGGTCCTCCAGGTTGGTGGTTGGGCGTGGGGCTGACAACCCCACCCTGTAAAATGCAACTTGTTACGAAATCAGATGAAGCAACTGCCGGGTGGACTCATTCATGGCGGACTGGCAAACAGATTGTCTGTGAATGAGGAAGAATGGAAGAAGCTTTTGAAGAAAGCCAGGGCCCACACAGGGCTGTAGAGCTAATATATATATATATATAAATAAATAAATATACATATATGCACATTCTTCTCGGTAGCAACAAGTCCGAGAAACTGGGAAAGAGCGAACAACAATATCGTGATTCTATATAACCTGCTTTGTGGTTGAGAAAGAAAGTACTCTCATACGAATAGGAAGGCTTACTCCAAAGCTCTTGGGGTTGAAGTGCAGACATCTTTTAGTGAAGTCTTTCAGCAAGAAGGCTCTCTGAAGATTACTTTCGTGGTTTTTCTCAGTTATTCTGGACAACTGGGATAGTGTCATAATCAGACCACGACGACTTCCTGCCATTTTTTTTTCAAATTAATTATTTATTCCTATCATTTGACACTGTATAGCCTGCGCTACTTACAGTGTCGTTAATTACATCATTTGGAAGTAAATATAATGAAAGGCTAGAAAGAAGATTGCCGGCCATATTCTAACTTCATGTTTCCCGCATAATATGTGTAGGAAGTGGGACTGGTTTCAGATGCATCATTGTTACATTATTTAGGTCATGCTATTTGCTATATTTTTGTTTGTAATGCAGTGATATTTGTCCTTAAAAGAATATCACAAGACACTCTATGATAAGGCAAAAAACCGGCGAAGGCAAATTTTCGCGGATGAATACATATATCACGTAGATGTTTCGACTATCGAACTCTTGATTGGTTGTAGTGGCGAGATCGTGTCAGTGCGACGACTGCGAGGCGTAATGGCAGCATCCGGCTGCAGTTCTGGTGTAGTTGGAAAGAACAATTCGAAATAATGTTTAACGATTTTTATACTGTAGTCATGATCGTCACATAAAAATCATAAGTGACTGAAAATGTCTTCCTACCGCAGTAGTGTGTTGTTATCGTTAACGCTACTTATTTGCCTGCACCGAGCAGCTGTCCATGGTGAGTTGATAACATGAGAGTGAACTGCATTTGGTAGTTACATTGGTGATGATTGAGAAAATTAATTATTGTACATCTTAGACCGTATGGATTCAGCGGACTTATGTATTCTTTAAAAAATGAGTGCAGAACAGTTTTTGCATTAGCCATTTTTGTTTACTCGGTTTTGTAGTTTTAAATTTTAGTATAGTTAGGCCTAAGTGGTAGAGTTAAATATTGATTCACAGTTTGCTAAACTATTCTTCATTTTCTACACTTTGGTACTTCAAAGCACATGGCCACAAAACAACAAACTGAGAATCTCTGAAAAGTATCTGTCAGGTAGTCCTTTACCTTCATAGTATGTTTCTGTCAGCAACATTCTTTCCTAGTATGTATAATTTTCTATTATCATTTTTGTATTGTACAGTTTTTAGTGGCAGATCTGTATCATATACAACAATGAACAGGTATTTTAAGTATCTTAATCAAGAAGGTGCTATTTTTAGGTGTTGGCTTGATGAAAATGACTGTGCTAAACTATTTAAATTTTAGTCTTTGGTATATGTGTCAGTGCCTGTAGGGATGTGATGATGTTCATGTTACAGTTACAAAGTTCGTAATTTAAGAATAAGGATGTTAGAAGTCTCTCCTGATTCACTGCTAGATGGCTCTGGCAGTCAAATCAGGATTGAGTAGAAATTGTGCAGTCAGTGGGCTTGTCACTCACTACACATAAATGCATGCTTCAAAGACTAAGACACCTCTGAAAGGAGGCGGCAATGACCCATTACTGGGTTAAGCTACTAATAGATGTTAACTGTTTAATTACATAGATTATGGCCGTGGTATTATGGTAAAGAGCTTTGACTCACTAAACATAGTTTTCTAATTCATTATTATATTTCGTCACTGAATGGAAAGGATTATGTTCTGGTAACATTTGTGTTTTCACTTGATCTTTTTAATAATTAGAATTTTGCATTGGGCATATCTAGTTTTTGTCTTTTACTTAACCTAATTTTTTTGTTGAATGAAATGGAGAGATGATCCTGATTCCAGAAGACAATCATTTTCATATTCATCACCATGAGAACCTGAAGTATCATCATGTTGGCTGTAGCCCAGTTCATTGTTCATGATTTAATCTCCTTAAAACGTTAGGCAAAGAGTGCAATTTTAAAGCTCCAAAAATGCACTTTTCTCTAGTCTTGTACTATAGAGGTTGTTTGTCGACATATTACATTATAATTATTAGTTATCAGGTTGAGTTTACATTTTATCCTACAACTCGGTGTTTTGATTAGATAAGGAATGTCACAGAGCCCTTTTTTAATAATCTTTTTATATGATTATGAACACATCTGTTACATACACTACAGTCCTTTTGTTTACTTATTTTTATCTTGGATTTTTCAGAAATAGAGGTCTCCTGGTCGTAATTTTTTCAGTTGTTTCAGATAATATATCTCTACTGGCTGCAGATTGTATTGTTTTAAAACAGAATTTTCTTAAAACAAATTAAAAGACCACAGTTTGCCTTTCAGTTTCACTCCCTTTGAAATCGCTAGTCTTTGAAATAAAATTTGGTACTCACTTTTCATCTAATTAATGGAACGTGAAGCAGTAATAAAATGATATGTATCACTGGAAGTAATAAGTCATACTACACTGAAGCATATAGAGCACTAGTTACTAATAACAAGTTGTCTGACATAATCACACATAATTTGGAATAAAATTTTTATATTTTATTATTTTGTAAGTAGAGATGGAGTTGTGTATGACATTATTGTATGTTTGTTTGTTTGTTTGTGTGTGTGGTGGGTTGTGCATATGCATACCCACTGTTAATGATTGTCTTCCCATCATACAGTGTCATTTAACCTATGCAGCTGATTGTATGTCATTAAAGAACTAGAAAATCAGTTGATTAAAAGAAGATCGTATCTCTGATTACTTTACCAAACACTATGTTTGTACATGCTTCTTATATTTTTAAACTATGTAATTTAATGGTGTTAACATATTTTTCTATAACAGATGGTTATTCTCTGTCTTTCTTGTTTTAGGATTACTATGCCATTGCGATATTTGTGCTGACAGAAACGACACTTGCATTACAGACGGGTTTTGCTTCACATCTACCTCTTTGCAAAAAGACACTGGAGTTGTTACTCATGCATACAGGTGCGTGATTGTTATTTTCTGTAATATTTAATTTTTCTGTATGAATAATACAACAATATTATGTAATATTAATATTAAATTAATTCCTCTGTTTTAATTATAGAAATTATTGCATATTTAGGTGTAATATATAGTGTTCATATTCATGTGTAGTAAATTTACAATTTCAGGTTACGATGAAATACATTGTTGTAGGTCTCCATAAAGTATGTCCAGGAAAAAGAGATAATAGTTTTGAGTTATGTTAATAAGTTACACATGTTTTCAGTTGGGTGGACATTAAACATACAGCATTCAAATTTGACATGTCAGAGCACTTTGTCTTGCTCACCATTTGTAGAAGAGTGTGAGTGTGTAGTGTAAATTGCATACTTTACTTGTGGTTTGAATGATCATGAAAACTCTCAGACAGATATACTTATGCAATCACTTATGATCAAGGCTTATAAAAGTTTTTCACTTATTTTGTGTGGTATACTGAACAGATGATTTGAGAGACCATTCTCTTCCAGGCAAGAGAATACTAGACAGCAGGATAATGAATCCTGTACGTTATGTTACGTTCATTTGCCAGGTTCTGGGGTTTAGCCAGTCTTGGGAGGTTTGCCATATAGAAGGGTTTGTTGTAGTCCAAACCTGTTTGTATGACCAGTCACTTCCTTTCCCATTTTTATGAATTCTTTGTGCTATTTTTCATGTTCTCCTATTTGAAACTACAAAGCTGTGTAGAACGTATCCTTTGTTACAGCATTTTCTACTGTCTTTTTTCTTTCCAGAACTAGGCCTTTGATCCCAGTTTCTCAGAATCATTTTTCAAGGTTATGTCCATGCTTACATTGCCAGTAACTTAAGATAGTTGAAATTATTACTTAGCTTATTATAAATAAGTTGCTTCTTGGAAGTATATTGAATACATACCATATAAATAACAAAGATGGTGGAATGGTCAGTAACTACTAAATGCAATTCGTCAATAAGGTTGCAAGTTATTTGTAAAAAATGCTTCAAATTGAACTTGTGGTGTTACAGACCAAAAAAACAAAACAAAAGAAACATTGCCATCTTCACTACTGTGATAACCTCAAATCTTACTGTCAGCACATCCTTTGTTCAATGTTTTGCCTACGTTGTAGTCAGGAATTTTGTAAAACCAGGACACTGACAGTTATGAAAGAAATTTACTGATTAGAGAACTAAACAGATTTTGCAACATTGTTAAAATTTGAAATATGTAATTAATGGTTATTATGGAATCTTAACCAAAGTGTATGTTTTGTGAGAAGTCTCTTATATAATTACTAATGTATCAGGCCAGTCAGATTTGAATTTAAGAGAAGTCGGGTACTTCATTGATTTTATATACAGTTTATTACATTTCTTTGTCAAAGGAAAAAGGTTTATTTAATGTTTGTGTAGTTGCAGAGAGTCTTGTAAGAGATTTAATAGAAGACTTTTTAAAGAAATTTAAATGGTGCTTTCTCTTTACTAAGGGAACAAGGTATACCATTTTCATGGACATGCTCATGTAAAACCAGTATGAATTTTTCCTTTACCGTGCTCTTCCCTTGCCTCTGACAGAGGCAAAACTTGTGAATGTGACATATGTAACATAATCTGACATTTTGCCAATATGGATGGAGACCTGGAATAAACCATAAATGGAGGGACTAATCATGACAACAATTTATAATAATTACAGAATATTATATAATGATCATAAGTAGCACTTACAATGTACAGATATTAATCGAGTTAAAAAAATTTCTACACTCCATGCCAAATATAGTTATCTGGTAACTAGTTAACTCACAAGATTTTTTAAAAAAGATTTTCCATTTTCAGTTGAAATACCTGATCAGTTGTGTCCATTGGAAAGAGCTGATCTTAATCTGTCTAGTGGACCCATCTGAATAGGTTGTTGACCTGATGAAAGCAGTACTATCTTCTGAAATGTTGTGTGGTTTTGAAACATGATGGAAGATGTCCGGAAATATGAATCAGTTTAATGACACATTTGTCAGAAATTTTCAGACTAATTGTTCATCTGTTCTTGTTTGTTTCTTGTCATTAAATTTCATACTTGTTACTCATTCTCCAGAATGGTAATTACAGTCTATTTATTCAGTATTCCCATGTGCTAAATGGAAACCTCTGGTAAGGCATATGAAATTTGGAAAATTACAGCACTTCAGATACATTTTATAAATATGAATCCATTCATTGAAGAAATGGCAGCGGACTCATGTTTACCATGTGGCTCTTGTTTTAGTTTCTGCGCTGACTCATTTGACTTCGATTTTAGGTATGCAATTTATTACATGAAAGTATACAGACATTCTATGTATCCTGTAATATTGAAAGCGATGTTGCAACATGAAAAATACAGAAAAACAAACAAAAACATTTAAGTTATTATTGAATACTTAATTGTAGGAAAGTGTGTATTGTTCCTGACAGTGCACACTCAAGAACATTTTATTGTATTTGGCAATCAATATGTTGAAATGTGCAAATCATTTTTTGCATATCCCTTTGAAAAGTCATTACTCTTGTCATTGAAGTGCAAAGGATAGCTACAGTTGTTCTGAGCATTTGTAGTCATTCATTCTGATGCTAGATTTTAAGGAAGTGTTAAATTTTTGGAAGCTATTTCAAGGTATTCTTTGACAGCATCACCACCAAGGCAAGTGCTCTGGGTCTTGAAATTGTCAGTAGTAGTAAGATAGGGGAAATGTATGTACACATATTTATATTCCTGTATTTTCAAGTTTCATGTGTTGAAAATGATAAGATTGAGATCTATACAGAAGATTTTTTTATTTGAACATGATATTGCTGTGTGCCAGCCTTCTGATTCCTGTCATATCATGCTTCTAGAAAGTATGTTTTTTTCTTGCCATTAGAATATTGATTTTTGTTTTATAAATTTTTTTAGGAAATTGAAGAATAGAAAAGTTTGTGAAAACAAATATCACTGCTTCCATTAACAATTTGGTATCACTGTTTAAGTGCATTCTCCTGTTCTGTTGCTTTATTTACGGAGTAAATATAACTGTAAGTTAACCCTTTCGTTCACAAATGTTTTTCATATGCTTCATGATAATGAAAATTGTTTTTATGCCCAGCTGCCTTCATGTACAGTTTGAAACCGCACTGTGAGTAGGTATTGCTATCTCTTGCTTGTTGGAAATGATTTGTGTGGAATAGTTTTGGGGAATTGTACATTCATCCCTGTATTTTGACCTATGATGTCTCTTTTAGGCTGTATGCTGATAACCCAGAACTGTTTCAGTGTTGCAGTTACACATTTTAGTAGACAAAAAAGCTAGTTTTGATCTTTATACTTATATTTCTGAAATTGGCCATAGTTATGAATTATTGACCTTTACATGAGTATGATCTGATACTAAGCCTCTTTCTCAAACGATCAGCTAGTATCTTATGTTACATTTCCATGCAAAGAGATCTCTGTTGCTTAAATTCTTTTATAGAACATCAGGTAATCTTTCACCAAGAGTATTGGTGACACAGAACTGATTTATTTATACAATGCTTCTTTAGCATTAATGCGAGCAGTACATGTGTTTTCTGTGTGTTGGGTTTTGTGAAGGTGTCTAAACAAGGAGAACTTTTTCCCCGGGGAGTTTGCTATTGCGTGCTCAGTGTACAACCGTCGGACGCCTGAGATGCAAGTTGTATGCTGCAACAATTCAGATTGGTGCAACTTGTTCTTGGTCCCATCTCCGGCCACCCCCACCACTATCACCATTCACACATCCCTGATGCCAGGTAAGGTGGGCTCTATCCCTTTATAATGCCCACCCATCAGTTCCCTCATCGTGTGATAATGATTGGCTTGCTGCAACCAATTAATGTATTAATCTCATGCTCTTTTACAGTGTGTCTTATGGCTAGGTGTGATAAAGTTACATGTGGACATGATGCTGTGGAAGCGAAACTTACTCTTTACTAACTGAGTGCCGTTTTCTTGTGATTCTGTGTGAATTTCTATCCTTAACATGTGAATTTAGTAAAGAGCTAAGAGCAGGTGTGATTTTGTTTTCTCACATTTCTATTTAGAGTTGGAGACAAGATGGAAATGGTAGCTTGAAAATGTGTAAGTTCATGGAGCGGTTGCTCTCATGTCTGTTGTAGAGCGTTGCTGGACAGAACACAAATGATACGCAATACAACAGCCTTGATGGGCAGTAGGCTCTTTAGAAACATGGCTTCTTTAGCACTGTAGATTAACTAAAACCTGTGATTCCTTGTACAGTACATCATGTACCTGTTAATGTGAGACCAAAATAATTAAACATCATTTTTATCCAGATAAGTGTGTTTTATCCAGACTTAAAACTAAATAAAATGAATGGCTGGACTGGCTACTCCCCTAAGACCCTGGCTGACTGATGTGATTTTGTTCATTGCATGTTGTTAATTTTGTTCAATTTTTTGGAACTCACCCTTTTTTTTTCTAATCCATGTTTGTGTCTTCTGTGTGTTGTGTTGAAAAACAGGTGCCTGGAGAAAGCGTTAGTCTATCCACCTGAGAACCCCATCTTGTGTCATTACGCCAATACTCTTAATGACACTTTTGTAATAGGATGTTGCAAGGATCGCGACATGTGTAATAAAGATTTGAAACCATCTCTACATGTTAAAAATAAAACAGGTAGGTTTCTGGGGCTGGCCTAGAGCTTCATTGGCCACAGCATCCAAGCTAGTCGGTGGAAGTGCATGCACCTTGCACAGACTCATCACTCCTTGTAAATATTGCTTATCATAGGTTAGGTCTTCCTCTTCTCCCAACCTACTTGTAATTTCAAAAACACTTTCCTTACTACCTTCTTCTGAATTGTATTTATTTTCTTTGTTTTCCAGGTACACTGGAGCATGCATCTGTCCATTGCACCTTAGAATCACTTTTTCTGTTCAGTTTTATTCTCAGATAATGTCTTCTGTTTTCAGATATGTGTGGAGCATGTAGTTAGGCGCACATTTTAATGCCTGATTTTCCTTGTTTTCTTCTCTTTTCAGTTATGCTACTTTATTCTTGAATCTTACAAAAAAAGGAGCAAATTGATCATATGTGTGTTTATTTTCCAGCAGAACTACTGCAACTACCTACATCTGCATGCTGCAATCTCTTGTTGCCATGAAAACATACAGTTGTGCTTTGTACAGTTCTTTGCGAATGGTAGAATAGTCGGATGGTCTTGAGGAAGGAGTATTCTTGTAACCCCGTCTGTATTACGTTTTCAGCTAGAGGCAGTGTTTCTTCCATTGAAACTTCAGGTGCTCTGAATATAAAGTTGCTTGTGATTTGGGTATACATTCAGCGGAGTCTTGACTTTATGCCAAAACTATTCTCTGTGGATCTGTCTTCTTCTTTTCTGAAAAAAATCTAGTAAAATAATTTATACTGCAATATTGTGAACAGTTGTTTGAAATAAACCAAGTTTGTTATGAGAGTTTGTGTAAAGCAGTCCTTTTGAAAGAATGATCAGAAACTTAATACAAATTATAAATTAGATTTTAGGCTGTGTTGTATTTGTACTGTAAGAAGTGCTGTGTAGATTTTTTTCATGAGTCAAATGTGCCTCAAAAAATTACTTTCACATACATATTTGTGGCATGTTGTCTATCCGATTTATACCAGGCTTGTTGCAAGTATGAAATTCTTTACAATTTTTCACTATAAATTTCAGAATTGTAGTTTAACTTAAAATTGTCAGATGCTTGTTTATACATTTACAGGGTATTCATAAAATTTGTTTTTAATTTAGTGCTTTAAAAAGTACTGCAAGTAGGTTATTAAGATATTTTCTGAAAACATGAACTAGTGAAAGTTAGCATACTGCATTCATTGCAGACAATATTTGGGTGATGTGCTCATTCAACAAGCTTATTTCACAGAACAAATTTATTAAGTGGGAATTAATGTTGTTTGCCATGCTGCACAAACTTGTTGGGGGTTTGCATGTTGCCTGTGAACCAGATTTTACATGGTCTTTTACTTTTATATTTTTATCAGCCTCTTCACTTAATGAAGGTTTTTAGTACTATAAGAAAAGTGTTTTGCTTCTGTGATTGTTATCATAATTTTGATATGACATCTATCTCGTAGTAGACTTTCAGCTTGTTCTATTATTAACATATGTACATATTTGTGACTTAGATTGGTAGATTGTCCCATGATATAATACCAGTTTCTTTTGTAGAACTCTTTTGTAGAACTGTTTTCTTTTTATTTCTTTGCCATTAGCATTGCTGAGAGTTGACTCACCAAAGAAACTAGTTATCTTCAAAGTGGATTCAACTTGTATTTGGGAGAACCAAGGCGATTTCTTTGAAGTCAGCTCTCCTGAGATTGTGGTATTCTTCTTCTGAGTGAAGTACACCAAAACTGCTTCCTTCCCATTCCTCACCAGTAGTCACTCCATAAGCACCATTGTCATCATCACATCTGTCAACATCTTCACAAACAGAATATTGTAAAAGCAAGGGTCTGCTCACATGGAACTGTTTTTGTCTAGGTGTTTTCATAAGAGTGTTCTCTTTCCACCCGGCTTCCCCCTTTGGTGTCTGAACAACACCAACATAGGTGTAGAAAAAGGGTATGTGGTTGGATGCTGTCATGATCGTGACTTTTGTAACCGTGAATTGCATCCAGCATTTGCACCACCAACACAACCACCACAATCTTCAGGTGAGACAGAGGAGGCTGGTTGCTGCTGCTGCTGCTGTGGTTGGGAGCTTGTGTGACTCGTCCTTGCAGCTTGTGAGCCTTGTGTCTGATGCTGGACCATTGTTACATTCACGTGCTTGATGAGCAGTGCTTAACTTGGAGAAAATGTACTTGAACAACTACTGTATTATGTAAATTTGACCTTTAAATCAGTTTTAAGTGGAAGTCGGTATACAAGTACATAGGGCCTTGTTGCAGGCTCTTGTGAACATGTTAGTGGACATTCAGTTCCATAAAAGGTGAGGAATTTGCAGAGTAGCTGAGCATACTGTTAGGTTTCCAAGAAGTACTCTTTTCCATGTAGTTAGCTAGTTACAAGTGTATGACCTGACAAAACAAACTTTAAAGGGGCTCAGTGTTCAGTTTTCACTGATTTGAATAGTACATTAGGAACAGCATGATCAGTGCGCTCTCTCCTCCTTTTTTAAGTAAGAAATTTTTAAAAGTTCACTTCATATGTGGGGTGGGGGAGTGTGAAAAACTTTAAAAGTTTCTTGACAAAAAATGAACTTCTGAGATGTTGAAGAAGGCAATGTTGAATATTGCAGTAAACCGTGAGTCAATGTAGAATAGAAACTTGAGATAAAATTTTTGAGATTTCAGGTTCCCACAGTGACAAGTATAAAGATGACTTTTGCCTGAGTTGTTGCACCATGTAGTCTGGGCATTTATCATTCTGATGTTGGAGACAGCAAACACCCATGAAATGTCAGTATAAGTCTACCAGACTACACAGCCAACCACATAATACGAATGTTTAAATCACATATTCTTGTACAGTAAAGGCTGAGATTAGAAACTTGAGGTATGAATATAGGAGATTATTATGGTTCTCCAGAAGCACGTTACATTTACTTGACCGTAGTTAATTTTTAATCACAAGCAGTATCCATGAGAATATTCTTAACTTACTTTTTTTTAAATTAATGTAACCACCTCTTACACCAGCGCTGCCCAACTTGGTTGCATTGTGATATTGGCTTGATAGGAAGTGTTGGGACTCGAGGGAAAGGTGATGTTGGGATTGATCTCAGAGTTTAACATTTGGATAGGTTGCTCATCAGAAGTGCTAAAGCGTTATCTCGAAATATTTATAGAGCAGAGCTTCAGAGAATTGTTTGATGATTAAAACAGTGTATGATGATGGACAGAGAAGCATAGTTTGTGATAGATATGAAGTTTATCACAGTAGATGTGTGAAGTGTTGACACAAACTGTTCACTTAAGTTGTTCACATGAACAAAGTTGAATGTAAGTTTATATGTATGTGAGTTAGTTATCAATACTGCACTCTGTTAATTAATTTAGAAAATTCAAAACTACTTATTTGATGAAAACTTGAAGGCAGAATATCAGTTTAGTTCACGTTGTTATTATATTCAGAGATTTCCAAATATCACTTCATGAATAAATAAATGTGCAGAAAATAAAAACTTTGTATATATGCACAGAATAATCACAATATCTAATTTCAGGTGAGAGACAGAATTCCGCTTGTAATTCCAATTTAAATACAAGTCCAAATATAAGATTCTTCCAAAATTTAGATTAAGAGTGCATCTGAGTTATATCTAAGTTCTGAATTCCATTGGCTGGCATTGACATAATTTGGAGAACTAGCTTGACTGTAGTATGGCATCTGGAAGTAATAATATTAGTGTGATGTAGCCTTACTGAGCTGGTAACTCAAGTCTTTTTAATGGGACTACTAATTACAATCCACTGTTATAAATCAGCCAATTTGTCCTGTTTTCATATCACACCATATGAACAGCTGGTCCTAAACTTTAACTGGGATTGTGTTATCACAGCAAGCAGTATGCTTAAACTTTTACTGACTGTCCATTTTAAGCACTGCTGTCAGAGCACGTGGTAGGCTGGTGGGGATAGGTAAAAAGAAATGCATTTGGAATTCTAATTAGCATGAGAGGAAGTAACTGTCTCAGAGGTGGAATCCATGTGTATACTTGAAGATTTCTGTCTTCTGGGTTATTGCGCTGTGTAGTCTGGTCGATGTTAACCAACGTTTCAGAGGTCATACTGCCTCCGTCATCAGGGCGATGAATATTCATCGCCCTGATGACGGAGGCAGTATGACCTCTGAAACGTTGGTTAACATCGACCAGACTACACAGCGCAATAACCCAGAAGACAGAAATCTTCATATTCACCGCTGTGAGAACCTCAAGTCTTACATGTGTATACTTGTTCTCTGTCATTTATTAGTGTCCTGTTGGTTCATCAGTAGAAT
This sequence comes from Zootermopsis nevadensis, assembly GCF_977971745.1. Lineage (NCBI taxonomy): Eukaryota > Metazoa > Arthropoda > Insecta > Blattodea > Termopsidae > Zootermopsis > Zootermopsis nevadensis. Next base: position 4,400,374 of record NW_028259142.1, on the reverse strand, counting down.
ATCAGCATTCATGAGTCACCTCTTCAGTGTGTAAGGGTGCACCAAAAATACCCGTTATTTCAAATTAGCCCCGTTTTTTATGTTTACTGTGGAAAATAAATGTTTCTCTGTACTGTTTTGCACTTACCAATACCAAACATAATAACATTTTCATTTGATTTTGACTTTTAATATGGCAAAAGAAAGCTGCATAATGGCTATAAATTTGATCAAAAAATGTTTTATGGCAAAAACAATATCGAAGATGGTCAAAACACCACTTTCAACTGTCTATGATGCGATAAAACGTTACTAGGAGACTGGGAGCAATGAGGACACCAGGGCGAGGACAAAAATCTTCTGCAGTTACAAAGAGGAACATCCACAAGGTACGATTGCAATCCGGTACAGTCAATGCGAAAGATGGCAAAGAACCCGGTATCAGCGAACAATCAGTTCGAAGAATCGTAAAAAAGAAGCTGAAACTCAGCTTCTTTTTTATGACCACTTCCGAGTTCTTACCAACTCGGAAGTGGTCATCATCTCACGGATGCAATCGACTCCTCTGGTAAGACGCCGTTGGTTTTTGTGGACTGCGACCGCTGGATCCTTCAACAGTACTGGGCTCCTGCGCATGCAGCGAAATCTTCAATCTGACTCTGCAAAGAGCTGTTTCCGCAGATTTTGGACCAAGACGTTTGGCCCTCTAACTCGCCTAGTCTGAACGAACTTCGCAGTTTGGTCAGTTCTGGAGCAAACTCTTCTCTTCAAGATACTCTGCCGTGGATCAGCACAAAGCCTGGGATGAAATAACCGTCGAAGAGAGTGCGAGCATTGTCGATAATTTAATGAAACGTCTTGATGCTTATATTAAATTTAAAGGTGGTAATTTTGAACATGTTTTGTAACCATTTGTTTTTGTTAAATAAAGAAAGTTTGTTTTGAATTCGTTGAATATTCGTTAAGTTATGATCTCTTTAACTATTCCGGGTATTTCTGGTGCACTCTGTATTTTACAGCTGTTCTTGAATTGTGTGCTTATATGTTTACTGTGAAGTGTAGAAGAATAATGGTGCAATATTTCAGGTAGACCATGTGATCGGGAGTCTTGTAAATGGAGTATTTCTGGGTCTGACTTCGGCATTCAGAATTTATGTTCCACTTTACAGCTGATTTTGATGTCTGTTTTTGAAAATGATTACTGTCTATGTTTTATCTCAAGATAACTTGAAACAGTTCAGTGTCATTTTGCATACATGTGGCCAAAACTTAATGCAACAAATATTAATCCACAGAATGATGATTCATTTGCTTGTTATCTTAGGATTATTATTTCAGGTAAATACTGGTACTTTATTCTGCCTTCACATATTTTGTGTTTGTTACCATACCATTTTCCTTTGTGTGCCATGATATCATTACTTTGTACAGTACTCTTGGCTGAGGCATGATTGCCATTATCTCTTAATGGTTTTGAAGTGTTTTGATTATTAGTTGTGTAAAAATGCTTGAATTGAAGTGTACTGTGTTTTTGCATGTTATAACAGTGTTCCACAAACTTTCTTCACCTGCTGCACACCTCACCGCAAATTTTTGCCTCATGGAAAGGGGAACTATATACATGGCTGGAAATGTGTATCTACACACAAGTCCTTGTCCTATAAGTGTGAAGACATGTGAAGATAAAACAACAAATGTTCAATAAAATAATTGATTATGAAAATTCTAATTACAAAAGATAAGATACTGCCTTTTTCTAACTATGGTGTGCAAATAGACAATTTCTTATAAAAAATCACATCACACCTGAAACCTTTTAATGCTCGCTGGTTGTGGAACACATGTTACAGTATATTTTTAATTAATTTGCAGTGCATGATAAAGGGTTTTTACTTTATTTTGTTTATTTTAATGTTCTTTTATAATGAGCATCATGTATGCTTATCCATCATCCCTTAACAAAGACCTTTAGTCATCATCAAAATAATGACTACTAAAAACTTTATTAATTCTGTATGGTGGATGGTCATGAATCCCTAATTCACGTCTCTGACATGCCAAAATCAGTTAGGAGGATCGTAAAACATTTCTTAGAGACAGAACAGGTCAGTTATTCTTAGATTAAATCTTATCAGTAATGTACGAGGTGCGATCGGAAAGTTTTCAGACTGTGTCAATAGAGGGCGAACCGGATGTAGTACGAGCTTCTGCCGCTAGGGGGTGCGGCCTACATTCATAGTGAATAAGTGTGCCAGCCGGCATCATCGAATTAGCATTTGTTTCTTAGTTACGGGCGTTTTGGTAGTGCATTACACCGACCCTCCTGCGATTTCGGAATGGCGGATTTTCATGAACAAATCAAATTTTGCCAAAGACTCGCCAAAACGGCTACGGAAACCTATGAAATGCTAAAGCAAGCATTTGGGGAGTCCGCAATGGGTCGTGCACAAACTTTTGTGTGGCATTCACGTTTTAAAAATGGCCGAACCTCTGTCGATGATGACGAGCGTTCTGGACGACCATCTTCGAGCACAACGCCCGAAAATGTTACGAAGATTCGGCAGGCCATTCACGAAGATCGACGTCGTACCATCAACGACTTGTGCGACATTGTTGGGATAGGCTATGGGACCTGTCAGCTGATTCTAAAGGAAGAACTCCACATGCGACGCATCGCAGCCAAGTATGTGCCAAGGCTCCTGTCTGAGGACCAGAAGCAGAATCGACTTCTCGTTTGTCAGGAGCTCAAAGATCTTGCAAGAACCGACCCCAACTTCCTTTCTAAGCTCCGTGTGACTTCTTCCTCTTCCCAAAGATGAAAATTCAGCTAAAGGGAAGGAGATTTGAGACGATAGAAGAGATTCAGGCAGAATCGCAGATGGTGCTTGACAGGCTGACAAAGAAAGATTTCCAGGGATGCTTCCAGGCTTGGCAGCGGCGCTGGGATCGTTGTGTTCACTCCCAGGGGAACTACTTCGAGGGTGATGGATGAATTTAATACCTGAGATAAGTGTACGGGTTTTTATACGCGCAGTCTGGAAACCTTTCGATCACACCTCGTATTCCTCCTGCAAAATGGCTAAATGGCACTTAGATAAGCCATAGCCACTTCATTTCCCACCCAGTGAGTCATAATTTGTTATTCGTGCACTTTGGTTCTGTGTACTATTTGCAGTTGCATGGAATATTAAGAATTTATGCAGTTTGATTGTTTGCTTTTTGGAAAGGGAAGATCGCTTTAATGATATTGGCAACTGAATGTGGGTGCATATTGTGTCATTTACACGTTGACATACAATGGAAATGGTTAAGCAATATGGAAGCAATCAGTTTCCATTTCATTATGACATGAAAACTGAAACATGAGTTGTTGTGTGGATGCACATGAAGTTCTAACTGACATGAAAGTGTTTGTCCAAAAGTTATATGCTATGTTGTGTGGTGATTATGGTGGTGGTGATGGTGGTGGTAGTAGTAATAAAAATAATACACCAAATGTGTTCGCAGTGGGTTTCTGTTTCAAAATTATGCCTAGCAGTTTTTTGTCTGTTGATGTCTCTGCAAGACCAGGTGTGTCATATCTCACTTACCATGAAGGTTATGAAAATTAAGATTTCATAGATATTTTGCACGGCTCCTAAGTCTATTGGATGATACATATTAATGATTCTGAATATTTAATTTGAAGACTAATGTTGCATCAGCAACTCTTTCTGTAAGTCTTTTTTCTGTATCATGTTTTTCGAGTTGTGAAAGTGTGACTTGTCAAGCATTTGCTGTGCTCCTGTTGTGAGTATACTGTTGAAATGTGTATTGTTAGTAGCCTTCAAATTGCAGCTAGCCATGTGATTGGTGTAGAAAGGTATGTAATGTGAGATGCTTGCCTGAAGTAAAATATTTCATTGTTCTTAGAACTTTGTGTATTTTAGATATGTTGCTCATTATGTATTGCATGTTATTTGGGTGAGTCTGTGTTGCATTATACCTATAGTATTGACTGAAGAAACAATTTCATATATAATTCTATGAATTTCAAATTTTATTTTATTTTCTACATGCTTATAATGTTAATTTATTTTAAAGCTAAAACTTGGTATCAAGTTTTAGTAAAGGCTATGAGGTTTGTATAAAAGTAAATTCTAAAGTATTCATTTGTGCTCATGTTTTGTTACCAGTGTTTTGGTCAAAATCTTAATATAAGGAGAGCTAATGAATTCATAAATTGTGGTAGATTTAAGGACTTTGGAACGAACAGCAGCAAGTAAACATTTTATTCATGTCATAATTTGGAGAAGATTAAATTTTAAAAATGCTTGGTGCCAGTCAGTACTAAATAATCATCTTGTGACCTATCTAAAAAACCATAACACTAGTTCAGGGTGTTTAGAACAAAATTCAGAAGAGAATATATGAATTGATGATGGAGACGGTATAATGAATGAGAGAACATTATATATTGAAGAATTTAATAATTTGAACTTTTAACGTTATACAATGTTATTAGGTTAGGTTAAATCAAGGAAAATGATATGACTGAGACAGGGGGGAACTGAGAAATGAGATGATTTTGGTTGTGAAACATCAAGGGAGAAACTACTTGGGAGGCACAGGGCAGCATTATAGAAATAGTATGAATGCTAGGGACTATATTCAACTGCTAGTAATTTTGCTGGAAAACTTTAAACTTAGATGACTGACTGTGTGCCATGGACTTACGTACTTATTTCTTGTTATGTTACCAAACAAATATAATGTGTAACACTTATTGTTCTACCTCTTGATACATTTATTGTCCATATAATAAAAGTAGGTAACATTTTGTAATGAATATGGTTTTGTTAAAATTAATTACCTTCTGTCATTTACTGTGGAAATAATAGTCCATTGTTAATGTACAGTATATTGCCAAATGGGGTTCAGTCTTCATCATTTTATTTATCCAAATGTGTAATCACTATTTGATAGGTCTCCATTGAGAAGAAATGTGAGTTATATTTGTGCAAATGCAGTATTCTGTTCTGTTAATTTACTTATAGTTCTTGCAAAAATGTTGGCCATTAAATTGCATTCAGGCTTATTCATATTCTTATCATATGAATTTAAGTTACTGTCTATTATGCTATAACATTAAACATATTATGACATGCTTGAGAATTATTTCGCTAATTGAGGCTTGGCTTGTTGAAGAAAATCCTCAGGGCCAGGGAACGTTCTCACTGGGGACATGGGAGCTGGCTTTGACTATCGCTGGCCCTATCGTCATAGTGTGCATCTTCATAACAGTGGTCTATAGCCTCTGGCATCAGCATCGCCGGCGCCAGCACCAACTACCCTATCGTTCAGAGGATTCAATTGAAGCACCAGATCATCCCATATTGGGTGGAGTGTCGCTGCGGGACATGATTGAGATGACCACAAGTGGGTCTGGCTCAGGTGAGTTTTTTTTCTTACATTCGAGGTCTGATCAAAAGTACTGAAACTCAATTCATATCTCAGTCATTACTGTGATGAATATGTTCTGTTATGTTGTAACATGTCAAGACATGTTTACATGTCATTCATGGTGTTTCAAGTTAGAGTAGTCGTTACATGAACAGTGTTCCTAATTCATACTCCTATATGTCATTCAGGGAAGTATTTCCTGTTAGGGACAGGTATTTCTTCCCCTTTATCACCACATCTAGACCAGTTCTGAGACCTATCTACTTGAGTCTTGTTCCCTTTTTGTAAAATAGAGTGCAGTGTTGATCATTCCCCCCCATTTAGTGTCTATTGTAGAATACCTGAAGCTTTACCTCATTGCTCCTTGTATGCCTTAATATAACAGTGCTTAGATGCGGAGCATACCTTGTGTGCATCTTGCAAGGAAATTAGGAGAGTCCTGTACAATTTTAGGTTTATTACAGAACAGTAGAGTAATTTTGTATTTTTTCTTCTATTGTAGGCCTGCCTCTTTTGGTACAACGAAGTATTGCAAGGCAGATACAGCTTGTAGAAATTATTGGTAAAGGGAGGTTTGGAGAAGTGTGGCGGGGGAGGTGGCGAGGAGAGAATGTGGCAGTGAAAATATTCTCATCTAGAGAAGAACGTTCCTGGTTCCGAGAAGCAGAAATTTACCAAACAGTAATGCTGCGTCATGATAACATTCTCGGATTTATTGCAGCTGATAATAAAGGTGGGTGAATGTTTGTATGTGGCATAATTGATATGTGTCAAATCCTACTTTGTAAAATTGTTAATTTTCAGTTGTGTCATATTTTGATACTTACCTTTGTAGCTGTCATTAGCGGACCTTAGAGAAATAAGAGAAACGTTGAACTGTTGAAACAACAAGCCAGTTTGCTTTGCAGGCCCCCATTTAGACAGACATGAAATCTGTTTGATTGTTACAGATAATGGGACATGGACACAGCTGTGGCTGATCACAGATTACCATGAGAATGGATCTCTCTTTGATTACCTTAATAGAAGTACTGTTGACACTACAGGCATGATCCGCATGACCTTGTCAATTGCTACTGGCCTGGCGCACCTCCACATGGAGATTGTAGGCACTCAAGGTGAGCCAAATACTAGAACCCAGTGGCATCAACACACCTCAGAGAAATAAGTTGTGATGGCATGGATTGGTTTTAAATGGCTCAGGATAGAGTACAGTAGTTTTTTTGTGAATGCAATGATGAACATTTGGATTTGATAAAAGCAATTAACTGTTGACTTTTCATAGAAGATTCTGTACCATGTAGTCAGTTGTAATGTAGGATTTATTTACAAGATTCCATCTGATGTACCTGCTTGTAAATTTTTAATCTTGGTCCATAGGAAAACCTGCCATAGCCCATAGAGACCTGAAGTCAAAAAATATTTTGGTAAAATCGAACACTACATGTGCCATTGGAGATCTGGGTCTAGCTGTGCGGCATGATGTGGCAACAGATACAGTAGACATTCCGCTCAACAATCGTGTTGGCACCAAACGGTACATGGCTCCAGAGGTAAGCCCTGAACACAGAGACAGTTTGCTTCTCCAAAACATTGGTATATGCCTACAAGTCTGCAAACATTGCATGTGTGTGCGCACACACAAAACCAGTTTCTATATATCTGCCCATTCCACTCTTTTAAAGTTACAATTAAATATGAATGTTGACTCGCAGAAATGAGTTTATGAAGTAATGAGAAAGAAGTTCAAAATCCTGAGTATGAATACACTAAAATCCGTTTGTTATTTTATACTCTGTCTGGCATCGTCTAACATGAAGTCTCGGAAAGAGAATGGATGATTTCAATGTTTCTTTTATGTCTGTTACATTAAAGGTAAAGGTGTGTAAATATAAACGAAGAAGAAAGATAATGAAAAATGTTTTATTTGTTTGTATGTTTTACAGAAACGAAGGAATTTGTTGTATTATTACAGTAGCTGCAGAAGTACTTAAAAATGTGCTTACAGAAAACATTTAAAAGCTTGAGTCAGAGAATAATATGTATGTATATTTTAGTATTGTGAAAATGTTACTTGGGTTTTATGTGGAATGTCAGTGGGATATTGGTATTAATAAATTATTCTACTTGTATATAGATAATAGTTAATCATTTGTTAAATATTTTTGATTTGTTAATTCAGAATAAATCATGCACAAAATTAATTGTGTATTTGAATATTACTTATATTAAAGACGTATTAAGTGTTATAAGTTTTTATTGGAAGTTCCTGTGATTGTGGTTTTCATCTGTAATGTTCTGGGAGGATATTCTGCTGTTGTCTCTACTGTGTAACTGCTTTTGCTTATGCAGGTCCTTGAGGAGCTGATTAATATGAATCACTTTGATTCATTTAAAAGGGCAGATGTATATGCTCTTGGCCTCATATTCTGGGAGATTGCAAGAAGATGTAATGTTGGTGGTATCTATGATGATTACCAGTTGCCATTTTATGACATGGTCCAGTCTGACCCAACCATTGAAGAAATGAGGAAAGTGGTATGTCTGGACCGACAAAGGCCGTCTATTCCTAACCGATGGCAGTCAAATGAGGTATGATACCTAGTGTTTAAAGGAGACTTAGCCATGTGAGCTTGTCTGAACGTGGTTATAAGTAATGATTTTGTATTTAATGTGTCATATATATGTATGTATGTTAATTGATTACATCTTTCTGAAATATCAGTGATTTAATTTTACCTGTCATCAGTTTTAGAACCATTTATGTGACTAAATTCTGAGTTTATGTGATGATAAAGAGTATGTAGTGCCTATCTTATCTTGAAAATGTAAACATCAGCATTTAAATTAATTCTGTCAGCAGCTCCTTATAACCAATTGAATTAACTGTGTCTATTTAAGTAATTACTTTGAGTAAAGTCACTCAAAGAAGTAAAAATAGAACCCCAGCAGCTTTGAATTAATTTTGGGCATATTTATAACTAAAGTTGCAAAATATGCCTTTCAATTTCATTGTGTGTATTTGTCTGGCCATAGATCAACAAATTTAGTTACTGCTTGGGTCATCACCTGTAACTCTACATATTATACATTCACAGTGAGGAAATTAAGCTTAGAATTTCCTGAGTGTTCATTAAATCGAAATTTGTTTAACTGAAAAATATGTTAGGTTAATGGTGTTGGCAGCAATACAGATACTTTCTCAGATCTGCAGTAGTGTTGTGAGCCTTTGTTACCTAAGCATGTGACTTGGTGTTAAATGAGGTCTTATAGCCCACATTCTTTGTGTTCTCAATCTGTCATGTGGTTTGAAAATGTTATGCAATGATGGCAAAATGAGGAAGAGCCCCATCTTATCAAAAACAACACATCAGTAACAATTATGTTTTTAATATGGAAAATTACCTTGTGAAACTATAATAAAAGCAGAGGAAGGAAAGACTTTCTTTCTTACAAACGGTTGAGTTCTGTTTATTCTCCGACATTCAGAGTGAGTATTACATGTAAGATTTGAGGTTTTCACAGCGGTGAGTATGAAGATTTCTGTCTTCTGAGTTGTTGCACTGTGTAGTCTGGTCGATGTTTACCAGCATTTCGGAGGTCATACTGCCTCCATCATCAGGGCGGTGATTCATCTTCATGAGTATTACATATTTGTATTGAAGTAAATATAATTTTGATAGAACTAGGTAATGGCTTTTAGATCATTCTCTTGTGACTTGCTGCAGGCTCTTCATGTGATGTCAAAGGTGATGAAAGAGTGTTGGTATCAGAATGCAGCAGCTCGTCTCACGGCACTTCGCATCAAGAAGACCCTTGCAAACCTTGGTGCAGCTGAAGACCTGAAAATATGAAGGGGATGGTATGGAGCATAGCAAGTTGCTTCCATAATTGCAGCGATCTCAGTTGTTTACAGTTGTGCTGCTGTTTGAATTAGTGGAGACATTTAACTTGAAACACAGTTATGAATTGATTTTGAGGAACTTCTTTCACTAGTCATGCCTTTTCATTTGAGATAATTATTGCAAGTTTTTTACTTTTCTTAAAATGGACAGAAAATGTAGTAAGGTGCTTCTTGTAAGCGCCAGAACAATATTAAGGATATTACTGAATCACACTTTATGAAAAGTATTATGGTGACAAGCAACATGATCATGACCAGGAAACAAGGAAATAATTTTTGACTGGTGACTGTCCTGCTGTGCAGTGACATTGGGGCATGACACATTTGATCACCCATATTTAGTAGATCAAAAATGCAGGGTGCTGCTTGCCACCATTGTATTGTCATTTGACATTCTCTTGTTTAAAATCTGACCTGCATTCAAATGAATTCAAAGATAAATGAGACAGACAGGCAGCTGAAATTTAAAGAAAGGAATGGATGATGGGGAGAAGTGGGTGAATAAATGTTTATTGAATGGACGGGTGTATGTTAAATGAGTATATTTGGGAGAGAGTGGCTAGAAACAGATCCATTGACTGAAAAAGAAATCACTGCCCAGTTGTATTCCCTTTGTAACAACACAGGCCATTTCCTTTATTGTTTTGATTCTAAAGCAACTTCAGCCCATCATTTGTGTTTATTGTGATGTATCAGCAGTTATGCTAGAGCCAGACAAGGGCCAGATATATATGATATTTTAATTTACTGTAATAGGATTCAAAAACTATTTTAATTCGATTAAAAAATGCTTATTGATATAATGTGTGATTACATAATCCTGAATTTGAATTTTATCAAGGATTTTTGGAAATAGGAAGTTTAAAATCCATGCAGTCTGTACCTCATTTCTAGCTGAAGGTGAATGGGGCAACATTAACAATGAATTACTGTGTCTGGCTTAAAATCATTTAGGACCCAGTGGTGGTGTTTCAGTATAGTGTTGACTTTATAGGGAAGATCTGAAATAGTTTCATGTGTTACCACAGTCTTGTTTATACTTAAACTATCAGTAACATAGAAGTGAAATGAAAATTTAATGCCTTTATGTATTATTGTAGTCATGTCTTGTCTTACAGTAACAAAACCTTGAAATACAAACATGTCTGTAAAATTATGGTGCAGATTTAAAGTTTAGCTATTTTGTAACACTTAGTGCTACAGGATGGTTTAAAAGTCTGTGTGCATGTGTAAGAAGAAGTGTTGGAATTTGGAAGTGGTTTAAAAGTCCCTTGTGTATGTGCTCACACATACTCTAGGTCAGGCCTGCCGAACCTGTAGCTTGTGGGCATCATGTTGCCTGTGATGTAGTGTTATATTGCTCGTGGAGACATTTGAAATAAGAAAACATCTTTTAACCCTTTCCCTGTCAGCAGCACCATAGAATGCCGTAGCAATTCCACCCGTTTCCTGGCAAACTATGAAAGAAAACTTACCACCACTTCCATATTCCCAAGTGACCCTATCATAAATCCTTATTGTTAGCTGTTGTTCTTTGCCAGGATTAAAATAACTTTGTCGACATTTGCCAATGTGTATTGTTACGGGGATGTTTTCTAGTTAACGACTTCCAGATGTACAGGTACCAGCAGCGACTTCTTGTTGATGTTTTTATTGCTGGACTTACAGTCTGTCCTATTGTCCCAAGTTAAAATCTATGCAATAATATTTTAAAAAGGTTATGAGGTTTTTATTTATGGCAACATTACTAATTACTAATTTATTTTGTAAAAATGTGCTAGAAATAAACACAACCTAGCCTAGGTTGTGAATTGAATTTTTTTTACAGATTTTTCACATTATTAATATATTTTTATTGTATATAATATATAGAAAAATATACATATATATTCTATATTGCCCACATACAGACCAAATGTTGCAGAAGTTGCCCTCACAATAAAAAGGGTTGGGCAGGTCTGCTGTATGTGGTACAAGTAAGTTGCATGTGACACATGCAGGATTTTTGAACCAATTCCCACTTCCAGTACTCGTTCTTACGTAAATACAGGGACTTCTGAAGCATTCTGTAGAAACATGAAACACATATAACATGAAGCAGAAGAAACTAATGTTAATGCATTTCAGTTTGGGGTACATATGTTGATCTACACATGCCTCATTACTATTCTAAGTACTGTTTTCCACCGTATTTTAGTGCTGAATGAGAATGTCTGTCTGTGGTGGTGGTGGTGACAGAAAATGAGAGTACAAAACATATTTTATGGTAATTTCAAACTGATCATGAATTTCTAATATCTGTCACTTCAGAATATTATGGAAGAAGTGATTAATACATTTAGGAACAAAATGGTTTTCTTCCTGTTTATGACAAACTGCTGAAATATCATATAAACATGTAATGCTGTTTTAATGTATTTCCCCATATCATATTTGTTGTATATTAGAAAATGCTCATGTATTGCACTGCAACATAACATGGATCTGCAAATGTATACTTGCAGACTCTGTCTTTCCTCATTGTGGTGCAGTATTTAATAACGTCCTTTTTCTACATAATAGTACAATATTTTTATTACAGTGTCATTGTCATAATTTTATTGTTGCAGTATTTTGTTGCGAAGCAGAAGTTGTTTTAGAATGAAGTGTAATGACTAAACGATGTTTCCTCTAAAATGATAAGATATTCTGAAACATGCTTTAGTACTAGCCTACAATTTGCAGTAGATATGTCAAGGTGTCTTTTAGGGGAAATGTTACAGTAATCCTGTGCCTTGTTGCCCAGTTATTGGAGCAGCATCCTTCCTCTGTTCCCTATAGCAAGCAGTTCCATAGACATCATGTAGGCTATCTTTATGTCTGCATACACAAGCCAGGTTATTATTTCATGTTGTCACAAAGTAAAGGAATGTTGTTTATGTAGTACTTTATTGCTGTGTGTGTGTGCGCATGTATTTTAGCCGTATGGGTGTGCTGGAACTTCTGACCATATTGTATCTTTTGCTGCCATTTCAGTAAACTTTTGCTGTTATATTTTTTAAATGAATTATTGTGGCTTATTTTTAGATTTTTGCAGGTCATGGGAAGGAGAAAGTGTGAGAGTGGATAGTGATTGTGTAAGGAATGGTTTGCGGGTCTTGATGTCTATTGTAGTTCCTAATAGAACTAATCTAGCAACTTTAAAATTTGGTGTTGTTCAGCCAAGAGTTGCAGTTGTCTTACATTATAGGGAAATTTTATAATGTATCAGTCATAAGAAGCTTTGATCAGAGTGGCCATGCAGTTTGGTTTGTGGACCTTGATCACTCAAGACACTGAGATTATGGGTTCGAATCCCACTCCTAGCTTGGATGTTTTCGTATCTTTCTGTGTTGTGCTGTCCTGTATAGATAGAGACCTTGTGACAGTCTTATGACTTGTCCAAGGTCTCCTACCAAATGTCTAAAAAGATTAAGAAACATCCCATATGTGAGGAGGCCAAGGTCCTTTAAGGACTGACTGCAGATCCACATAATGATCATGATTATGGTAAAAGAAAAACTATTTACAAAACTGGAATGCTTATTTGTGCTGAATGCAAAATAAGGGCTCCTTAAATATTGTTCTGTAATTAGAAAAAGAAAAAATGGTTCAAACTGAGATTTTGTGTGTCTGGTTTATATCTCCAACTGTCCATAAAAAGTTTATAAGTTTTATCATCTTGTAACTCAATTAATTTGAAGTTACTGAATTGCATGTGCTCGATAACAGCAAAAATTAACACAGTTTGAGGTGTTCCTTGTGTTTTCAATGCTTGAGTTCTACATCATATCTTGTTAAGTTGTGCTGCTGGTGTTTTTTTTAGACCTGAGAATGTGCACACATTTTCATTGCAAAAAATACCATCTTGCAACTGGGTGATCTTTTCTCTGCTACAGAAACATGCAGTATGTTCATTGGCTTCTTAATACATCATATGTCTGGTATTTGGTAACAGAGAATTTACTTCATCTTATACTTCACTGGAAGATCTCATTTAGCCATTATATTTTTCTAAAAACTGATTGATGTTAAATTAGACTTGCTCATGATAAAAGAGATAAATAGAATTAAAGTTGTCCCTGTGTATAAGCAAAACATACACAGACATAATGAGGGGTGGAGTTAGAACTTTGTGGTTTTTTAATCTTTACATTAATTAGAGGTGAGCAGACAGCTTTACCCCTGTCTCCCTTAAGGATGCTAGAGTGGGTCCCAGCAATGGATTGGGCATGATAGTAAAGAGTCTTTGTCCCTGTTTTAATAGAATTCTGGCCACACAGTCCATAGTCTGTCTTTACCTAATTCTTAATAGTTTTCTACAAAAAGCTGCAGGCATTTTTGTTTCTTGAGTCTGACTTTCACTTTGTGTTGTCATTCTTTGGAGCTATACCATATCTTATCTTTGTCACTCATGCACCGATTCATTTATGTATACTGAAAACATCATGTTGTTTAAAGATGACTGTCTTCTGGGTTGTGCCATGTAGTCTGATTGAAGTTTTCCAGTGTTTCAGAGGCAGCAAGCACCTCTGAAATGTTAATAAACTTCTACCAATCTACATGGCACAACAACCCAGAAGGCAGCCATCTTGACACTTGTTGCCTTGAGAACCTGAAATCAAATTCGAAAGGAAGGAACTCTGTAACCCATTGTTTTTATTACAGAAACTTCTGGTGCTTGTTACTTTTGTCTTTTATGACAGTTTATTAACATTATAAAATTATTACTTATTTACTTCATGAAAGAAAGTAATGATGTCAGAATTTAAGAAGAGTTTTGTGTTTTAAGAAGATAGAAATTCTTGCTGTAAGTCCTGATCTTGATTGAATGCACATTTTAAGGTTGCTAAGACTTATGTTTGTATATAGGTTGATAACTTTAAGTAGGGAATTTTGGTTATTTTATATATGTAGCACCATTCAGGGGAACTAACAATATTATAACATGCCAGACTATGTTTCCATTCAAAGGTAGAATGAATACTTTGAAACATTCAGTACAAATATGATATAAGCATTAGTGTAATGATTGTTTTAAGAAACCCAGAAAGAATACTCAGTAACATGACAGTTTACCAAGTAATTCTCCCCCCACAGATTATTTTAGTCTTTATGTTAAAAGCTCATATAGAAGTGTTTGAGTGCATATGTTGTGTGGTTGGCATATGGGGATTTGGTTGGACATTTGGCAGTTGGATTTTGAGCCATTTTGAGACACTTTCTTGAATGATGGTCTGACCCAGTCTTGGTTTCATATGCACATTTCCAAGAACCTTTTCAGCATTGTTAGTCCATTGAAGATAGTCCTTTATTTGTATGAAATTGATTTATTTTGTTAAAATATACTATGAAGTATTTTGTTACGTAGGTATCTTTTAGAATGTGAGAAGTTGACAAGTAGAAATCTTTGGCTCAATCACATGCCATGCCGTGCCATGCCGCTATGTCCGACAGTTGCCTCATGAAGCTAATTTGATTACAATGGTAAGTGTTGGTGTGTAAGCAAAGTGACAATAAATGTGTGTTGTGTTTTGAGTTGATGTGAAGACAGAGACGTTGGTGCTCTTTGTTAGCCTTGTTGAAGTGCATTACTCTTGCCTTCAGTTGACAGTAGTTGTTACACATAGGAAAACTATAATGATGATACAGTTTCCATGCAAGGTGGCAGCAATATGGGTTAGCAAGCTACACATAATTATAACTAAAATAAATTTATAATAATGTTCAGTGTGAAGATATGTAATAAACTAACTTCCGCAGGAATCGAGTAAGGATGGTCGGTATGTAAAGTTTTGTGGTTTGTTTTCCTACTATTGCCACTATCTTGCTTGGCCATCATTGGAACTTGCTTTAGTAGCTGTGACCATCCTCCCTAATGTAACAAGAAAATGTACTGATTCTGTGAATGTAACAAGCAAACAGCAAAGTTCAAATTGTATTTTGCTCAGCATCTTCTAAACAAAAGCATGAGAAGCTTTTATGTACAAACAACATTATCCTGCATATATACACTAGTAATGTAGAATGTTGTAACCAAATTGTGTCCTTTTCGTGTATAACTTGTTGACACTGTAAATGAGAATACTGAACTTCTTTTTAAAAAAATTTTGGACTAACTTCTGTTATTCAAATGTTTTTCAAAATCAGCTATTCATTTAGCGTATCATACATACCTCCTTATGATGTATTTTTGAGACTGATATGCTGATACTGTGACTCTATGTATTTGTGTAGCTATGTAACAGTTGTTAGTATGTTATCAAGATGGGCAATTCTGTGAGATCATTCCAGATAACTTGAGTATTAATTGTTAAAATAACCAGACACTGTGAGGGATAAACAACATACAACAAATACAAGGACAGAACTGCATATCCCTTACTTAATCTTCTAAATTTTTACTTGCCACCAAATATTGAATGGTTAGTACTTCTGCTTTGTATTTTGAAGGTCTGAGGTTTAGTTTTTGGCTTGGAGGCCAGCTGTCCTGACTGAGGCCTCCCCCCTTCCTCCAGGCAAGTGCTGGGGTAGTACCTTGAGAGTTGTCATAATCTCTTCCTTCTACATTATTCCCAGCCACTGTCTTATTTTATACTGTACAACCTGTGCAGTTGAAAATGTGTTCTTAGGTAAACTAAGAAATGTTACTTGTTTTGTATGTGATCAGTCATTCATCACACTGAATGTATTTGTTAAATGAGTTGATAAAGAAAGACTCTAACATCACATATGAAGGGTAAATGTCTGTTTTGAAAAGTTACCCTCCATTTTACTGAAGCATCATGCTGCTTGCCAGGAAAGAAAATTAATTTTAGAGTTAGGAAGTTCTTGTAGCAACCATAAGTGCGACATTAAAATGGTTTGGCATAGATTTACTTTGGTGGTATGTAATGATATGCGTTGGTTGTGGTTAAGTAGAAAAGATTACACTTTTACTGGTTCAAGAAGAAAAACTCTTAATTAAGACTAATTACATTAAATATCCTTTAGTGATTTCCGAACTTTGTCTATCCATGTTTATTATGTTAACTGTCTTGCTGAAAATTTTGAGTAGGTTTTGAATTATAGGTTTGTGAGGAATTTTATAGAGTTTAGATAATACATGTAAATGTTCAAGTTATGTTCTTGATATCACAGTGAGCCTTTGGAATTTTCTGTATGCTGTTAGGATATATATTAACAAATTGGAAAGTACAGAATTGCCCTTAGCTTGATAAGTTAAAGGTGAAACATCTTGTCTCTCAGCCTATAGAATCACATTACAGCATTGAAGTAAGTCATTTGTTTGTCCATGTAGTGGCTTGTCAAGGAAATATATTTATTTATATAACACTTATAATTTAACAAATCTGCAGAATGGCTTCCATGAAATACATGTAGTTCAAATGGTACATTTCCAAGTAGCATTAATTGTCAGTCTTAATTACCTTTTTGTTTCTCAGGATGATAATTTCAATAGTTGCAGGTGACACATACATTCAGGTTTTTGTAAAAATCATTATAAGATGTAACAAGCAGGCCCCATAAATAAAATAAGAGTACCTTTACTTGTGTTCACTGTCATGTAGATAAATCAGGACTCTCATGATCACATGTGAGATTGATTTTTTGTTTTTGTTTATTGCGATTTGTTGTCAATCAGATTACACTTATTTAATCAAGTTTTTCCAGACCAGGTATTTAAACTATTCATAGAATGTAATAAGTGTTGCTAGATGTGGAATTGTCATTGATCATTATTCAGAGTTTTACAGACAATGTAGGCTTGTAATTTCTCATCAGTTTTATCAGGGTACATATTTGGTTTCCTTTTAGATTTTCTCAATTCTTGTGCTTGCAGGTTGGGCACTGGGATAGCGATATGTTCCATATAGTATCTCATTCTGAAAGTAGTTGTGTTGTGACTATATTTGTACCTTACTCATTTCAAGTCAGGCACAGTAAAGTTATGGCCATGCTGGTCTTGTAGGAGTTTGAGGGTAGTGCCCATTCATATGTATTCTGTGTAAACTTTTAAAGTGCTGTGTATATTGTGTTATAAATATTGAACAAAAATGTGACATTGGTTGCCTCTGACTTCAGCCACTCAGTCTGTATTTTAACAGTACTTGGGGTCATCTGTGATTCTGTGGTTTTTAAAGATATTTTAAAATAGAATCATTATGCCGCATTTTAACATAATAGTAGTAAGCAGACAAATGTAGTTGATGTTGCATTTCCAGTAGTAAGAGCACAATGTTCAGATCATACAAAGTCAGCACTGAATTTCTGATTTTTCCTACCACAACATTTTATGCTGTAGTTGTGTGAGATATGAGGATGTGGGAACTGTGGTCTGATGTAAGCACATAATGTTTTTCTAATGTCCATCCTGGCCTAGTATATTAATGAAATGATTACAATTAATGTGTGTTGTTGATACAGTGCTTTTCTACCATTTGTACCAATTCTCTTGTTAACTTGGTGAAGGCTTGATACCATTGAGCATATATATACTATATATATATATATATATATATATATATATCACGAGTATGCATCATTGCCACTATATTAGTGAAAACGTGTTTTGTATTAAATATTTCTGTTGTCATTTCTTAGTCAGATAACATAACAGCTGTATCAGTATGTTTCACTGTATACTTGGGTCTTTTCCATTGACTTCCATTGAAACTGTGTATGGTATTTCCAAATTCACACTATATCTATTGGTCGCATACATTTATGGCTGTAGTAGTCAGTGTGGAACTCCCATCCATGAACAGGCCCAAGTATAATATGTTCTCACATGTTAATTACTTCACTAAGTACACATATATTTATATATAAAGATGGGAAAAACATTCTTGCCTTTAATAAGTGACAAATACTTTAGTACAAATATTGTTTGATATGTATTCCGTCATCAGTAGTAACCAAGTATTATTCAGCAGTAATGCTTGGTTTGGTAGTATGATGAGCTCTTCAGATGTTGAATGATGACTGGTGCTGTATACCAGTGTATACTAACTGTGTGGTCCATCCTAAGAACATGGTTGCTTCAGAACTTGTATATTCCATGTTACTGAAAGAGGTAAAGAAACAGGGTAAAATCTTACCTGCCATTTACCTTTCCCCTTTACTCATATATTCTTAAAACTTCATTTAGATGGTTACATTTTCATTGAAAATTAACACCATTTTTTCAATATATTAAAGGCCACTGTAAATGCCTCATGTCCTTGCCTGTGAGTAAAGTGATGAAATTTATGTATAAATTCTTGCTCATATATTACTAGCACCCCTTTGGTGTATCAGATCTAATATAGTAGCCATGGTGCATTCCTTAACTGTTGTGTATATATCTGAAACAGATTTATGATAACAGAATAGATTAACACATTTTCAATATGTACAATGTTTCATCAGAATGTCAGAGTTGTACATGTTTATTGTTTATAATATTGCACTTTGCTTGTGAAGAGAACTTCAGTTTAGCTTTTCTATTGATAACCATAATCTTTCTATTTTTACTGCATGATGTTCCTTTGTTTTTGTATGGTGTAAATGCACAGTAGAGTTACATAAAACAAAATATGTACACTTATAAAGTTTTTATTTTAAAGCTCTATTATTTACTGCAGAAGAATGGAAAAGCCACGCTTGTTATTGTTGCTGTAAAAACAATAAATGGAGAATAATTGAAGAGAAAACCAGCCAAACTTGACATAACTTCAAGAGGCTTGTACTCTAAAATTAGAAGAAACAAAATCTTATTGGCCTGTTGGATGCCCAGATAAAACCATTCAATTTACTGGGCTTTATTATTTCAGATTTGAAGGACCCAACATTTTGTTTCGCTATGTGTAAATATTCATATGGTCCGGTTGTCAGCAAGTTGTTGCTTTTGGTGTTGCTGATTCAAACATCACATAGTCTTTGCAAATGTTGGTCTGCTGTTATATACCATTACAGCATCATAACCCAGATCAACATTGACACCTTCACTGCCATGAAAATGTCTCATCTAGTATTTGTTTTTTGGGGTAATTCATTGTTTTCATTACTTTATTGTCTGTATGCCAGTTTAAAAAAATACTGTAAATCCTTATACAAGGAGAATATATATGTGCGATTTAGGGGCATTGCCTTTCTGCTGTGTCCAGTTACTGAATTGGTTGCCACTTTTCCTACTTGGACAGGTGTGATAGTGAAGTTCATTCTTATAAATCACCATTGGTGATTAGAGGATATGCAAGCATTTATATCTGAATGAATGTAATGTAGCCAAGTAAACTTTGCACTAAAATGCTGAATTCTCTTTATCACTGCCACTGATTGACAAGGATCAAAGTGCTATAAATCTGGATATGCAAATGTGACCTGCAACTCAAAGATTGCCATTCACATAGCTTGGGCCACTTGATCAGGATGATGACTGATTGCGGTTTGTCTCCAAACAGGAACTGACATTTAACTTAACAAAACATTCATCGCCCTGATGACAGAGGCAGTATAACCTCTGAAACGTTGGTTAACATCGACCAGACTACACAGCGCAACAACCCAGAAGACTGTAAATCTTCAACTTAACAAAAGTTATACATTGTTTTATTATGAAAGATTTGTATTACACAAATTTATTAAATTTATTAGAGGTAATATGCAGGAGCAGTGGGACATCACATCTACATCTAAGACAATTTCAGGTCTAACAAAATCTAATATTTATTTCGTACGGTTTTCAAGCATGGAAGTATTTTTATTGTCATTTTTAGGGTGTTGTTTTGAGGTAATCCATTTTTAACATGGTTTAATAATGCCCATATCAGATAATGTACATAGTGAGGACAGTATTTATAAAATTGTAGGTTAAAGTCATTGTCCAAGGCTATAAGTGGACTTGTCGGTTTATTTATATATGACTACACAGGTTTACAACCTAGAAGACACCCATCTTTAAACTTCTCGTCGTGTGATCCACAAATCCTACCGTTGTTTCTGAATGCTGTCTACACTCGTAGCAAAGTGGTGATTGGTGAGGTTATCTGTGTTCTCATTTAAAACTTTGACACCTGCCTGCATGAACGTAACAACATTATGGAGTGTATAAGAAAAAGATCACTTTGCCAATGTGTATTTCAGCTTGATTGACGATTTATCAAGGTAAGTGGATTATATGGTTTTAAATAATAGACGTACTGGTGTCTGTAGAATTTATTCCAAATGCCGGGTTGTATTTGACGAGTACTCTAGAGAAATATAATTGATGTATGAGCATATAAACATTCAGAAGACGGTTTATTGTGGTAGAAGTTTACCGAAGTTTCAGGGGTACTTTCTGCCCTGATAATGGAGGAAGTAATTACCCCTGAAACGTCAATAAACTTCTGTCAGAAAACATGACACTGCATCCCAGAAGAGTCTTAATACTCACAGTTGAGAGCTTGAAATTTCACTTGCTTTTCCTCCCATTCATCGTGGTGACACACTCCAGCATGTCTTTGGCTTGTCTGTTTGCCACTCTTTGGCCATGACCATACCATATTATTTTTTTATTTGTATGTAATCAAAAATAGAATTTTGTAAAACCAATTGTTTTATTTGTTTTTTATGTTTTTGCTGATCATCTCCAGAAAATAGTCTTGCTTTGTTTCGGGGTATTTTGGAGCACAGATTGTGGAATTTTTATTGGCATATTTGCCACAGTCCCCTGCCTTTTCATAAGATTAAATATCGTGAGAGCGGAAGTGTGTGCTGAAATGGAATTCACATATTTTCCAAATGCATAGTTTGCATTTGTGCAATTTCATCAAAATTTATTAAATAGTTTCAGAGACAGAACTTGTAGATGGACATGCAGATGTAACTTCTCTATTATATGGTCCGTGTATGAACTTTATGGAAAGAATGTGTGATAAGCATTGGAATCTGGGCTGTCTGTAAGAATAACATGCATAATGTGATTTAGTTCAGGCTGCCATGAGAATAAGGTAGGACCAGTACTGTAGTTTATTTTATTACTAACTCCATGTCTCAATGAGAATAGCATAAGGCTGTGTTTTGCAACCTATGTGCTGTCGCAAGTTTTCAAGTGTGCTACAGATTTTTATAAGAATTTTTTTACTCATACATTGTGTTTAGAATAATGCAATATCTTGTCTTCTGTAATTAGAATCTATATTATACACACCACACTGGTTCATCATTGATAGTTTTATTAAACATGTGTTATGTTTCATTTTCATATGCCTGCATCTTAAAGGTCAAGGATATATATGTAGATACATGTTTGTGGCTGTGTGTAGTTTTGTACCCCCTTTTCTTGATGCAAACTTTTGTGGTGTTCTGCCATGTGTCTTTGACAAATTAGGGTCTATTGTGGGTGAAAAAAGAATTGCAGATCATTTGCATAAGGTGTACTTCGTGTCAGTAGACCATGCCAATAATAATATTGCAAAGCACATGTGACAGGAATAATTATAGTATAGTAAACGTAAGACACTTTTCTGTAATTGTCCTGTTAATAAATTAAAATATTCTGCTTTCAACTTTTATAGATATTCATTCTGCATAGGATTAAAAACATGGCTGCTACAGATTTGTTGGATTATTCAAATGAACAAGGCTTAA
Source organism: Zootermopsis nevadensis (assembly GCF_977971745.1). Lineage (NCBI taxonomy): Eukaryota > Metazoa > Arthropoda > Insecta > Blattodea > Termopsidae > Zootermopsis > Zootermopsis nevadensis. The sequence continues at coordinate 4,378,416 of NW_028259142.1, read as the reverse complement.
ATGTTGACTGCACTCCAGAGAGGCAGCAGGGAATGGGAAGCTTAAGTGGATCTGGCCGAAGCAGTGTTCGAAAATCCGGAAAGTTACGCAAGCTGTTCACACCCAAAGAGTTGCACAGTGTGGATGAAAATACTGATATCAGTCCTGAACCATGCCTTAAAAGGAAAAGATTGTCATCAATATCACATACTGCTACTGTTGCAAATGGAAGTTATATTGATTCAAGTTTTGATGTTGTAGATGTAACACCCGGCATAAATGGATTACAGTCACTAACGTTTCGATCACACTTAAATAATTACTCTTCTGTACCAGTAGGCAACCTTAAAGTTACACCAGAATCTATGCAACATTGTGATTCATTTAATAAGAATGATTCAGAAAGTTTGCCACTGTCGCCTGTAAGTATTAAAATGTATGAAAATGGGAAGAAGATGGAAAAAGTTGGAAGGAAGGGATTATTTTGTAGGAAGGGAAGTAAGTCATCAGGAGTTAGTGGTATCACAAGCCTGTCGGCAGCAAAGACTTCCCATGCTACAAGCAGTAAGTGCAGTGGTTCAGTTATTGGCAATTCTTTAGATACAACAGGTAGAGTGCATAGGAGACAAACAGAGATTATTCACCACACCAAGCAGAATGGGTTAGGTAACTTCTCAGAATTGATACATAAGATTCCTTGCAGAACTGAGGCAATTATAAGTCCTCAGAAGTCTCCACAATGCAATGAAGACGAAGAAGAACTTCCTCCCACTCAACCTATAGCCAGCCTGTTACTAAGAGGTGAGTGTCACCAATTTGTCCATAAAATTAGACATATGTGTGTATGTATGTGTGTGTATGTGTGTGTGTGTGTGTGTGTGTGTGTGTGTGTGTATATATATATGTGTGTGTGTGTGTGTGTGTCTTTGAAAAGTATTAAACTTTTGTTGTGTAATTTTTATTGTATGAAATATGAGTTGCAACGTCATAATGGTGACCCATTAACAGTTGTGAAGTTTACTACAGCAAGGAACTTCAGATATCTGTTTTGTATAACCTTTTCTGTTAAGATCATATAAAGAAGTGAACAAGCAAAATTGTCATACTGTCATTTATTTGGCCTGACACATGTTTGTTCAAGTTACTTGAGACTCTGTTTACAAACAATTCAGCAAGATTTATTCTTACATGAGTTTGCTCTGTACTACATATAACAAACCATGTAAATAAAAAATAGGCGTTAAATTAGATCAGACCCAGTCTGTGAATTTGGCGACGTGTGTAATTATTTACAGACGTATTCAATGAGATTTCAGATCATAGTTCTCTGAGGAGTGAAACCTGTTTCTCAAACTACTACCACCACCACCACCACCACCACTAAAGGTTCAGTGCACTTATATTTGTTGCACTTCCTATTTTGTAGGAGTTGTTGCCTATGCGGAGGTTAGGTCAGGAGGTGACAACAGATCCATGGGAATCAAAGCTCACTTGAGATCACTTGGTGCAAATGTGAGGGACAAATTTACAAATGACGTAAGTTGTGGACATTTAGAGACAGATATATGACTGTGTGTTATATTTTTGCCATCTTTAGTAGCAATACTGTGTGCAACCTGCACAGAGGAGTTGACAGTGTTATCTCTATACTAATGAGTTATAAGCGTTTTATATACATGGTTTTAATACCCTTGAAACTGTGATAGATTGCCATCATATGCTGCCTTGTCAGTTTATTGTATCATTTTTATGAATATAGTAAATTTGCTTCCTTCCTGAAAAATTATTTTCTATTTAGAATCATAATGACAAAATGAAAAATATTTGCCTGTTACAGTTTTTATGAGACTCCAGTATGTATCTTAATACTGTCAAAACTGTTTATGACAAATATATATCCTACATGTTTCAGCCAAAGGACAAAATATATAAGTTGAAGCCTTACAAACTTTTTTCAGCTGATCACAAATATGCAAAATGTACAAAACCATCAGAATAATGTGCAGAAAATTCTAGGCAGTATCAAGAAACTTGAAGCACAGTAGTAACTTCTTGCCTGGGATTCAATTTGTGAGAATAAGATTAATATTGGAATTTGTATTAAATCCTGTATATGTCTAGCCTGTGTAACATAGCAAAAGTTTTTACCCCCTCATTTACTGTGACAAATAAATCTTATTTCTTAGTAAAACATAAAACATAATTTGGGATTCAAGTCTGCAGAATATAAGACAGAATTTTTATTGTTGGTGTATGAATTTTTGTGAAGCTGACTCAAAACATTTTCCCCTGTTTTGTTATATCATGATAATGTATTACTGGAAGATGCTGACTGTGATGTCTTTGTAATAATGTTCATTTGGTAGGTTACCCATGTGGTGTTCAACGAAGGTCTGTTATCAACTTACAAGAAAGCGATCAAGAGGAAAGTGCATCTCGTTTCTGTGTCATGGATTGAGGAGTGTAAAAATGCACAAACCATAGTATCAGAAAGGCTGTATCCCCCTTTTGATATGGCAAAATATGAATCTCCAAATCTTTTAAAGAAGTTCAGAAAAGCAAAATCATTGCAACCTGATTTTGAAAATGTAGAAGAAAAAATTAAAAAAAGACGCCAAAAGAAGTTTGTCTCTGATATAAAGGAGAATGAACCAGAAATTGAGCTGCTGGAAGAACATACATGCAAAAAGCAGATAAAAGTGCCTGAATTTCTTCAGAATGTTAGTAATGAAAATGGACTTGTAAGGACTTTATTGAGTGTAGCTGATATTGGGCCAGAATATGAGAAGATTGTTAACAGACCTGTGAGTCCAACCCTGAGTGAGGAGGAAGATTTCTCTATTCCCCTTGCAGTCCGCTTACTTAGAAAAATTCTTACTCCCCAGCCTAGTCCAGAATTGACCTCGTCAAGAGAAGGAGCTGCAGATAGATTAAAAATGGCATCTTCGGTAGATGACATGAGTATTTCCCCTGGAGCATCCAATATTCAGGAGACCCCAAAGAGACAGTGTGGGCAAGATCTTCAGAGAAGAAACAAAGTTCTTCCTTGCAGTTTTATGGATGGCAAAGATACTGATACAGCTGATACAGGGGCTGAAGTTGGTATAAATAATTTTAATGTGACTACTCAAAGGAATAATTTGTCTCAGTCCTTATCTGAGTCTCCAGCACTCAGCAGATCTGGTAAAGTCTCATTAGCAAAACCAGTGAGAAACATTCTTTTATGCAGTAAAGACAGTGGAGCAAAAAATGACAAATGCAATATGTCTTCAGCAAAACTCCATACTACCACTGGCGGTGTTGCAGACAGTATGATAAAATCTGGCAAAAATGAAGTTCGGAAGGGTGAGAAAAGAAAACGGAGTACAATGGAAAATATTATAGTTGAGAATTCAGATTACAAATCTGGTAATCAGTGTGAAAATCATCCAGTTAACACTGAAAATTTAAGAGCTGGAATGTTTTCTTCTGTATCTATGAACAAGGAGGATCAGTTTCCAGATGATATGTGCGGTGGTGCCACAGTAAGTAAAATAACTTTGAGGAAGAAAAGGAAATTGTTACCTTTGCAACAGCTTAATTCACCAGACATGTTAGATGTTTCTGCAGACACAGAAGAAACTTGTGTTCCATCTGTGCAGTGTCCATACACACCAGAAGGGAAGACTACTGGAAGGAAGAAAAGGAAGACATTGCTTGTTGCAGGAGAAACCAGTGCCATGGAGTTGACATCTTGTGTACCATCCACTTCAACCCTGAAGGTACTGAAATGCAGCAGACAGATTCATAAGAAATTTGATTCCTCCTCAAATGAAAAACATGAATTTGTGAGCCAAGTATCTTTATCCTACTCTAGAAGTTGCGTGGATGAATTTATCAGAATCCCTGAGCTGCCAGCAGTGGAGAAGCCACACAAAATTTTAGAGAGAAAATTGCCATCACTAGTGTGCACCGGTCTACACAGACAGTAAGTTCTCTTACAGTTATGGCAAGCAGAAATATACTAGTTCTTTGTCTTATTTACAGTCAATTTAAATGCAAACTGGGGATGCTTGTATGTTTTAATAAGCCTGTTTACTCTTCCAACAAATTTTCTTAAATCAAATCTTCATATTATGTTCTGAGATCTGCTGTGATTTGTTACATAAGGAAGTAATGCAAGATACTGTTATAGAGTTGTTAAAATTAGTTGTGATTTCAAAATCCTATCAAGGAGACAAAGGGTTATATTTAAGGTATGCTAGTAGTCTGAGAGTAGCATTATCAGTTTGTCAAATATTTTCATGTTTATTGCTGTAATGAAATGTTCACATTGTATTTCAAATGCCCTTGACTTCAGTCTCAGCTGTGATTAGTTACATATGAATTTAATATATGGTACAAAATGGTATTACTACAGTTTGTCATATTTAAATATTTTGTCATTAGGACAGAGAAGTATTTCAGTTTAACTATTCATTCCATATGCATCATTGCATCAATCAGACTTTCATGAAGTACTTATAAAATACCTCTGATCCTGCCCAAGTTTGGTAATTGTTAACTGGATTCATAAATTTTTTTCCTAGTTAAAATAACAGATTGGAACACCTATTGTATTTATTTTCTCTTTCTTTTCTTCCCCTTAAATAACTATATAGGCTGAATATATTTTAATACAGTTTAAGATTTGTAGATCTTACTAGTGTTTATTGACCAAACAATGTTTATATTGAACAGTTTATTATAATTTTTCATTTCTCTGCTTTTAAACACATACAAGCTCACATCTTTCTAATTTTATATGTGAGCTTTTGAGCAGTTTAAAGTTGTTCTGATAATAAATGTCAATCTTTGTAACATAAAAATTATAATTTTAATTGGATTTGTATATGTGGTGAAGTTTCAGGTTCTTACAGTAGCACATATGAAGACTGTCTTCTGGTATGTTGCACCATATAGTCTATTACAAGCTTACCACATTTTTGAGGTACTTGCTGCCCTAATTATGGAGGCAGCAAGCACCTCTGAAGTGTCAGTATACTTCTACCAGACTACACAGCACAACATGCCGGAAGATGGTCATCATACGTGTGGTGTGTATTCATCTTCCCCAAAATTCCAAATATGGGGATTTGTTTAAAATTGTGCAGTGTAGACCAAATTAAATGTTATTGGTGATAACCAGTGTTTCATTTAATGAAAATTGTATGTGTCCTAACAGGCAGTGTGAGTAGATAATTTTTTTAAATAAAACTAAACTCAGACCAAAGCTAAACAATTCTAATACTTTGCATTTTCTTTGGTGTTTCAGCTTCAGTAACAAAATGTAGTGTTCTTCCACCAAACACATGATACACAGTTACACAATTTATGAAATAAGTGTGCAGTAATATTTATGGACAGCATCAAACAGTTTGTGAATCTTCATTTTATTCTTGTTCAGTGTGAGAATACTGAAAAATGTTTTCAAAGATAAGTTGTAGGTGATAATAAAAAATAATTTACTGTGTTTTGATTTAATTAATTAAAATTAGCATATCTGCATATAATTATGTAGGATTTGCTAAGCATGCAGCTTGAACTTCAGCATGTTCATTCATTTTACAACCAAATTAATAAGTAGTATTCCACAACCGGTCATTGGATTATGCATTATATTTTTTGAATAGTGCTCAAGGTTTATTAAACTTCTAAAATTTTGGCCAGCACTGATCTCTACTTTGAATCACTCCCAAACTACCTGCCTTTCTAATTAACTCAACATTTTGAATTGAAGAAATTATACATGCTGTAGTTTTATTGCAGTGAAGTGGAGGTTGTGGCATCTGTGGTCGAGAAGTTGGGAGGCTTTATTATAGAAGCTAATGTCTCTGAAAAGACCACTCATGTTGTCACACAAGGATCAAGGCGTACAATAAACCTGTTGAAAGGAATTGCTAGGGGCTGCTGGATTGTCCTGCAGGAATGGGTGCTTAAATCTCTGAGTGCTGACATGTGGTTGGAAGAGGATGAATTTGAACTGGCTGAATTCTCCCCAGCTGTCAAGGTAATATTATTTTTGTATACAAAATATTGTAATCATAATATTTTAATATGTGTATTCAGTTTCTTTTATTTTTAAATAATTTTTATTCTGTAAATGATTGGAAAACCTGGAGGACAGAACTTGGAAGACCTGGGTATAGATGGAACTATTAAAATGCACCACAAGGTAAGAACATTTGATTATTTGAACTACTACAACCATTTGGAGAAGGCCTTGTGACTTGCAGCAGTTAGTGAAGTGCTTCAATCATATTGTGACGTCAACACCAATCGACTATGCGCCCTATGTCAACCTTGATTTATTGTGAATAAATCAGTTTACAGAGTCTACACACATAGGCAACTATCCTAACACTCGGGGAGACGATTCTTTATAGCCGTCGGCCCATCTGTGGAATGTTCCAGACCAAGGATCTAGAAGATTCACTTCCTCGAATGTTCTGTTAAGGAAGTGATTACACCGTCTGGAACATTCCGTGGTGGCCACGCCTACAGCCTGCATCCACCAGCCAGGGAGGGAAGTTAGGCAGCCCCTCTCCTCCAGTGTGAGCCATATGCTCTTTCGGCGCCATGTCAAAATATTATCTTGCTACCTTCTTCATATTTCCTTCAAACCTTGCAATTGATATTTAAAACAAATTAACTTGTGCTGATATAATAATATTGAAACAGTGAGGATTCATCCAATTTAGTGTCAGAACCAGTGGTGGGCTGTTGCTAACACAGTAACAAACCTTTGAATATTCATATATTCTTTCTTTCTTTCTTCTTTGCAGCAATGCCGGATGCAGAAATTGTCATTTGGGCCTGTGTACAAACTGGACTTGTTCAGAACTTGTGGTGCCATCTGTGTGAGTAAGAAGAGTGTACCACCAAAGCGAGTCTTGGAAGAGTTAATCACATTATGTGGTGGGCGTGTAGTGCCTGCAATTCGTTCTGCTTGTTTATTGGTGGGGAATGGTTCCTGTACTCGGCATGAACATGTTAAGCATGTTAATGAAAAGTGGGTATTGGACTCCATACAATTCAATTCACTCAGACCAGTGAGTGAATACACATTATGAGAAAAATATTTTGGGTTGTGGGTGGGAAATGACGTGTCAGAGATTTTAGTGTACGGTTCACTGTACTGTCAGAATAATGCTTAAAATGGGTAGCTCTTAGTAGGTCATTAAGAATTTCATTTGAATCCAGTGTTGAACTCTATAAAGATGGTAAGGGGTCAGCTTTACATTTTGATTTACCATTCCCAGGAATGTTAGTTGTATTCATTTCATCCGGTTGATTTAAGTTAGATATGCACCATTCTTTCTTGTCAAGACCAAGTGAAGAACTGAGTGTATGTACTGAAAGATAATAGATATCTTTTTGGAAGTATTTGTGTATGACTGCCATAACTGAGTTAAATGAAAACATGCAGTTATGCTGACTTACATTTCTGTCTCCCTTCCAGTGCTTGATATTTGAATTCATTTAAGAAATGATTTTTTCTCCACATGAAGAAGTGATAAAACAGCAGTCAAATGACTAACTGATAATAATTTGTTTACTTATAAAATTGTAATATTTTGATTCTTATTATTGTTTTTGACTGCATGGCAATGAGTCTTGACTTTGTGTCACTTTGATTATTTAACATTGCTGTCTTACCCTAAAGTGAGTTTCATGCATGTTAGAGATTTTCATAAAATACTCCGTATTGAGTGGAACTTAGTGTCTGTTACAGTTTTGAAAAGAGAAATCAAATTCAGTTATTTAGTGCCTTTATATGTACTATTTTGACTTCATATTTTAAATTGAATATATAAGGGAGTAGCAACCATTTTCAGTTTAAAAAAAATCGTACTCAAAATATGCATTGCTGCCTTAAAACAGATAAGACAAAATTTATCAGTATGTAAAAGGATTTAAATTTAAATTGAGAGAGTTTCAGCTGTTATAATTATAGCTGTAGTAAATGAGAAACTGAAGTTTAGAAAATGCACTACTTCCTCACACTGAAGTTTTTTGATGGGACAGTAGTACACAGCAGGAGTGTTAATTAACTTGAATAGTATTTGATGTAATCTCTGATTGAGGTTCCAAGGCCATGTGCTCTGGTCTAAGAGAATTATCTTTATTTATGTATGGAAAATCTGCTGTTTTCTGTATTAATAATGTGTTAATAGAATTGTGTTGCCAGTTCTGGAAGCATGGCTTTTCTTCAGGGTTTCTTGTTTGTGTTTTCAAACAAAATATTTGAGATTGTGAGTAAGTGTTTGAGGTTTGGTAATATGTTTCTCTGTGTGTGTGTAAGTAAGTCTGCAGTATTTGCGTCTGTAATTTGAATCTTATATTTATTTGAGGTCTGTGGTTAGTGAGAGAGAAAAATATACAAAAAGCACATATTTAGTATTAAAATTATATGTTGTAGATTTCACGGAGTTTTCTCTTGTTCTCTTCACTACTTGAAGTACGTGATCACTAACAGTTGTAGCTAGGACGCTGTGGCATCTGCAGGAAGACACTGGCTTAAAGCCTCTTCATTTTCACTTACTTGGTGTAATATTATCATCATATGGTAATAAAATGAAAAATTCATAACATGTAAGTAGTGCAGAGATGGTTTGAAATATATAATAAATTGAGGAGTGATATTGGATACTGGATATCCAAACTGTTATCTGGAATGTCTTCCTCAAGAAGTTCAGCCCAGTTAGTCCTGTGGTACTGAAGATGTCATAGCAAAGAAACTGAGTAGCCCATCTGAAACAAATATGCTGTGGCACAATATTCTGCTGGTACCTGAGCCCTGGAGTGGAGTTAGTTCAGTAATGCTCTGAGCATAAAGTTGTCGCATACATTCTGATGTCCTTCATTGGAGATACTATATTTTATTAATTGTGTTTTACACACATCTGTAAATTAAATATTCTATGACTTGCCCACTTTGTTCGACTTTTGCGCAGAGGCAGTGGTGAAGGTTCTTAGTTTTTGATGGTGGTGTTTGTTAAATTTCTTTATTTCACTTTAGTAGCTTGTTTCCCCTTCCAGACATGAGATGTTTTTTATGGCATAAAACATTTATACATTTTAAAAATTGTGTATGAATAGTCATTGATAAATTTTTCTAAATTTGTTAAAATAAGCATTGTAATAATATTTTAAGTAATGTAAACAACAATGGAAGCAAAGGGTATTTTATTTGCTTGCCTCTTTGATTTCATTTCAGGAGTAAAGAACTGATGATCAGATATGTCTGAAATAAATAGGTGTAGACCAAAATGAGGGAAGAGAATAGTTTAATCATGTGAACTTTGTTATTGTAGTATGTAAATTCATAATGCAATTTTTATTTCTAGATAGATTGATATTATTTAGACTTTAATGATATATTTTAATGCATTACAAAGATGTTTATTACCATGCAATATCTTCAAGAGATTGCTAAACAATTTGTGATCCAAAACATTTTATTTTTCATCTTGCCTAATAACCTTCGTTTGGCTAGCATCTTCCAGGCTATAATCTTATAACAGCCAGACATATAATAAAACAGAGTCGTACTGCATAACAGCAGTCTTATGCTATTGATGACGGTTTTTGAAGTCTTTCAGCGTAGATACTGCTGTCATACTGTGTTTTTGTTGTCCTGCTCAACCTCACCCAGCCTTGAGGTTGTAGCAAGAACCAGTAAACAAGCATTTTTGTCACATTCTAGTTGTCATCATCCAAGTTTCCTGTCTCTGATTGGAACAATGTCATAAACATATAAAACACAGTATTCCCACAATTACTACGCTACTGTTTTTCTTTAATTTTTTCAAAGTACATCTTACAGATAAAGTACAATAATGGTTGTTTAACAAACTATTAGAATCCTGAAATTGTTTAAACTGCCTTGTATTTTTTGTTTTTGTTTGGAAATCTGTTTTTTTCAGTGAATTAAAATTTTAACAACAGCCTGAGTTGGTTATTTGTGTGGGGATAAGCTTACAATCTACTAGTGAATGCAGGTGAGTTAAGAAATCCTTGGAACTGGTGTAAGCTCCATTATTTACAGAATAAAGCAACAGATTTCCATCAAATTTTTGCTGCTGTTCATGACATTTCTTTTTCTTCCTAGGCAGTGCTGCTTTCCTACCTATCACTTGAAATGTACTGAGCATGTCCTGGTGGAAGAGCAGGTGCATGTGAACAGTTCATTTCTTCAGGACTCCACAACCTTGCATGTAGACTGCTGTCCAGCACTTTCACCCTTGTACTTGTTATTCTGTGTGAAGTGTTTAGATGCCCTCTGTAGTGGTGGTTCTGTGTGTCTCCTGCACCAGGTACACCTGGCTTCCAGGCACTGTGCTTGTGGTGACGAAGGTACGGTGCTTGGCACGAATTAATGACAGGTTGCTCTCGGCTGTGTCGGCACGGTCCTCGGCTGCCTCGAGCTCCCGCTGGAAGCGACGCACGCGTGTCACACTCTGCTGTGACATGCCCTCCTGTGGGAACGTATTAATCCATAATTTTTGTGTTTTGTTCCACATAATATGTGTACAGTGAAGTATTTCAAACGACACATCCTATTAACTTAAAACTGTATTCAGTTACTGGTTTTTTCTAAATTTTATCTATAAATAGTCTCCAGAAGTTAGAGAGCTAGGTGAGTAATACTGGCTACAACTCATTGTTTTTTAATTTAATTATATACTAAAGTATGCAGCTTTGATTGATGAACAGAAAAAAAGTAATTGTAATATGACCTCATATGAAATTTATTGTAGTGCGTAACATAGATTTATAATCTCAGAATTGATTTCAATTTTCTGTGATAAGACGGTTCATTCCTCTGAAACTAATACATTCCAATTTAAATGTAAAAATAAAATAATTTGTTAGTGCACTGGGAAGTCACACGAGATATAATTTCAGAATAAAGTTAGCTGGAGAGGAATTATGTAAATTGGGCATATAAGCAGAGAAACTTGGTGTGGATCAACTGACCTGTTCTTGTAGCTGTCTCTTGTAGATGCTGACCCTCTGGCTGATTTTATCAAGGGACTCCTGGAGCAGGGAAACATTTTTCTGGTCTTCTTCCGACTGGATCAACACCTCCTTAACCTGGCGTTCCTTCTTGCGCAGAATCTTAATCGTCTCAGAGTGGCGACGCTTTTCTTCATCAAGCTCCAGTTCCAGATCACGTATCTGTATTCACATAATAGGGTAATACAATTAGATGTGATTAGGACTTATTTACTATGGTACAATGCTTATGTAAATAGAATTGATTTAAGTTCTGACAAAATAGTAACACATAAGACATTTTTCTGTGTAATGATTCTGTTTCGTAGACTATGCATCATAGAATCAAATGGTCTGTAACTGTCAGACTCACCCTAGCTTCCAGCTTGCTGATGATGCGCTTGCCACCAACAATAGCATTGGCTTCTACTTCCTCCAGGCGCACAGACAGGTTCTTCACCTCAATCTCCAGGGACTTCTTGATGGCCTCAATCTTGACAATGCGCTCCTGTTCTTCATGCAGGATCTCAACAGTGTGCTTTAGTTCAACCTGCACGCGCTGGTAGCGCTCATCAGCTGACTGCATTGATAATAGTCACAATGAAAAGAGGCTATTGTAATGGTTACACCAGAAGGAAAACAGTACAAACTTTAAAACTTTCTGTGTTAAATTGGTTCTAAATTGGAGTTAAACATAGTTTGAAGGTAGGATTTAGCTTTCTATGAATGTACTGTGGAAAGGAAGAAATGAAAAATGTTTTCCACAGATTACAACAGGTTGGAATTGGGGTATATAACCTAGAGATGAAATTTAGTAAAATGTTGAGCAGGATGTATGTAAGATGTCTATCTTTGGTTGTAGTGCCATGTAGTCTGGTAGAAGTTTACTGACATTTCAGAGGTCCTTGCTGCATGGTGCTACAACCCAGAAGACAGACGTCTTCAGGCTCATCACCGTGAAAACCTGAAATTCTACCAAGGTGTATGTACTTCTCACCAAAAAAAATATTGATTTGCTTTGAAAAGAAAGTTATATAAGTTTATTATTGAGTTGGAACGTACCCTGAGTTCACGGGTGACCTCATCGTAGTCTCCGGCTAATGTGGCAAGTTCTTGCTCCACCTTGGACTTGGAAGATGCCAAATTGACATTGATGGTGGTCAGCTCATTGACTCTGGAGATAGATTCCTCATACAGCTGCTCAGCTGTTCGCTTGGCACGCAGAGCCTGTACAACAAAATGTTTTCAGCATTGCTTTAACCATAATCATTCAGATAAGTGTCTGAGTCTTGATGTGTAATTACTTGCCTGCTTGTAGAGCTTACAGTGACACAAGTTGGAAGTGTCCAAAATCAAGATCCCCTAGTCAAAATAATGTGTTTGCTGAAGAAAAACATACAAGGAAGTGGAACAAGTAAATTTATTAGACATGTGACACAAATATATAAATAACTGAGGAAAATAAGCTAGAAGACGGAGGCATGCAATAAATCATAGAAAAAGTAACATGCTGGAAAATCCTAACCAATTAGGAATATACTCTGGAAATGGGAAATGCCTAAGAAGTGGAAAATGTGCCTATACATGCCCATATTGATGTATGGTACAGAAACATTGACATGAACCAAGGCAGATATTAGTAGGCTAACAGAAGCAGAGGTGTGATACTAAAGATGTAAAAAAGGAAAACCAAACAACAATAAGAAATGAAAAACATTAGAATCTACAGATGAACACATTTGAAGTCAAACTAATGTGTAATGGAATGAGATGGTATGGATACATTCTAAGAATGAACATGAAAGTAAAAGGAAAATGCTCAAGAGGAAGACTGAGGTCATGGTAAGAACATGATGTCTCACAGAAGGAAGGACAGAGACAGATGGAGAGGCTTTGTTGTCAGATGACTAAAAATCAGCAAAAGAAGGTTAAAAATGTTGATCTGACTTGTTAAAATCTCAAAAAAAAAAAAAAAAAACTTTTAAATATGAAACTACTGAAAGAACATGATCTGTAAGATCTCGTGGAAAATTAATAGCTCGTGTTTTATTGTAATACCGGGAAGATTGATGGTGGGCTGGTCTGGCCAGTTAAAACTCCATATGCTAAGAGAACGTACCGCCTCGTAGTTTCCACGAATCTCCTCCAGCTCAGCAGTGATGGACTGCAGCTTACGTTGGGCCATACCATACTGGTCCAGAGTCACCTGCAGTTGACGCTGCACCTCATCATAGTGTGCCTGGATTTCCTGTGTGATAGAATTAATTGGTTTCAGTATTATGTGTTAGGATTGTGTTTTTATTGATTGTATTTAGTTTTTACAGTGTACAATTTTAATTGCACATTTATGTCAGCATGAACTTGAAAACATTATTATTATTATTATTATTATTGTCCCATCTCTTCACCACTTTATGGGGTATGTACTTCTATGTACCCGAGACAGACCTTGTCCCTAAGGTACATAGGGCAGCAGCTATTTCTGGGATACATTTTGTTTTTAATATGTATTACATGTATTATATTATTTTATTTTACGACAGCATCTTTCGAATGATGTATGAAGTTATTATTATTATTATTATTATCCCATCTCTTCACCACTTTATGGGGTATGTACTTCCATGTACCCGAGACAGACCTTGTCCCTAAGGTACATAGGGCAGCAGCTATTTCTGGGATACATTTTGTTTTTAATATGTATTACATGTATTATATTATTTTATTTTATGACAGCGTCTTTCGAATGATGTATGAAGTTATTATTATTATTATTATTATCCCATCTCTTCACCACTTTATGGGGTATGTACTTCCATGTACCTGAGACAGACCTTGTCCCTAAGGTACATAGGGCAGCAGCTATTTCTGGGATCCATATTATTTTGAGTAAACATAAAATAACAGTTTAACTTAATACGTTATTAACTGTTCATGAATCACTGAAATATCATTATATTGTCATAATATCTTCCATCAACATGCATTTGTATTAATGTGGTAATATTTCAATGATTAACAAATTTAATTGAACCAAAGACAATGGATAGGAATCAAGTACAATTAAAAACAACTTTTGAACAAAAGGTAAATGAGTGATAACAATGCCAGTCCCAGTAGCTGTGTGGTCTTAGGCCATTTGAATGCAAGAATTATAGTTCTGAGGTTCCCAAACCTTTATCATGTGAGAGTATAAGTTCTGTGGGGGCAGCAGCTGGAACTCAGGTCTGGGGTTTGATGGTGTAGCAGTATGTCACTGCAAAACAAGGCCAGCTGGACTGTGTGCAAGTAATGATGCATGACTGATAAACATTATGAGTGATTTAGAAAATGCAATAGAGGTGGTCCGGGGCCATATTAGGATGTGGCATGAAAATAAATTATTTTGTGACATTCTGGCCAAATACAAAACTGGTCATCATTCCTGTATGCGAAATTCTGGGAATTGTCATTATATTGATATGTATTTCGTATTGTTTTAATTTTTTATATCATTGGAAATGGTTGGGATTGAATTAAGAACCTTAAAAAATATTAAACTTGTGCTATCTCAGTAGTTTTCTGGTAGTAGTTAGAATATAAGTTTTAGTAGTGAAAGGGTTGTGGGTCCAAATCAAACTGTTACCACTAATGTGATAAATAAAGAAAAATATGTCTGTCAGACTAATGAGAACCAGTTAGCTGAAGATAGGGTTTGAGCCAACTGTTGAAATGCTGTGCTCCAGTATATGAAATATACTTCATATTGTGTCCAAGAAAACTGCAGTGTTACATAGTTCCTCATACTTGTAAGATTTGAGGTTTTCACAGCGGTGAGTATGAAGATTACTGCCTCCATCATTAGGGCAGAGGCAGTATGACCTCTGAAACGTTGGTAAACATCGACCAGACTACACAGTGCAACAACCCAGAAGACAGAAATCTTCCTCATACTTACAGTGAGGGTGAGGGACTGCTTCTTGATAGTCTTCTGGAGTTCAATGTTGTTCTTGTTGGCAACATCCAGAGACATTTCTAGCTCAGTGATGTGGATCTGCAACTTCTTCTTGATGCGGGTTACCTCAGTCTTCAGCTTGGTCTCCGCCTCCACAACACGAGCATTGAGTTGTTCAATTTCTATGCTGGTCTGCTTGCTGCAACACATTTAGACACGGTTTAGAATTTGCTTGTACACAGCTCACTCAGTTTGCAGTGTTTAGTTTCATACTACCCCACTGAGAATTTTAGTGTGTTCCTTAGTTTTCATGGTGGATTGCACTACAAGTAGCGTTACAAAAATTGAAAACCATAAATTGTATGAACTTATATATCTTTATAATTACACAATTCTTATATAACCGGATAGCTGTTTGCATATATAGTTTTACATTTCATACTTCCACTGTAAGATGTATGTGTCATATACATTATGCATTGATCTAATAACTTTTTATGTACCACTACACTGCATAGTAAGAATCTTGTAACATTTCTCTTCAAAATATTAATAAACTCACTGTGCAACACTTACAACAAATCACACCCTTTTCATTATGAACCACTGCATTACATACTGATACCTCTTTTCCTCAAAGTATTGTGATGACTTCTTATTAAAACCCTTGAGCTCAACTTTCAGTTCATCCAGGGGCTGTGTTATGGAAGTTTCCTCATTTTGTTTCCTCTGTCTCTGTTCCATGAAGCGCACGTGTTCGTGTGAGTCATGAGATGACAGTTCAGATCTGCGCTGGAAAGCCTTGATGTCAATCCCTGTATTTGAAGACACATTTCTCAAACTATCAGCCAGTATGTGTGCCTCAATTCCTTTGGCTGACTTCCCGCGCAGAAACTCCTGAGCAAACTTGTGTGCATCTGTCAGATTCTCATCCTCCGTAATGTATCCATCTTCAGCCATATCTTGTATTTTTTCGTAGCTCTTCACCTTTTTCAGTGTCACTTGATGGATGTGTTTTGTTACTGATGCTGCAGATGCAGATTTTGAAATTGAAAAGTTTGTTCTTTTTGCTAGTTTAAATGTGTTTAGGTCTTCCTTAGCCTGCGTCTCAGCTTTTCTAGCCAGTTTATGAACGTCTTGTTCTGTGTATGATCGAAATAGATTTCTGGAACTATAACGGTCAAGTCCTCTTTCGTTATTCCAAGGCAGATGAGGATATTCCTTTGGCTTTAATTTCTTTTCCTTTGTGTCCAGGTATTCTATCATAGGCTGGTAGAAGTTGAAGGCATATCCATAGTTGTCTTCATACAAGTGTGTAGGTGGCTTCTGCCAGCCCTTAAAGACTGCAACTTCACTAGAGGCTGGCATCCTTGAATCCAGAGGACCAGTAAACTAATTTTAAACTCCCAACAAAAGAACAGACCACTTAATTTTTTTAATCAACAGGATTAGATGACACCTCTTTTTGTTTGATGGAAAATATTCACTAACAGTCTGGGCTGATGCACTTAAGTGTTTGGCATCTTGACAGTCTTGTATCAAGCCCAGAAGTGTTTTGTTCTGAAGGTTGATGAAGTCTACCCTTCCCAGGAAGAGCTAGGATTATATAAAGCAAGTCTGGATGCCTGCCTTGAATACTCTATTTATAGCAAGATTCTTGAGCTGTAGATAGATGTGTTACCTCATTAAGTGTCCTCTCTTTACAGCATGATCAGCTGATTGCATTTCAAACCACAAGGATGAAGATAGTCACTAGCAGCATAGTCACCCAGCTGTATCATACAGCCCATGCTAATGTTACTGCATTAACACTCTGTACCCATTATAAAATAATATTTTGAAGAAAGCAGTGCATTATTGTATTGAACTGAAAGATTGAAATTGGAATTATTCTTTACAATTTTATTTATTTTTAAATACTAAATGAGGAATATAAAAATAATTTTACTCATTGTATGTGAATAATCTGACTCTATGGAGTAGAGTCTTACTTGAGAAGATTATTCAAAATCATTAGCAAATGAGTAATTAGAACTGCTATAGAAAGTAAATGCATTGTTTGAAAACCATTCCCACTAGAAAGATGTGAAGTTATATGTGTACATTCTGTAGAAACAAAAAACGTGAATAATAATAATGTATAATTCTTGACAACAATGTATAAAATCATCCCAGTACCTTGATTTAGAAATTCAGAAGATGATATGGTAAAAGCTTAACAACCAGCCATTTTGTGAAAATTATAAGCAGAGATTAGTAGTTTCTGTAAAATATATAGAAAAGCCTCTCTTGATACAAAATAAGTAAGTACAGAATAGAGATTTAAAGCAAGTATAAAAATAATAATGATGCTTATGTCATTCTTTTATGATCTTAGAGTCTCAGAAGTGCCTCTTTATGATTTCAGATCAAGAATTGACAGATTTGGTTCTCTATATATAACTTGCATACGCAAGTCAAGGTTCTACCGTCCCCCTCACTTATTATGGTGTTGTGAACCAAACACTCTGCCAGTTGGCACCATAAATGAACTTATTTGACATCAACAGTGATTAACATTACAAAACCCTTCACTTTGAAACAAGTGTTGTGACTGATTATTGGATGCAGTTTCTTGTGTTTAAGTACTTCCTTTGGGTTTGACTATTTGTTCATTTCATTGTATATTTATGCATTTGTAATAATGCTGCCTTTTTAATAAGTGTCGGCTAAATTCCGCAGAAAACTGATCTCTGCAGTAACTATTTTTAATTTGCGAGTAGTTTCTCTTAGTCTGTTTTGCTTCATTGGACCAATAACGCAACAGTGGCTCTGGCTTTTCTGAGAACTAGTACCTTTTCTGTCTCTTGTACACTACTAATATACCAAATTTCATGGCTTAGTGGTTAGTATTCATGCTTTGTGTTTGAGATTCTGGGTTCATATCTTGGTCCAGAGACTGACTAACCTGACTGAGGTTTTTCATAATTTTCATTAGTCTGTCCAGTCAAATGCTGGATGGTACTACAAAAATTATCCTAAAACCATTTCCTTCCATGTCGTTTACAATTCATTATCTGTTCATCATCCTGTTATTTGACAGTGTACGGTATAAGCTACTGGTAGTATCATTAAATAAACCACAAATAATAACACCCACTGGTCTGTAATTCCTTTGTATTGATAGTCACTTAAAATTTGCTTGATTAATGGAGAAACTAAACTCCATTGTAAAGATTTAATGTCTCAGCCTGTAGTCAGTCTTACGCAAATCTCTTTAAAATTGCCTTTCTATTGTATTATCATCAGACTACTCAACTGTAAGCCTTTTATGATATGGAATTGACTCTTTGCATGATCACTCCAGTTTTTGGTCTTACAGGAGTTGTCACTTAAGACATATTCCTAAAAGTTATCCCTGTCTTATTTGTCTTCTTTCCTAAACCTGAAAGAATTTTCTGGCAAGACCTGCTTTACTGAAAGTCTTGGTTTGAAACACCTTGTACAACATCCAACTCTGTTACTATCTATCAGAATGAAATTTTCTTGTAAGGTAAGGTTTCAGTGGCGTGATCTGTCATTTCAACAAATGACAACACTGATGAAAGACTCGGACAACAAGCCGCTTCACTTTATACAAAGGACAACACATTTGGAGATAAAAATTTATCAGACATGCCCTGGTTTTACTTATCTGCACCCTGTCCACAATCAAGAGTTAGTTGTAATTTTCCAAAACTGGATTGCAGTTACTGAACTGAAGTTACACTGTTCTGGTTCTACTTACCGGATTGCTTCTATCTCCTCATCCTTCTCAGCCAATCGCTTCTCGGCCTCATGACGGAAGTTAGTCAATTCAGCTGATAAACGCTGAGCTCGTTGTTCTTCAGCTTTACGGCCCTGTAACCCACAAAACATCAGTCTTTTGTCTGGAATCTGACATAAGGCATGGTTCATATTCTATTATATTCTTTCTTGCTGGGATATCAAACAGAATGGGATTATTATTATAATGGTTGTCACAGTTATGCATGTTCAGTGTAGAACAAAGGTGTTGTGGGGCAGGTTATATATTGAACTGTTCAAGAAATGGTCTTGCCACAATGCAAAAAATTGGAATTTTAGACATGTGGAATATACACATTCCAGGATCTATGTCAAAGATCTATCAAACATTGCTGAGTACCAGGTACCGCTAGCCTAACATTCCATACATATTAGGGGTTTTACATACAAGCTGGAAATTTTCTACTCTTGATGCACCAACAGAAAATCTGTGTTCCGAATACTGTGCACACTTACAAATATCGTCTGTCATTTTGTGGGAGGACAGATTTGTTATTAGATAGTCCATGAAGGTGGAAGTGTTAATGGATGCAGCACAACTATTCTGTTCAGAGTGAATGTTGTTAAGTGTCATTCCAGTGCCCCTTGTGAACCAGAATACTCACAGCCTCAGCCTCCTTGTAGGCAGCTGTCAGCTCTTCCCTCTCATTCTCCAGGCGACGCAGCTCAATCTCCAGCTCGTGGAAACGGCGGTTAAGGTCAGCCAGTTGGTTCCTTGCGTCATGCAGGTCATCTGAAGACAATAACCATTATTATCATCTGGCAAAGCTCTACAGCTTTAGAGAACCTATTATACATTCTGTTATGCCATGTACAACACAATGCTGAATGGTCTGGAGATATGTGAAGCATAAGAACCATGTTCTGTCTGCTTTGTATTGCCACTTACCAGATAGCTTCTTGTTCTCCCTGGTCAGGGAATCCTTCTGCTCACGTGTCTTGTCCAGCTCATGAGTGATGCGCTGTATCTCTGTGATCTTGATGCGCAAGTCACGCTGAGATGTCTCATACAGGACTACTGTCTCATCCAGTCGAGTCTTGATGTCAATGTTGACCTTCTCCAGATGCTCAACACGCTTTTGCAGCTCACGGGCAGTGTTGTTAGCCTGTGGGGTTTAAGCTCTTTGTATTTACACATGTTCAGTTTCATTGTTCTCTGATAAATTATGCTGGCGGTAGCATAGCTACTGGTAGGGCCTCCCTAGCCAGATTGGTCAAGGGGGAGAGATCAGACTAAGACAGGTACCTTGGTCCTCCAGGTTGGGGGTTGGTCGCAAGGCTAACAACCTTGCACCGTAAAAAGGAAGATGTTTCGAAACCTCAATCAAAGCCTCGGACAGACGGACCTAACAGAGGACCGAATGGAAGAGGAGAATTGAGGAGGCCATGGACCGAATACGGTCCGGAGAGCCATAGAAGAAGAAGAATGAAAGACACACTTGTACTATGTACCAGCAACATGATATACTTTACAACTTATTGATAACCCAAATACAGCTTCTCAGGTATCAAGTTACTTAGGCGATGAGACAGAATAGTATGAAGATATTCACTAGCAAATGGGTAAAAACTGTTGGAAAGCAAGGGATTCTTAGGAGTGAATCTGCATGTTGATTCATTTAAACATATTCCACACAAGTAAAATAGTGCTTCATGGACCACATAATTTATAGATTTTCATGTACCATGTGTTTATTTATCCTGCCTGACAAATTTACTTGATTTTGAGTGTATGTGATATTATATTTTATTTAATAAGTGAAAAGCAATATTGATGCTAATAAATAGTAGTGTCTTCATAATGCACAAACTAGATTTTATAAGCTATTAGAGAATCTATGTTACATGGTTGTTATATTTTCCATTGAGTGTAGCTATGGGAGAAAATTGCCCCTTTTCATCTCAAAGTGATTGTGAAGCCTCCAGAATATATATGTACAATGAAAAAGTGACAATTTAGTTTATATTTATTCAGCATTTGATCACTGATATATGGTCAGCTTAGGGAAAAATACCATAATTCAGTGTTACATAATCCAGGCTCTTGAAAAAGCATTATTCCATAAACCAAGGATTGTTAACATTCGCTATCCACTGGACCAATTTGTAGAGTGGCCATTCTGATAACTTCAGTGGAGGTATTAGATTCACAAGTAACAAATTTAATTATGCTCATATAAGCATTATTCCTAGCAAAATTTGGGCCATTTCTGTTTGAATGATACTCTGATTTACCTTCTCCAAGTCAATGATAAGGACTTCAACCTCACTCTGGAGGCGAGACTTCTGCTTCTCCAGATTGTTGAGCTTGACCAACAGAGTCTCAATCTGCTCCTCCTGCTCTTGTAGACGGGCAGTGTACTTCCGACTGCAATTGCAAATTAAATACACTAATTCTTAGACTATCTGAATAGAGAATGTTCTAGAAAGATGTATAGACACTTTCAATGAATGAAGACATTTTAATAAAATGTGTCTAGTTCAATGACTACTAGTTTCTTACGAAGTACTTTACTCTGTGTAGTATTTATTTAGAAATTTTCCAAAATAATTTGACTTACTGAGCAGTTATTTGTATGTTTGTTAACAAAAGTGTAAATTTTAAAACTGAGGCAAATTTCATGGAATTTTACATCAATATTATACTGCCGAGAGCCATCTCAGTACCATATTTATTTTAAGCTTCTCTCAGTGCTATCCAGCTGGTAAGAAAAAAACCCAATCAGTATAGGATTTTAAAATTCTTGATTATTGTAAATCTTTGAGCAGTAACTTCTTTTGAGAGTCACATTCATCACAAACTGAAAATTATAATTATGCCATGAATTTCAGTTTAATAAAGCGAGATAAGCAACTGTGTTATTTCATATACGTGCAATAACGTGAAACCTAAATACAGAATAATAGATGCTGTTTCAACAAATGAATGAAGTTTTCTTGGCCCAATTGGGTACTGGAACTTTGCAGTAGTTCTTACCGGATCTCCTCAACCTCCTCAGCACGGGCAGCAGCCTCACCCTCGTACTTGGAGCGCCAGCCCTGCGCTTCACCATTGGCACGAGTCAGCTGTCGCTCTAGGTCCAGGCGTGCCTCAGTCTCTTCCTCCAGCTGTACACGCACTGATTCAAGCTCAATCTCCACCTGGTGCAAGTTTGCTTCCAGAGTTGTGCGTCGCTAAAAAGATCATAATATCACTTCATAAATACAAAAGTTATGAAAGTGCTTATGAGGCAACTGTACTACGTTAGTTATGTAAGGCAGATTTCAGTGTGTTTGTTGTGTCACATAGACATACCATTGCAGCTAGGAACTCAGCCATCAGTTCTCATATTTGGGTACAGAAATTTTGGAAGGTTAGTTGAACCAGTCATCTCTACAGAGCATTACGCCTGATTTTATAACATGTTATGGACTTAATATTTACTTCAAGAAGTGGTTGATATAGGATGACTTTCAGGTATTTGAACATTTTTGTCTGACAAACTGGCACAAGATAAGAGACCATTCATATCTGACAAAGACAGAAAATTAATAACAGACCAAGATATAAAAGTGACCTGCTATTTCAAATGTTTAAATTGTGGTTGTGTCAATTATACATCAGTTTAGAACATTTAAAATTAAGAAGAGGAAATGCTATAAAGTAAAAATGAATAGAAACTGACACAATTAACACAAAGTCCTCACAAATCAGTTTTATTGATTTTTAAAAATGAAAATTATGCAAGTATTATTATACAATTTAAACATGTATTTAAGGCAGAAATGCCATGTTCACTAAATTGCAGGTAATATGAAATACAGGTCTTAAACCAGTAATCATGTTTTAGTTGTAATTTTTTTATACTTTTAAATCAACCTTGACACCTGAACATTTCAAATTGATTACTAAATTTGGAATAAGTTTATTAGATACTATAAGGTTTCTGATGCATTGTGATGTCATAAAACAGCCTTCCTTACCCTCTCATCATCCTCAAGCCTGCGGCGAGCATCTTCAAGCTGTCCGGCAAGCTGGCTCTTCAGATATGTGGAATTCTCCAAGTTCACCTTCAGATCCTGCACTTCCTTGGTCAGCTCAAGATTTTCCTATAACATTCAATAAAACAGGTCAGATGAAAGTGACTACACACACAATTTAAATAAGTGAATCGCTGTAAATAGAGTTATCCTCAATTTTCACAATCTAAGTATAAAATAGGATTCAGCCAATACTTTCTTCAAAAATATATCTTTCAAAATACGCTGCTAATATTGTATTAGAAAATTAAAGTTGTGTTTATTAGACCCAATTCACAGTCCATGGAAGTTAAGTTGAACCTAACAGACTAATGTCTAGTGGAATTGGAAGTAGTGGGAAAATGTAAAAATGTATCCCAGCGATGTAGGTTGTAAAGTTAGAACAGTGACAATGTTCATTCAGTATAGTATTTATCTCCTCTATCATGTAAACTGAATCTGAAATTATATTTATGAGTTTTTGATCATACTAGATTACAATATTAACATTTTTGGAAGTTAACTGGTTCCGGAGGGGGGCGAGACAGAAGGTTTCTATAGGAGCCAAATACCCTTGCACCAGACGTACATTTGGGCACACATAACAAGGCGTCAGAAAATCCGAATTCTTTTGATAATCTGATATTTTTATGTTCGTATTGGGTCTATTAAACATTAATAAAACTCCAACTTTGCTACTAGTTTGTTGGTGTAGAAGAATATTTGGGTGGAAGTTTTTGAGGCATTCACAATAGGCCTGATGTCCTATATATATATATATATATAGGTAAGCATACAAACCTGTGAGAGGCGTGTCTTGTGGGATGTAATGTCTACAATTGTACGGTTCAGCTCCTCGATCTTGATGGACAACTCGTGCACATGCACCTCTAACTTTTCCACCTGCTTGATGCTGACCAGCTGTAACATGGAGAACCAGGTTCATTCAGTCTGAGTACAGTAAAGCAAACAATGACCTACTTTTGAATACACACGCTTGTTTCGCAGTGTTTTTCATAAAATAATGCAAAAAATGTAATGGATTTGTAATTAAATTATGCATTCTTTGCACGAAGCGCGTAAAAGGAAGGCATATTGGGGATGTCGTATGTCAACGAAACTGTTCAGCTGATTCCGATTAAATTTCCTGAAAGTAAGACGTGTTTTACCCAGAATTCCATTTTAATCTTTTATTTTTTGCTACTTTATCATCATTATCATATGATTTTCTGAAGTACATTACCCTTAACTCTTCGTTGTGTTAAACACATGTGAATGTATTAAATCTAAATATCCTATAACTGTATTTAACATAATAAAATATAATATATCAAGAATTTAAATATATTTACAATAATTATTTTGCTACACCAAGATATAAAGGATTTCAATGGCAGGGCAGTGGGTTAAGAGATTTTAAAAGTAAGGGAGATAAGTTGGAAATTGCAAAATACAATGGAAAACATAAATTCAAACCATTGAAGCCATTTTTAAACAGAGGGACTATCAGTTAAAGATGTACTTCTTGTCCAAATGTATGTTTTTATTAAACTTTATTATTATGTCTCAATTAAAGATTGCTGTATTCTGGGTTGTTGCGCCGTGTAGTCTGGTAGATGGTGGACATCTACCAGACTACACGTCGCAATAACCCAGATGACAGCAATCTTCAGACTCTTACATAGTACAATATATTGTTTTCTGCAGTTGAATACTGCGAACGTATTTATTTCTACTACGTCTTAAGTTTTGAAAAGTTATCAGCTGATATTTCTAGGAAAATGATGACACAGAAGTGAATAAATTACATGATTTTCACAACTAATCTTGCTTGTTGTCAGCTGTTGTTTAGCTACATATTTGAGTCAACACTTAGAATATAATCTTCCATCATTAATATGGGTCAGCTCACCTTGTCCTTAGTGACAGATTCTACCTGAGCAAGCAGTTCATATACCTCCTGCTGGAACTTGGCCTTCTCCTTCTCAGATCTGCAAGCACAATATGTTCTCTATTCATTACGTAGCTGTCACTACGCAGGGACAGAACTGAAGTTCTGTTACGAAACGTGATATTGACGAATAGATTTTAGTCTCTACCTCTAAAACAATAAAAAATGTAATACAGTATAAATAAATGTAAACAAATTAAATTGAATACTTAATGTCCCCTTTTTCTCAAAATTTACCACTTCCAAAGTGTCTATCAAACTACATGTTTCGGCCACTATAATTCTGGATTTGTTTGTGTTATTTCCGTGGAGACACGAAATGAGAACATAATGGAGAGGCCATTTGTGTTTTGCTTTTTAAACTAATTAAAGGGTATAAATAAATTTTAGAATTAAAGTTGGAGAAGAAATGTTCAGGCAGCTGTAATTTTAATCTCTGTTCATGTATTGTAACCCCTATTTTCAAAATAAAATAAAATTTAAGTTTGTGGAAATTTTTCAAAATTTGTACTAATACTGTAGATATACTGATAATATGGTTTATGCTAATACATTATAGGAAGAAATAATTAATGTATTAATTAATGTCGATTTTGCGTGCTTGTCAAAAGAGGTATTTGCAGCAAAGAAACATCAAGGTCGGTGAGGGGATTAAGAATCATAAAATGTGGAACGTTTTTAAATGTTTTTTATTAATATTTATATTTGTTGCATTGTGCCGAATTTTTTCAACGTTCCAAAACGTGGTTTGTAAAGGTTTTTAAATAGTTAATTAAGAAACACGTCTTCTGAATACTTGTCTGTAATGGAAATCAACGTTTTGTGTTAAGAATAAACCCCCGACCATCCGTTTCCGATCCCATGCCGGCATAAGTTTGCAATAATAGGACGTTAGTTCAACGGCGTTCCTTCCACTTATATTTAAATTTTAAGCGCGAACGCTTGTATGATATTATAACTGTAGGATCTCGGGCGACAAGTTTGACCGGACTAACGTACGATGTGTGAGAAGAAGGGACCCAGTGTTCGTGAACAAATATGGGCCGACAGGGCAGCACGAAGTGAGCGAGTTTTACAGAGAAAGCGAGTCCGACGACGCGCCACGAGTTTAAAAATAGGAGCCGTTGGCCTGCTATTTTCATGGCGTCCCAACACGCTGATTCGGCCGGCCACAGGTAATACTGTCCGACGCACTCTTGTCGCCCAAGTGGGCCCCTCCCCCCCATATTTAATTGCTGTTGGTGTCCAGAGCTAAGAGCTTTGATGATTTCTTTCGTGAGTGAAGTGCTCATATGTTACGGGGCTGAAATTTCAGTGTTGATTGGCTGGGTGATTGGTTGTTTTTTCAAAGACAAGAATGGGATATTGAACGAATTACGGAGGTCCCAGGACCGGATTTAGTTGTTTTCCTCACCTGGCCCTCGACTTGGTAAGCTGGTCGATTTGGTCCTGGAAGTCGATAACGATCTCCTGATGCTTCTTACGCAGGAGATTCGCAGTCTCCTCAGATTCGAGGTGGACATCTTCCAGCAACTTACGGAGCTTTGCCAGTTCAGTGTCTCGTTTTCTGTTGATCTCAAACTGCAATCCGGATGCAGAAGTTTGAAACAGGGGTAGGACACTCTTATAAACTAAATTAAAACAGAAATACGACCTTGAGGACTTTGGTCTTCCAGGTTATATCCCATTTTGAAATTGTAGGCAGGCATCAGCGGTTAGCTTTCTACTCCCTGATAGCAATGTATATGGGTGGTGTGTGGAATTGGTCCCAGAACAAAACACTGCTTTGGAATGGAAGCACTTTCAGAATTTCGTGTATTATTTTGTCTGAAAAATGCGTTCTGCCTTCCAACACGCCACGCGGTGCTGTGCGAACTTTTACACTTACGTTATACATCTGTTATGAATTGTCTGCGATATTACGTTTCAGTTATACGTTTTCGTACCTCAACTCTGACGGTCGCACTTACCTGGCTCTCAGCGCCGCCTTCAGCCTCCTCAAGACGTTCCACCAGTTGGATGACTTGCACGCTCAGGTCCGACTTCTCCCGCTCGATCTGCAAAACCATTCAAAACATCAGGGCTCTGCGAGTATCCGTTAGAACATGTGCTAATGTGTGTTGATATCCACTGACAATCCTTTAGTACCGAGTTTGCAGGTGAATTCTTGTCTATGATATTGACGTACGTGATTCATTCAAGGGACCGACAGAGTCGTGCAGTTGCCCCTTTATAGTTTGATGGTAACTATGTATACCACCTACTTTTAATGTCAGATCTGTTGCAGGTTAGTGCCCACTTATAAGAGTCATTAGGTTCTTAGAAATCAGACCAAAAATGTTCCAGAAAACTATTAAAATACTAATGTGTGTAATGGTGATGTGGTATGCTTCCTTTAACTAAGAACCTTGCGTTTTTCAAGTATTGTTCGGATGAGTTTTGCCCTCTGAAGAAATGTTATAGCTTCATGAGATAGTCTGCAGATGCGAGTATTCTCCAGAGCGGCGTAATCATTGCCAACTCTCATCACTCTTTCTACTACCAATCCTCCGTGTTAAATTCCCAAAAAAAATTTGATTGTATCGTAATGCCTCCTCCGGGTTAGATAAATGTTATATCTAACAGCGGTAGGATGTGATCCCGTCACCTTTCCGTCATAGAAATGGCCTTGTTCAAATTGGCAGCCTGTGACGTCACAAGGCTGTATTCGTGTATGTTCATTGTTTTGTCCATCAGCATAATCGTGCCCTGTGCCAAATGTGATGGACAGACCATGTTCCACCACAACACCAGTCTAGTAAACATTAAAATAGCGTGCGTTTGCTTACAGTTTGCCTGATTTATATTCGGAAGCTCACAGGGCCCATTTCTAGAATTACGACCGACAGACCGAAAATGACGACTGAGTGTTTGGCGTTCCTTCATCGTATTCCGAAGATCCTGTTTAGAATCGCGGCCCAGAAACTGGCTTTCCTGAGGCTTATCTCTTCTCGTGCAGAAATTTTTTTAGGATAGAGTTCAAATAGGTCATTATTACCTCCTTCCACGTCTGTTCTAATTCACTATCATCGTACCATTTGATTCCGTATAACCTAAAAAGTTTTTTTTAAAAGTCGTTGTACAAGGTTGGACATTATTTATGGTTTATTTCGTGTTCACATTAATGTTTGATTCTTATTTGGAATGTGTTGTCCATGTTGACATGATCAATATTCCAGTAATATCTTCATGACTTCATGATATATAATCTATAAATAACAAAACAAAAAACCAGACTTCCGACATTTACTTATATTTGAATTGTATTTGATATTTAAGACAATATATTAACATTTGAAATAATATATGCCTGTAGCAGAGTTTGGTTATGTGGCGTCTAGGAGCTTGAAATTATTTTTAGTGTCATTTCAGTAGAATGCATTGTACTGTATACTTTACATCTCTGTTTTGACTGTGATACATCATGTTTTCACTGTAACATGATAACTGTAGTACAGTACAAAGTACTTGGACGGAGATGAATGTATTTTCGGGGTCTGAAAATTAAAAAAATATTCTTCTATTTTGATGTTCACTGTGCATCTCAACCTGCAAGGAGTCATGACCCCGTAGCACTCTCTGGAGTTATGCGAGGAACAGTTTTCGGTGTCTCTGGACAGAACTGTTCTTCTTCTTCTTATTATTATTCTATTTTAGGCCATGCCATAGGCGGCTGGTCGTCGGATTCTAGCCGCAGACGCCCGGGTTCGCTCCCAGGGCACTCTATGCGTAATTTGGAGTGGAAAAAGTGGCATTAGCGCAGAACCCTTCAGTTTCTGCATCTTATTACGATTCCACCGTACTGATTCAGTGGAGAAGTGCCCTTGAGAAGCTAGTAGTACATTCACTAGACAAGAAACCCCTACTTTTATGAAACCCGAAGGTCTATTTCCGTGTTCACAAGAGTCCGCCACCGGATTCACACGCATACCATTGTCCCCTAATATCCATTTTAATATTATTCTCCCGTCTATGCATAGGTCTTTAGACCCTCTTTCTTCCAGGTTTTCCAACCCAAAATTTCTCGTGTTCCCCATGCGAGCTACATGCCCCTCCCATCTCATCTTCCTTTATTTGATTATCCTAATAATTCCTATGAATCATTTTGTAATATTCTGGGTTGTTAACTCCCGTCTAACACTCCAGCTTGAGGACCAGCATTGGCTGTCCATTGCATTCGAAGCTGCCCTCCATATCTGGAGGCCGACATCTTCATCCGCAACCTGAGAACGTATCCCATTGTGTGCATATATATATATATATATATATATATATATATATATATATATATATATAGGCTATGTATGTATTTGAGCATTTGAAGGAATATGGGCGTCACAGGTTCACCAGACATATTGTTCTTAACCACTGTTTTCTTTGCAAACGAGCAATATAAAATGGTGTTACTGGGATCAGGTCCAAGGAAGTTTGAAACCGTGCAGTTGCAGAATCCGTTTTTAGCATTCCCAGATAAAAATGAAAGTAATGAGCGTGGACTTTGCCACAACTTCATCGTGGGGTGTGGCATGTCAGCGGGAACCACTTCATCCCAACATTTTAAATTTTTCGTATCAGGTTTGTCTTGCGCGTGGCAAATTTCTTAATGCTGTTCGCGCATGCGTGTATCCAGTCCAGGCAGGGCATTCTAAATCTGTCCTCCGACTCATAAACTGGAGGGAACATTCCTTCGCTTTTCCTCATTGCTTACAACCAGGCCCTGCACCCTTCGGTTCGTTAAAAGACGCTTTGCCACGCGCCGATGTTATTTGAACACTCTGATTCGCTTAGGTCAGCTAGTGACACACATCAAATGTTTGCAGGACTGAAGCAGAAATTCATATCGACACGTTTTCCGTATATTTAATTAAATTATAGCGGGATGGGGTAGTTAGGTTAGGAACCGAAAAATATTATAAAATGTGTATTCTGCTGTGAAACTAACAATGTTCATTTAGATTTCTCTGCAACAGCGCTGTTGTGACGTAGAGTGACCGACAATTTGTAGTGCTATTATGAATGTGGTGTGATGTGTAAAGAATTCGTATTTTTATATGGAGTTTTGGTAATAACCTCTTCCCGTCTTCAGATTTTTGGTTATCATTTTAATTACACAAGTTATATCAATATTAGTAGCCGGTTAGTATCGAACTCAGAACTTTTTGAATATATTAATGTTGTATATTAAACAGTAGAACATCTCAGAGGTTTTTTGGGGGAAGGCAGAATATTCTGTTTTGAATACGTTTTATTGCAACCAATGTAAACAGTATATAATCTAAAGTTGTTAAAAGATGTTTAGGATCCCGGAAACAAGTCATAACATCGTAGGTCGTTAAAACTTTTCTTTTGTTGAATACTTTCAGTGCTACTTTCGAAACAAAACGTATGCAGAAGATGAGTTACTGTTTACATAAAGATCTCTCTGCGCATCTCTCCACAGCTGTCTCTGAATTCTTTAATTTGGAGTGAGTGTAATATTAGATATTTATATCGATGTGAAATTTTATTTCATTGAAGTGAAGATGGCCGTATTCTGCGTTGTTGCTCAGTCTGGCAGACGTTCTGCGACTTTTCAGAGCCACTTGTGGCCTACATTATCCGCCCTGATGATCGGAGCAGCATGCACCTCCGAAACGTCTGTAAACTTCTACAAAACTACGCGGCGCAACAACGCAGAAGACTCATCTCCACACTCTCCGCCTTGAGAACGTGAAATATCTCACAGAAAGTTAGGAATTCCCTGACCAACTGAGTAACTGAAAGTAAGCAAAAAACTAAAATGTTAGTGTATGACAATCACGGGGGACGCGAACTTTCAGGACGTAATGTAATTTATATCAAATATTAACAGCATTCTACGTAGTAAATGAACGGTTGTCACACACCTGTAAAGAATCGGTTTGAATTTTGGTATCAACAGTGAACCCATCTGAGGGTAACAAATTGTCTTTTTCGTACTTTATTATCATTTTAATATTTATTTCTAAAACCGAATATTTATTGGTATCTTGAAAGATCGGCTACACCATAACTTCTAAAATAAACTTAAAACACTGCGTACATGTAGCATATACCGTGAGCCGTGTCATAGACGCGTGTCGTGCTTCTGAGATCCCTACATTAGGCCATTTGTCTTCAGGAATTGTAATATTTTGGGCGTTCGCCTTCTATTTTAACCTGGCGTTGTGCAGGTGATTATTTTGGGATGTCATGTAGGCCAGGCTACCAGCGTTATCAACATATCGCCTGGCTGGCTCTGTTTCTGGCTGTGATTCCAGTATGTGCTTCTAAGATAATTTTACGCTCCACAATCTGTAACGATTAATATCAAACCTTTTTTTTTTCATTCTGACGAAAGTCATGGTACTTCCTCAGCATTTGAAACTGAGCCATCACCTCTGTCATTAGTTGATGATGGAGGCAGTAAGTACTTTAGAAACGATTCAGACTTCACAGGGCGAGTTACGTTGCTAGAAGTATATTTACTGATATTTCTTCATACACATTTCTCATTCTGTAATAAATTACATATTTAATGCACATCTGAAATATAAATTAAAAATAGTAAAATGTCCCTGTGGTTAACGAAGAGTATGAATATGATTATATTATGTACAAATTAAAACGTGGTGACTTATTCCCGGAAACAGATGTGATAGCATTTCGCCCGGAATTACACTTACTGTATTTCTTATAGTTAGTTTGAATACTTGTTAGATCCACGAAGAGTATGTATCAATGTTGAATTTGTTAATTTTTATACGCGAATACAAAATTGTAGCGACGTTGTTATGTAGGCAAACGTAAGTTTATTTTATAACTTTTTTAATTGCGATTTAAAATCATAATTAAACTGTACATTTTTGTATTGTTTATTCCTGGCTGGCGCGTAGCAGAGCTGCTAGGAAGGTGGTTGGCTGGTACTGTAGAAAGTGCACTAATTTTAAGTAAGACTAGTCTGGCAATATAAGACTTTGTTGGTGACGTTCCTAAATTCTTTTCATAGACTTCCGAGCGGAACTGAAGGGCCCAGTCTTTAGAACTTTCGTCGTCGTCGTCGGTAAGTTGACATGACGATATAGTTTTGGTAAACCATTCATCTATTGGCGTGACATAGTTTCTAATGAAAATTTCTGATGAAGCGTCAAATTTTAAAGTTCGAAATTTGATTTTTAAATAAGTTTCTTAAGTGCTTGGAAATGTTTCGTTCCATTCGATAAATTGCGGTGTATCGGTTTTTGTTTGATTTCTGATAATTATAAATTTTTTCTTAAGCTTTCCTATATGTAGGCCGTTATATGTATGGGTGCTTTAACAGAATACATTTTTGCATATATTTGCCCATTTTTATTTCTCAGAGAAAGTTACGCATGTAACTTTAAAATCTATCGTCTTTCTTTCTTTCCCAGAGCTTATAATGAATAGTAACTTAGCATCACTACCTCATCCACAAATGAACCACAGTCATTTCATTGGAAACAGCAGCCCCACAGAATCATTCTAGCCTCCTTTATAACAATAACACGAATTTTCTTTCTAAAACGCTGTTTTCAGATTGCAGAAAAACTTGGCTTAATCTTTTCAGCATACTTTTACTTTATTGAAGAACAAAGTTGGCATATGCGATCGTCTCGCCTGTGTGACCCCGATTCCAATTTATAATAATAAATACAATAATTCTAACACGAGAAGCCTTCGATCCCGTGACTATAAGTGCAGAATCTCAGCGCTCAAATTCGTGAGATACATTCTATTTTATTAAGATGGCTGTCTTCTGGTTTGTTACGTCTGGTAGTAGCTGACGCATCGCCCTGATGATGGGGGCAGCAAGGACCTCTGAAACGTCGGTAAACTTCTACCAGGCTACAAGGCTCTGCAACCCAGAAGACAGCCATCTTCGGAGTTACCGCCATGAAAACCTCAAGCCCTGCTTGTATTTTGTTGTTGGGTTTAAACGTAACTTGGAACATAAACTCAACCACTGCTTATTTAACGATTGTAGATATTCGTTTGGCCTGTTAACCTGAAGTAATCTCTTGTGTTGTACAGAAAAGGACAATTTGACCTAACCCTCAGTTTATCACAGCAGTCACAGCGAGTTTTGTAAGGTGTTCCACACCAGTACTACGAAATATTTCTTGCCTGTCCTTTGAAGACTCTGAGAGTAGTTACTTTCTCATCATATATATAATCATTCTGACGGTAAGCAGGCGTTCCCTGAACGCAGTCCGGAAATACCATCATCCTCAGCGTCCGGGAAAGCTTCCAACTGACAGCCAGATTCCATGCAAAAACTTGCTGATTATGCCCAGATGTGGGCCACGATCTGGCTTTGATATAGACACCAGGAAAATTTAAATTACAACCCTGCCCGTTGGAAAGAATCGACGCTAGAGAAAACTTGAAAATATTCGATTGAAAAAGTATTTTGGTTAGCTCTCCTTCGATTTTGAGACGTTCCCTTTGGAATCTTAGCTCAAGAACTGGCTGTCCTAAGCGATTGCTTGTGATTCTTTTGTATTGTTTCAGGAAAATGTTGTAATAGTTCCTTACAGTAAGTCATGACAGCACATTTTCAGCGTTCACAATCTCCTGATCATTCAACATTACATAAGTCAGTGCTGTTGAAATATCGTCGTTAAATAAGTGAAAAGTCAATCACTTGTTATTTCGTATTTAAACACGTGCAGAAAGGATTTTTACATTCTCAAATTGATTCTTTTATCATGAACGCGAATATAGTTTTGCTAATTTTCCTCTTGTGAAATCTCGTATCAACTTTTTTCCCCAATTACTCCTAAGAAACATTTAGAACACGTCTGATGCATTGAATCGTGAACACTCACCCTGCTTCCTCTACTGACATCCTATTAATTAGTCATCAAATTCTTCTACATGCATACGGACTGGACGACCGCGGTTCGAGCCCCGACGGGGGCTGAGAATTTTTCCTTCAGCCTTTTCGTCCAGACCGCCTCTGTGCCCCACCCAGTCTCCTATCCACTAGGTACCGGGATTTTTTCTCGGGGGTAAAGCACGGCCGGGGCGTGACGCTGACCACTCACCCCCATCTAGTGCCGAGGTTAAGAATGTGTAGTAGCTATTCTGCCTCCCCCCCCCCAAGCGCCTACATGGCGTGTAGCGGGACAGCTTTTTTTGTTGTCCGTTGATAATTTTGTAACACGTAAAGATTATTGGTTATTTGTGATACGAGTGAATTCTGCAACGTTCAGGGGACAACTGGAAGTCTTTGTTCAGTACGTACCCTCTGCCGTAACTCCCTCTCCGACTCCAGATCTTCTTGGAGGAGACGGATCTTGTCCTGAAACAGAACGGGTGTCATTGTCAGACAGATTCTAGAAGAGGATAACTCTTCAAATTACGCCACAACAGTTTCCTTACACGTCATTTAAAATTCATCATTAGTTTATTACTCGACGTTTAATTCGACGCGAAATAGTGTGGGCTACTGACAGCGTTATTAAATAAACAACAAACAAATAAATTAATAGAAAGAAAAGTGAATAAATAAGGTAGGAAGAGAATGTAAGAATATCAGGAAGAAGGAAGCATTTGCGTAGGCTAATTGTTAATTATTTTCATGTAATTATGAACCTGTAACTTTTGTCAGAGAATCGATTTTTGGAATGAAATGACAGTTTTACACCCTTCATTTCCAGAATTAAAGTTGGTGTATTTTGTAAATGTTTAAATAATAATTTAACAGAACGAAGCTAGAATTGAATATGTAAACATATTCACCGAACTAAAGCAACAACGATATGATAATGATGATACTAAAATTATTGTAAGCTCTGGGGTTAGGCGTTTTAAAATTAAATGGCTGAAGAATATGTTACGTAAATGATCTAGTCAATTATGAAACCTTAAGAAAACGACTGGTTTAGAAATGTATCAGTTATCGTAAGGTAACCGTAGTTTCTGAATACCCGCGATGTGTGAATTTGTTGTTTAACATTTAACAGTCACCTTATGTCACTGCTGTGGGTGATGAATTATCAGGATCGAAAACGATTTGCAGTCTTGTCCCTCAAAATGGGAGATGCGTTCATTAGTTTACAGTGCCTGAAATGGATATATCCTGATGGCTGTCTCGTTTCGTCAGAACCACGTCATTACTATTGCCGAAAAGTGATTTTTAATACATTATTCTATAAATTTCACGTGGAAAAATTTAAAATAAACGTTATATTTAGTAACAAGATTAGTCTCTAGTGTTACAAAAAATGTTAAGCGAGGTTTTGTGA
The DNA here is from genome assembly GCF_977971745.1 of Zootermopsis nevadensis. Lineage (NCBI taxonomy): Eukaryota > Metazoa > Arthropoda > Insecta > Blattodea > Termopsidae > Zootermopsis > Zootermopsis nevadensis. The sequence goes on along the minus strand of NW_028259142.1, from coordinate 4,343,402 downwards.
AGTCTAAACTGCTTGTGTTTTTCTCCAGATGCAGTAAATGTCTTCATGTAAAATTTCCGCGAGTAAAGTTTTGCATCAGATGTAAAGTTAAATTTGCAATATCGCCATGTTGGTACTCTGCGTTAAACAGTTACTGTTCTTTATCTGACAGACGTAAATTCTGTCGCCCCGTCGCCATGCCGATGATACAGAACGCAGTAGAATATTCGAATGAAATTTGATTAATTTAATAATTTATTAAAATAAATAATGATGCATCTGAGGAATTTCTTATTATATTTTAGTTTCTTGCAAGACATTTTAGCTCTCTATACCTCATTTTCTACAAGATTAAAAAAAATGGTGTTTCCTTTCTACAAGATACACTAATGAATTACGTAATTAAATATACGATACAGATTTTAACTGGTTAATTTTTTTTACGAGGTACCTATTTCCTACAAGCCTTGTTTATAAGCTGTCAGTCAGTCAGTGCCCACACGTGTTAGAGACCTACCTCCAGTCGGGAGAGGGCGCTCAGATCGGCGGAGTATTCGATGCTGACATCGGCGTTAGCACCCCCTGTGGAGCGGTACGTATACGATTTGGTCGTCTTCTGAATTGCGGAAGACATGCTGTTAGTTTTAAACTGTACAGTTTATCCTGGTACCGCTCGCTGATGAACTTATTGGCCGGACAACCTGAGCCTTCAGCACGTTTCGTCGTTCGTGTGATAACAACGACGTCCACGCCAAGACCGAGAGGTTATTGGGGGAAACGTCGAATGTGGGAAGGTTGTCTTCCTGCAGTTGACGCCTGCGCCTTGTGTTCGGAAGCCACGAAGCAAGCGCTGAATCTGTAAACTGCGTTTCGTCAATGTTGACCGTCGATGGAGCTGTAACCGGCGACTTATGTTGACTGAGATGGTTAGTAGTGCCGCGTAAGATTGTAACCGGGTTATTCTCGTCAAGTCCAGGAGGGAGATTTGCTTGGAATTCCTTCTGGCGGTGGTTTATCTCAAGTTACTCGAGGGTAGGGAGTTCGGAGTGGGAGGTTTCAGGATGGCCCGTCCTTTTATAGACACGTGAGGGGCAATGCGGCAGGTGGCGGAGGGGGGAGCCCGAACTGTGAGTCAGGTGGGGGATGATGCAGCACGGAAGTCTTTGTCTTACGCTTGCACCCCAACCATCGATACTGAATGAAAGAGGAACACGGGAATCGAATGACCCAGTTTGTATCGCAGTATCATTTTGTAGGCCTAGCGCTGGCATCACCAGCCCTCTCGGTGCTTTGACGACGGAGGTCGAGGGTCACCTCGCTGTGTCCTCCCACCGCCAGGACAGCGATCTGTTTGTTAACTTCGGGTTGCTGGAGAACACAAGTCTCTCTCTCCCCACGCAGTCTTAAGTATTTCTTGTTCTGGTTTTTCTTCGTCGTATGAACTTGCAATAGTGGAGTGTCCTGTGGAAAATGTCACCCAACTTTTGTAGAACCTGTGACGCCATGCATTTCCAAACATTACCATAATAAAGGGATGTTAGCTTCACGCTCTATTTGTCTTTAAGTTCTGGCATGACTACTCCAGTTACTGCTGAGTAATTCCTGAAATGTTAAAGAAGGCAGCCAGAATTTTCATATTTATTCTCTAAAAAAAATGCTTCAGTAGTGAAATTGTGGAGGCAAACAGCAGCGGATTCGACGGACGCTGCATTTCGCCTCGCTGTTTAAAAATAAACATGTAATTTGGGCAGACTGTCATTGGTGGATGGGTGTTTGTAAAACTCCCACGGTCATTGCGTGAGTCAGACGATTAGAAGTGTTCTTTTCTCTCTCTCTTATAATCTGGCTGGTATTCAGACGGAATCTGAAGCCCCTACTGCTCTGCTCCATAATGCCGACCCACACAACAAGCAGGCCTTCTCGCTGTCTAATCGCATTAAGATCGCAATTCTATTCAGCATCGTAGGTTAGCGCAAAGCTGACGGTAGGTAACCTATCCCATAAAAGTCATATGATAGGGGCCACTAATCTCATGAAATTCCTTCCATTGGTTCAAATGTTATTAGTTGGGACAGATATACGAACACCCGGACATGATACCACAATTGTATCATTTCTTATAGATAAGGAAAGAGGCTTAAAAACACGCAGGGATTAGAAAGTCGCGGCTAGCACACTGTCATCTTACAACTGTGGTTCCTTTAAAACTGCTTCCTGTGTGTGTGTCTAATCCATGCGTCAATAGAAGGAAACGCCTGCAGAATATATGAATAGTGACTCGCTTAGCTGACGTGTCGGAGAAGTTGCCTGTCTGTCACGGCAAACTACGCGGTCTCAGTGACAGCTGATTCCAGGTGTTTCAAAACGTAGCTTGCATATCAGAATTACAGAATAATCAGACACGCATGTGATAACTTTTCCGGTTTAATACAACACCCTAATGATGGTGGCAGTAACCTCTTCCGAAACCTCTGTCAGTATGTACCAGACTACACGTTACAACATCCCAAAAGACATCCATATTCATAAAACAGTGTAGTTGCGTCATATTGTGATTTATTAAATTAAAATTAAATTATTTGGTTATTCCGTCAAATCACAATGTATTTAAAATAAGATAATTAAAATAATTAAAATATCATTCTGTGTTCCATATCGAATAATCGATTTCCAATTGTAAATCGATTATTCGATATGGAACACAGAATGATATTTTAATTATCTTATTTTAAATACATTGTGATTTGACGGAATAACCAAATAATTTAATTTTAATCCATATTCATATTCTTCATCTTGAGAACCTCAAGTCTCACCCATTGTTGAAAATCGTATAACTAGAAGCTATTGTTCCTCGCATTTCATAAAATATACAATAAAAGTATATTTAAAGATTAAATAGCATATAAATTTTATAACATACACACAATTCTTATCATTATGAGCCCGTTTTGATAAAGTTAGACTCGAGATTCATGTAATGTGGGAGTTGGACCGAATTCAACGAAAAAGGCTTTCACGATGATTGTGAATCAATGTTAAAACAGCAGACTGATGCACCGACGACTCATTGTCCAAATAATGAGTTCATTTCAGTATTTCAGGCGTGAGTCAATTTTCGTTTCTTTTCCAAGTGCTTTTAAAATAATTCCTATATCCAGCCACATCTAGACATTTAGTTCCATGCAACTTGTAGCAAATTGGCATCAGAATGCAGCTTAGAAGGATCTGGAAGCGTGACTAGACTGTGCACAGTCCAGATGGACAAAAATTTGTATGGCGCAGGATTGTTGCCTTGTCGGACTATATATAACCCAGAAATGTGTGATGAAACGTCTAAAAATGGATGGCCGGTTGGGGTGTGGAATGGGGTGGGGTAGATGCAGAGAATATTGCAAGTACTCTTCCAGAAAAGTCTGAACATGTAAAGTGTCACTGCTATTAATAGACCGTCTTTGACAACTCCCTGGTCTGCGTTTTGGAACTGTACTGATTATTAATGCAGTGTTATTTTATAACTTTCCAACCTTCTATCCGTCTCTGTGCATGCAACATCTCTGCCCTTCATGTCCAGATGACAGCAAAGCTTAGAGATAAACGTACTGATTAAGTGTACCACGTATCTAACACGGGCGTCATTAAAATATGGGTCTAAATATGTTTTTGAGCGTTTTAAGCAAGGTGCTTAAAACGAACGAGTTATATGGAGTTCGTGCCTGTGATATTAGAAACTACTCCACGGATTTGGATGAAACTTGGTATTAACGGCATGCCCTAAAATTTGTTCAAATTTCAGTTTGTTATCTGTCCATTACACTCCCTACGTACAAACATCCAACCAAATTATCTATTCTTCTTTTTATGAAAAAGAAATAGGTTTATCGTAAAATGTCGATACGTTATTAACATCAATGGTGTACGTTTAGTTACGTGCTTTGCCTTATTACAGTGAAAGAAAGATGAGCTATATTTTCTTTTAACAGCAGCAGTAAACAAAAACAGAAACAAATATCAAATCTAAAACTACTTGACGATGGTGAAGAGTCAATTGAATAAAAATTTTCTTGGATATTATCCATCGTCTAGTAAATATAAAACGTAAAACGACGTTTCGGAGATGGGACTCTATCTCCGTCTTCAGGTTCCTACACAGTTGGGCCCACTAGATAGAGCTAATCCCTATCTCCGGAGAGTCCCATCTCCGAAACGTCGTTTCACGTTTTATGTTTACTAGACGATGGATAATATCCAAGAACATTTTTATTCAAAAAACAAATAAACTGATGCCTCTGATAAATAATCACAGTTCAGCAGCTTACCAGTTTCACGAAACTACACAGAGAAATTTTGTTGTGTTATTATTTCCAATTGCTTCTTTGCTGTAGAAGTCTGTTATGACCATGAACCACTCGAGACCGATTTATAACTTTGCCTCAAGATTGGGTATTTCAAGCATCCCACCATTTAGGCGGTTTAAAACTGAGAGTTGCATAAATGAGTCTATGCGCGCCATATCTATATGTCCTCATGTAACAGCTCGAGAAATGGTTAATGAATTGTTTCTGTGCCCTGAAGAAGGAAGCAGTATGTTCCTTCGAAACGTTGGTATGCACCGACAATTCCAAGACCCAGAATGTCAATACAGACGGCCTGTCTCCTGTTCAGTAAATCCTGCCATAATATCTGAAGGAAGTGAGATTTAATCATCTGAATCGGAACGGGACAGATGAAGACATTTCTGATTGGCTGGGTAGGCGGCGGTCTTCTTGTGAGTGAGCAACAAATCTGTGAAGTCACCCGCTGTTGGCAGCACATTCTAGATGAAGTAACAGTGTTTTCACTCTCTCTCGGCAGAGGTCGCAACAAGTCCAATTTTATGATTTCTGTTACGGTGATGTTTGAGATGGGGTATTGTAACGAGCACCAACTCGCTTCTTCCTGCCGTTGTAAAAACAATTATATAATTTATAAGTTCCAATTCCCTTCAGAAGAACAGAATGATTTAGACCGCCAAGTTAGGCGTAACATATGACTGTGAATGTGCCCCACAGCCACGAGAACGTGTGGATGGAGTAGGCAGTTTTCGGACCCCCCCCCCCCCCCGAAGCGCCTACATGGCGTGTAGCGGGACAGTTTTGCCTTTTTATGAATCTCCTACATTTCTGTATAACTGTTTCATTTAGTAGAATGACATTAAAACATGTTCTAAACTAAAATTATTCGATTATAATGACGATAATGTTAGAAGGACGCAGTTTTTGGGTCAATATCTACTAAATTTACGGATAACAACTGAATTTGTAATTTATTTCTCAGAACAGGTTCTTCCGAAATGAAATAATAGTTATGACCTTGAGGAAGGATTAGTGAACATTTAAACCGTGCTGTGCAGCAAAGCTTATCATATAATAATTTTACGAAACATAGGTCAGATAGGAACTTGTAATTTCATAATTCTCGGTATTTAAATTTATAATGCAAGAAGAGATAAATTGGAAACAGCATAAATGTTCACAACACTTGCAAATCTAAAGTACACTGGCGTTGAAGTTACGTTTGTGAATTGTTGAATAAATTAATTTAGATTTAAGAGCTCCAGTCTCTTTAGTGATTGAGAATAATTCTCAGTGTCCATTAGATAGACGACTTGGAGTACCCCAGAGTCGGTCTGGACTTGGTGGGCAAGACAAAAGTAATTTTCTCATAATCGCAACAACAGATGCAGAATGATAAAATCTGTTTCGAGCAGGTTAGGTTAAATTATCGAGAATATTAACATTTTTTACAGGATTTAATTAGATCTCATAAACTTAGTGCCCTATCTTAATTAAATTTGATGAACGTCAGGAGTTTTTGTATGTGTTCGAAATTAAAATTGATTATTTGATATCTGGGTTAAATTCTCAGCTATTTTCAAGAAGTGCATGAATTTATTTGAGTAATTAGACGTGGAAACGGAACATTCGACTGTCATCGTGTTAAATCAAAATATTTTGGTTTATGCCTGAATTTTACATCGGATGACAGAACTAATAATTGTTGACGAGTGGGATACTTGGATTCGTTTTGATCCAGCGTAATCCCTACTTTGCATGAAACCAAAGTCGTATTTCATATGTTTCTCAAAATCAATTGTTCATTTGTGGCGTAAAAGTTAGATCCCACTCAGACTTTCAAGTGCAATTTAATACAGAAATCGCCTGATTGTGTTCCATTAGCTTTGTAACAACAGCTTCGTATCTACAACAAATAAACGTCAAGCCTAACACATAAGAAAAAATGACAAGAAATGCGTTTGGAAATGCTTTGTTCGTTCCAGATTAGAGTTATAATTTCGCTGTGTGAAACGTTTGGCTTGAATCTAATTGTTCGTTCACAGCAGGTAACTCTCTCGCGTTTGTCTCTAAATACTCCTTCCGGCACATTATCCGAATATCCGGTCTTTTATGTTTTTGAGACTCATTGGGGAGTACGTGATGCACAAAAGATGGCAGGGGATCGCAGACGGAGACAAGACAGTGTACTTGTTCATAAAGTCGGGACACGCGTGGACCAGGGTGCGTAGAACAAAAACGAGGTCCTATCGCTTCGGTACCGAGCAGAAATCGGGGGCCAGAAAGTGTGAAAAACCACAAGATGACCACTCAGCTCCGTCTAGCTTCGAGATTAGTTAGTGTAGCTATCAGGGGCGAAGTTTCTATGTTAATCGTGTTAGTCTGCCTAACACTTTAAAAAACGAAAGATATCTGTTTTCGTGTCTTAGTGGTACTCTGTACATTGGAACAAAGCAGAGCCGATCAGATAAAACACATCGTTAGCCAGCTCTAGCCAATCGGGCGCTGTTAGCCAGCGTGTTGAGGCTTATGCTCGCCGTCTGCCAAGCATGCGCAGTTGAAGGAGGAGTTTTGTAGATGTTAATTAGGGGAAGTTAAGCAACTATTTTCAGAAAACTGATCTCGTATATGCATTAACTATCTCCGTGGAATGGAGTTGTTGTTGTTGGTTTTTTTTTTGTTTTTTTATTGATAGTCGTTTACCTAGCCATAGAAGCTGAAGGTTTGTTTCCACGTTAACAAGAGTTCGCCAGCGCAGACAGCATTGAGACAGTTAAATTCAAGCATAATCACACATATTTCTCATGTAATTCTCCCATCTACGTTGGTTTTTCAAGTGATATGTTTCCTACACTTTTCGACTGAAATTCTATATGCAATTCGTATTTCCGGTACATACTCTATGCCCGGCCTATCTCGTCTTCCTTGATTTTGTCATTCTAATATTTGGTGAAAAGTACAAAATATGGATCTCGTCAATATTCAGTTGTCTCAGGCGTGTATAGATATTTTTTTTATCAGCTAATTGTTCTCAAACACCGTCAGTCCAGGTCATTCCTTTGATGTGACAGGCCACGTTTCGCATTCATATAAAACATCACAGATTCTCTTCATCAGCTGTCAGACGCACGTTACTCTACACAACATCTCTTGATAAATATAACGTCTGACTACAATAAACAACTTACCATGAAAATGGAAAACTACAAACAGAACTACGGATCATTATAATATATTGCATCAAATATCTAATAGTTTTTAAAATATTTTAAATTGATAAAAACCTGAAGACGACGGTATTACCCGTCGAAACATGTCGTTTTAATAAAAGCGCTAAAAAAATATAATGTAAAATCGTATTTACGATTAAGAGCGCTAATATAATATTTTACACAATAAAATGTTTTAATATTATATAATTTTTACAACACCAATAAACATCAAACGTTTGTGTATAGACTGTACAAAATAAATATATTTAATCAAACACAAACATGACGCATATAAGATACAAAATCAATATTTTTGTATATATTCATTTTCACGCTTTTAGACAGGGATAGTAAAAGGTTCTCGACGGATCATACCGCATATATTTCTCCTACTGTTGCGAATGCAGTCTTTGCCAAAGACGCAGCAGCTAGGGGACACAGATCTCTTCGGCTGTTAGACGGAACGGGAGTAAGTAGGTGTTGAAAAAAAAATATCCTATTTTCTGCAGAAGCAAGGGTTAGTGATCTGGGTTAAAGTCCTGGTATGTGCGAATGGTCTTTTGTAGGACCGACCATCACTCGTTTGTCTTACCGACCGGCTATCTCAGAAGGCGGTAGGTACCGCAGAGAGGTCTTAAAATAGGAACATGTGGCTACGAGGCCTCTCTCTGCTTTACTAGCTAGCAGCATCAAACTAAACTTTAGCCCTGTGCTTGCCGGCGGTTGGATTGGGCTAACTTCCAACGCACAGTACACAGCTTCTCCACGGCCTACAACTGAGACGATGTGATGACGGCGTCCGGGCAGTATTAAAACTTTGTAGAGGCGAGCTGAGGAACATTCTTCAGACTTCTGTGTGCCTTCGGCCCACACAGGTGGCGTGTGTTATGTGCATTTTGTATGTTGTTTGTGGTGACAATGCTCGTTCAAGTGGTTTATGCGATATAAACATACTCGATGTTTTGGAATTCCTTCATCGTGAACTGTTCTGAGCAGAATTTAGATATTGTAAACATATTTGCGAAGGATTTCATGTGTTATTTGATTTGAAATTTATGACAATCTAATTTTATTGTAAGAATTTGTTGATGCTGACAGTTTATTAACAGAATGTGTTCTTCAAATTTTGGAACTCGTTGATGTAGACTGAAACAATAATTTTGAAATTAAGTTCAGACAGATATTTAAATAGGCTGAAAACTTGATTTGAATATGGATATGTGTGAAGTATTTTGGTGCATTGAAGCCCTCCCACGTGGAATAGTGATGTGAGATGCAAGAAGGTCCCTGAGGCGGTTAATGACTGTGTGGAAATGTCTTCGCATAGGAGCTACGTGAGTATTAACAGTTGACGAGGCTTCTGGCGTATGTTGCATGTGCATCAGAAATCCAAGGTGCAGCTCCTACCTGCAAGCAGAGCGACCATAACTTGTGCAAATGACGATTTGTCGTGGAGAGTCGTATTCTTATAAACAAGTCTTCTAATTATCTTACTTATTTAATGTATTAATATACTACGTTGGATATAACATTTTATATATAATTTTCGGTTGATAATTTCCTAACAGGCCTATGCAGTGCAAAATAAATTGTACAGTTTTTTAGTTTGCACTGCACATGTTCAAATAGGGTTTACCCTGAGCGCCATGTGGTTATTTTCTGAGCATATTATGCATCCAGCATTATTTATATATAACTTTAAAAGAAATTAATGTTATTATATTCCGATAACAATTCTCGTTTTGTTTTTAATATGAATGTAATTTACTTTTTGTTGTTTAATGATTAATTGAATTCAGAAGCATGTGTGCGTTTAACGTTCGTGCCTGAAAGATAACAAAGCTTTTCTATTACGAAGACCAATAGGCTAATGTTGTTCAAGGGAATAATCGTCTATGTTTTGGGTCATACGAAGGTTTTCCAGCAGAGATTTTTTATGATTTCTCATATACTCTATTCGTGCAAAATTCCCTACTCATGTAATTATCCTTGATGTTAACACCCTGATAGAGGGAACCAGTTACGTAGTCTTTAAATTTAATATTACAGAATTAAAATGGTGTAGCTGAAAACCCCCGTAATGGCGTTAAGTAGGAAATCACTTGGTTGTTTAATATCTTTTAAAATAAATATATGGTTGGACCACAGTCTCAAGTAAATAGTAGGGTGAAGGTAGATTTAAATATAATTTCATATCGTTTCATATTGAAGTGCTGTTGATGGTAGAACTCACGAATGTACGCTGAGCGTGGATTGTCAACTGTATGATGACCTGTCCTTTGTTGAGGTTAGCAATGTCACAAAAGACTCGTTCTATCGTCATAACAGAGGAGAAATTTTGATTGTTTTATGGAGTGTTTCGTCTCTTTCTTCAGTTACCGGTTTGACGCCCACTCTTACTCTGTAAAGTAGTGAGGTATCCGGATTAATCTTGGCCCGGAGACCAGCTGTTCTGAAGATTTTCATGGTTTTTGTCAGTCAGTATGTTTGCATTGTACCCTAACATAGGCCATGATCGCTTTATCTTACATTTTACTGTGGTTCCTCGTTCGATTCTTGGCCGAGTAATCGGAAATACCAACCAAAGTTTATCGTGTGTCCGGCTACTTACACCATTCGGTGAAAAGTTTAAAATAAATGTCCTCGGCTGTCGATTCGCGTAGCTCCTGCATGCCAGTTAATGCCAACAGTCTCAGGATCGTGACGAAAAACCTCGCATAAAGAATTCTCTGAGTTGGATACAAACCCACGGCCTGTGTATTCAAGACTGCTAGACTTGTCATGACCTTGATTCGGAAATCGGCACCAGTCCAAAATTTTCCTGCAATGTCTGACGGAGTTGCAAGATATTCAGGAACTGTGGCAGGCTATACTATGAGATGCTGAATTTAATATCGCGTGAATAGGGCGTTTCTTATGGGAATGATCAGGAAGTGTGTTTGCTGTTGACAGGTTAAACCAAAAGAAGGGGGGTAAAAATTAATTTATCAGTGTTTTCAAATAATACAACGCTGTAGGACTAGACCTTATAAAAGAAAATGAGACGTTATATAGCACGAAAATGTTTACTTGTGTCAGATTAAGTTAATACAGAATGTCCACCACAAATCATAACCATATTTTCATTTATAAAGATCTGAAGATGGCAGTTATTTTTGTCGAAACATGTTACCTATGTTTGATATAATAAAGTTACTTGATAGAAGATATATATATATATATATATATATATATATATATACATGGATTAACTAGATCGGTCTGGTTGGTAGCAGCAGCATTAGAATATAACGCCCCATTTGATACGATGGCTGTCAAGTCGTTACGCCAGTTTTTAGTTAAATCATGGTTATGACGCCACTGGACAGGTCACGTAAATACCCTGTTGTATTTCTGGCACTCCCAGACAGAAGGTGGTATGACTGTGGCATTTGTGGGCCCCATCCTAATTTAACGAAATGATCTTTAAAACGTAAAGTACAGCTTTCCCTTTCCCTCTATACGTCGTGTAGGCGTTTAGGAGGGGGGGGGGGGGGTGAAGGCGTATAATTCCGTCAGCGTATTATTTTGAGACTAAATAATATCGATGTCTTGTTAATTGTAATGTTACAGTTACTTTTTCCTGTAACTTAGCACCGTCTCTGCGGAGTTCGATAATGCATTGTGTTTAGTCACTCGGGAAGTCCGCCAAGAGTTAGATGTATGAACAGTGCCCAAATCTGATTCATAAATTTTTCTGTCTCTCTTCTCCTCGTCTTAAGAATCTCTTTTGCAGAGTAAAACAAAGGAACAAAATTGTGGTTAAAATACAGGTGCAGTATATGTATGTTGGTAGATCTACTTGCCCAGGATGGCGAACTTACGAGACTCGTTTCTGAGGCGAATACGCGGTGGATTAATGGGTCATCTGCGCCGAAGTTGATGCGCAGTGAGGTGATGCAAATTGTCTATGTTAAGGCATCTTATGAGTTCTAATATTGATTGCGGGATTTTAAACAATCAGATATTTCAATGTTCTCACATTATAGAACAATCTTGTTGTTTGAGTTACTACCATAGCTTTACACTTTAAAGATTTTACATTGGTTACCTTATTGTTGACCTCGAAAGACAATTGGCTCACGTCACTTGTGCATGTTTTTAAGCAATTGTAGTTGTTGAATTGCATTTGTAGTCTGCTTACGCTTAAGAATCATTAATACACATATAAAAATTTTATTTAAAAATGTATCGAGATATTACAATGATTCGGCTTGTCAGAAATAAATATATATATGTATGTATGTATACATATGCACACACACGTCACATTTAGGCACGTCCAACTTCAGTGAATCAGGCACATGTGGAATTTATTTGGCTGTCACCATATGAAACTCTCGCCTCTTTTGTGCACGCGAGTAATGTCGAAAGTTAATTTACGGAGTTTAAAGACACATCTCGGCAATTCACACGTACACGTATATCAGGAGGTAAGTGTAATTTTCTACTTGGCTCCATCTTGCATACGGCCCTGGAAGGAGAACGTCCTCTCGTCTTCTCTGTACGAAGCACACAGTAGTTTAATATGTATCGCAGGTAATAAATGTTGCTAATTATTCCGATGAACATATTTGTTTGAGTACCAACGTCCGAAAGCTTGAACTTAAGAAGGTGAATACCTCTTAGCTAACTTCAAAGGCAAACATTGAAGCACCGAGACTGCACTGCCTCTGGACGAAAATCAATAACGACTGACTTTCACTTCCGGGGCTGACATCAATCTCACGTAATTGAAAGCCTATGTACAGGTCTATCCAATCAAATCGAACCAAGTCATTTTCTATTTATTTTACGCTCCGTTAGAGTTCGTAAGTTTGTGAGCTCTGCTGTCGGCCAATCGCTACGTAGAAGAGTTAATGATTTAACTCACTGCAACAGCACGTCATCACCAGTCTAATTCGGAAAGTCTTTTTACACATGCTGCCATCTTTACGCTACAATCAGTGCGTAAGAACAATCGCATAATTTTCGGAATGGTTTTTGACTTTTACAATTCATATTGTTTATTTATTTGCTGTGTTTCTTAATTTCCGTCACGTGAATGTATTTGGATCCAATTGTAACACCTCTATTTACGTATGGTGATTTTTGTGCCCCAATCCTTACATAACCTTAGTCAATATCAGTTTCTTCGCCATAAAAATATTTCTACATTCATTTTGTGCATTTTTTAGTCTTATGACGTACCTGTGCACGTATAGGCACCAGTTAGAAAACAAAAAGTAACGTTTTTGTGCGTAATTACTTGTTGATAAAGTCGGATGTTGGTGATCGTGGCCGATTTCGCGTTTCTCCACCTCAGGACTTTGCTAACTTCGTGCAAATTTATTACAAGTGCTGTGACACGAAAGAATATGAAATTTTATTACTTACCTATGGCACGACGTCTATGCAAAATTTCAGCAATTTCCGACCATCCATGGTTTTTTTCGAAAATTCGTGCGCAGGTCATGTTCAGCTGACGCAGATTACCGCTGTCGGGTTGAGTTAGGTTAGGTTAATGGGGTATCTGCGCAGAAGATGATGCGCAGTGACATGCGCAAGTTGTCTGTGTTAAAGCATCGTATGAGTTCTGTTGTCGATTGCGGGAAATTAAACACTCGAATATTTCAATGTTCTTAAATTAATGAGCAATCTAGTGTTTGAGTCACTACCATACCTTTACTCTTCAAAAATTATGCATTTTTGCCTACCTGTGGACCTCGCAACACAACAGTCTCACGTCACTTATTCATGTTTTTACGCAGTTGTAGTTGTTGAATTGCATGTGTGGTGTACTTACGCTTAAGAAATATTAATACATATGTTAAAATTTTATTTTAAAATATTTCGAGTTCATAACTCCTTCATCATTTAGAGGATGTTGGTGATCGTGGACAATTTCGCGTTTCTTCCACCTCGCGAATTTGATGCCTTCGTGTGAATTTATTACAAGTGTTGTGGCACGAAAGTGCATGTATTTTTATTACTTACCCGGGGCATGACGTCCATAAAAAATTTCAGCAATTTCCGACGAACAATGGTCTATTTCGAAAATTAGTGCGCAGGGCGCCATGTTACGCGGACTCAGAATACACCTGTTCGGTTGCCTTGGTATAGTTAGGTTAGGTTAATGGGTCATCTGCGCTGAAGTTGATGCGCAGTGAGGTGATGAAAATTGTCTCTGGTAAGGCATATTATGAGTTCTAATATCGATAGCGGAATATTAATCAATGACGTACTATCATTCACGTCTGTTTATTCCGATTCTCTCGTTACATAATACTTATTTATTGTGAGTTAGATTGGGTCATCGTTACGCATAAATCTGCTACGTATTTGCGTCAACATCTACAATGCATCAATTATGCAAGAGATAATTCTTGTGGAAACATTATGTAATTTGAGACGTGTTATGATGTATTACACGCATATAAGCACTATTTGTGTTATATGGGGATTGTGTGAGCGCGTAATATCGTTATTGATAAGTGGTCGTGGCCGACTTTGCGCGTCCTCCACCTCATGACTTTGATGCCTTCGTGCTAATTTCTATTAAGCGATAAGACATAATAGAGTATAAATATCATTAACTTACCTGTGGCATGACGTCCATACAAAATTTCAATAATTTCTGAACATCCATTCGATTTTTCCAAAATTCGTGCGCAGGAAACAATTTCGCACTGATCCAGATTACCCCGTTTTGGTTTGTTTGGGTTAGGTTAGGTTAGGTTAGTGGGGCATCTGCGCAGACGTTGTTGCGCAGTTCGTTCGTATGACGTGCGCATGTGAGGGCACCTTGAGCTCGTTATGGTTAATTGTAAATTATTGAACACTCAAAAACTCGATTCCGTCACTTTAAAAAGTATTTTATATTCTGGGCTTCACTTTCATACATAATTTAATTTTTTTACAAGGATATTTTATTGGACACATACTTTTAGTAATTGCAAGTACACCAATCACTTATCACTTAAATATGATGTTATTGAATATTTCATTGTGGAAGTATATATATGTTGTCACACGAAGAAGAATTTGTTAAAATATTTATTTAATTTGATATTACACTACATGTAATTACTACAGTGACCCCAGTCATCGTTATAAAGAATAAATGTTGTCCAATTACATAGGTCCAGCTTCTGCAGATACACGATATCTGTATATGATTTACGTGTTACTATCTCGTACAAACGTCTTTACTGAGCTCACATGGCATGCAAATGTCCTTTCACTGAAGTCGTATCTCTCAGTGTGGCGAACCGCACATATTCGTACATGTTATGTTGGATTGGTGTTTCACTTGTTTCTGTTCTCACACGTCACCGAGAAGACATCCTTACACTGAGATTCACTGTAGGTGGTAGCACCCGGTAATACGTGATTGAACGGTGGTAATTAATCTTGTTAATGGTCCGGAAGAACTCTATTTCTGGAGCACAAAGTTACGTTGATACTGACCGACCGAAATCAAATAATTCCGACCGTAGTTTAATGGCGACTATTCAATCGGGACCAGCCCACTGTTCCAAGACAAAATCAGTACTGACTGACTTCTGATTGGTCCTACATTGCCATTCGAAAGTATTGATTTCTTTCCATTCAGGTCATCACAGATAGCACGTCTTATCTTTGGTTCCGTATTTTTCCGATACACTGCGCCTTTGTGTTTGTATGTCGTGTCCTCGAGTAAATGTGAGGCAATATTTTCGATATATTTTGTTGACGTTTGACACAGGACACGAATATGTTACCACAAGTTTGACGTGCTCCACGAATTCCGCGCCCACCAAGCATTGCATTTAATGTACCAGAGATTTATATTCAGTTTTCTGTGAGGCGATTTATATTAATAAATGACGTACTATGATTCACGTATGTTTATTCCGATTCTCTCGTTACATAATACTTATTTATAGTGAGTTAGATTGGGTCATCGTTACGCATAAATCTGCTACGTATTTGCGTCAACATCTACAATGCATCAATTATGTAAGAAATAATTCTTGTGGAAATATTATGTAATTTTAGACGTGTTATGATGTATTACACGCATATAAGCACTATTTGTGTTATATGGGGATTGTGTGAGCGCGTAATATCGTTATTGATAAGTGGTCGTGGCCGACTTTGCACATCCTCCACCTCACGAATTTGATGCCTTTGTGCGAATTTCTAAAATGCGATAAAACATAATAGAGTATTAATATCGTTTACTTACCTGTGGCATGACGTCCATACAAAATTTCAATAATATCTGAGCATCCATTCGATTTTTCCAAAATTCGTGCGCAGGAAAACATTTTGCACTGATCCAGATTACCCCGTTTTGGTTGGTTTGGGTTAGGTTAGGTTAGGTTAGGTTAGGTTAGGTTAGGTTAGTGGGGCATCTGCGCAGACGTTGTTGCGCAGTTCATTCGGATGACGTGCGCATGTGAGGACACCTTGAGCTCGTTATGGTTAATTGTAAATTATTAAACAGTAAAAAGTTCAATTCCGTCACTTTAAAAAGTATATTATATTCTGGGCTTCACTTTCATACATAATTTAATTTTTTTACAAGGATATTTTATTGGACACATACTTTCAGTAATTGCAAATACACCAATCACTTATCACTTAAACATGATGTTATTGAATTTTTCCTCGTGGAAGTATATATGTTGTCACACGAAGAAGAATTTATTTAATTTTATATTACACTACATGTAATTACTACAGTGACCCCAGTCATGGTTATAAAGAATAAATGTTCTGAAATTACATAGGTCCAGCTTCTGCAGATACACGATATCTGTATATGATTTACGTGTTACTATCTCGTACAAACGTCTTTACTGAGCACACGTGGCATGCAAATGTCCTTTCACTGAAGTCGTATCTCTCAATGTGGCGAACCGCACTTATTCTTGCATGTTATGTTGGATTGGTGTTTCACTTGTTTCTGTTCTCACACGTCACCGAGAAGACATCCTTACACTGAGATTCACTGTAGGTAGCACCCGTTAATACGTGATTCAACGGTGGTAAATTATCTTGTTAATGATGCCGAAGAACTCTATTTCTAAAGCAGAAAATTACGTTGATACTGACGGACAGAAATCAAATAATTCCAACCGTAGTTCAATGGCGACCATTCAATCGGGACCAGCCGACTGTTCCAAGACAAAATCAGTACTGACTGACTTCTGATTGGTCCTACATTGCCATTCGAAAGTATTGATTTCTTTCCATTCAGGTCATCACAGATAGCACGTCTTATCTTTGGTTCCGTATTTTTCCGATAGACTGCGCCTTTGTGTTTGTATGTCGTGTCCTCGAGTAAATGTGAGGCAATATTTTCGATATATTTTGTTGAAGTTTGACACAGGACACCGATATGTTACCACAAGTTTGACGTGCGCCACGAATTCCGCGCCCACCAAACATTGCATTTAATGTACCAGAGATTTATATTCAGTTTTTTGTGAGGCGATTTATATTAATAAATGACGTACTATCATTCACGTATGTATATTCCGATTCTCTCGTTACATAATAATTATTTATAGTGAGTTAGATTGGGTCATCGTTACGCATAAATCTGCTACGTATTTGCGTCAACATCTACAATGCATCAATTATGCAAGAAATAATTCTTGTGGAAACATTATGTAATTTTAGACGTGTTTTGATATATTGCACGCATATAAGCACTGTTTGTGTTATATGGGGATTGTGTGAGCGCGTAATACCGTTTTTGATAAGTGGTCGTGGCCGACTTTACGCATCCTCCACCTCATGACTTTGATGCCTTCGTGCTAATTTCTATTAAGCGATAAGACGTAATAGAGTATGAATATCATTAACTTACCTGTGGCATGACGTCCATACGAAATTTCAATAATATCTGAGCATCCATTCGATTTTTCCAAAATTCGTGCGCAGGAAACCATTTTGCACTGATCCAGATTACCCCGTTTTAGTTGGTTTGTGTTAGGTTAGGTTAGGTTAGGTTAGTGGGGCATCTGCGCAGACGATGTTGCGCAGTGCGTTCCGATGACGTGCGCATCTGAGGGCACCTTGAGCTCGTTATGGTTAATTGTAAATTATTAAACACTCAAAAACTCGATTCCGACACTTTAAAAAGTATTTTATATTCTGGGCTTCACTTTCATACATAATTTAATTTTTTTACAAGGATATTTTATTGGACACATACTTTCAGTAATTGCAAGTACACCAATCACTTATCACTTAAATATGATGTTATTGAATATTTCATTGTGGAAGTATATATGTTGTCACACGAAGAAGAATTTATTTAATTTTATATTACACTACATGTAATTACTACAGTGACCCCAGTCATGGTTATAAAGAATAAATGTTCTGAAATTACATAGGTCCAGCTTCTGCAGATACACGATATCTGTTTATGATTTACGTGTTACTAACTCGTACAAACGTCTTTACTGAGCACACGTGGCATGCAAATGTCCTTTCACTGAAGTCGTATCTCTCAATGTGGCGAACCGCACATATTCTTGCATGTTATGTTGGATTGGTGTTCCACTTGTTTCTATTCTCACACGTCACCGAGAAGACATCCTTACACTGAGATTCACTGTAGGTAGCACCCGTTAATACGTGATTCAACGGTGGTAATTAATCTTGTTAATGGTCCGGAAGAACTCTATTTCTGGAGCACAAATTTACGTTGATACTGACCGACCAAAACCAAATAATTCCAACCGTAGTTTAATGGCGACTATTCAATCGGGACCAGCCGACTGTTCCAAGACAAAATCAGTACTGACTGACTTCTGATTGGTCCTACATTGCCATTCGAAAGTATTGATTTCTTTCCATTCAGGTCATCACAGATAGCACGTCTTATCTTTGGTTCCGTATTTTTCCGATAGACTGCGCCTTTGTGTTTGTATGTCGTGTCCTCAAGTAAATGTGAGGCAATATTTTCGATATATTTTGTTGACGTTTGACACAGGACACCAATATGTTACCACAAGTTTGACGTGCGCCACGAATTCCGCGCCCACCAAACATTGCATTTAATGTACCAGAGATTTATATTCAGTTTTTTGTGAGGCGATTTATATTAATAAATGACGTACTATCATTCACGTATGTATATTCCGATTCTCTCGTTACATAATAATTATTTATAGTGAGTTAGATTGGGTCATCGTTACGCATAAATCTGCTACGTATTTGCGTCAACATCTACAATGCATCAATTATGTAAGAAATAATTCTTGTGGAAACATTATGTAACTTGAGACGTGTTATGATGTATTACACGCATATAAGCACTATTTGTCTTATATGGGGATTGTGTGAGCGCGTAATATCGTTATTGATAAGTGGTCGTGGCCGACTTTGCGCATCCTCCACCTCATGACTTTGATGCCTTCGTGCTAATTTCTATTAAGCGATAAGACATAATAGAGTATGAATATCATTAACTTACCTGTGGCATGACGTCCATACAAAATTTCAATAATATCTGAGCATCTATTCGATTTTTCAAAAATTCGTGCGCAGGAAACAATGTCGCACTGATCCAGATTACCCCGTTTTGGTTGGTTTGTGTTAGGTTAGGTTAGGTTAGTGGGGCATCTGCGCAGACGTTGTTGCGCAGACGTTGTTGCGCAGACGTTGTTGCGCAGTGCGTTCGTATGACGTGCGCATGTGAGAGCACCTTGAGCTCGTTATGGTTAATTGTAAAATATTAAACACTCAAAAATTCGATTCCGTCACTTTAAAAAGTATTTTATATTCTGGGCTTCACTTTCATACATAATTTAATTTTTTTACAAGGATATTTTATTGGACACATACTTTCAGTAATTGCAAGTACACCAATCACTTATCACTTAAATATGATGTTATTGAATATTTCATTGTGGAAGTATATATGTTGTCACACGAAGAAGAATTTATTAAAATATTTATTTAATTTGATAATACACTACATGTAATTACTACAGTGACCCCAGTCATCGTTATAAAGAATAAATGTTGTCCAATTACATAGGTCCAGCTTCTGCAGATACGCGATATCTGTTTATGATTTACGTGTTACTATCTCGTACAAACGTCTTTACTGAGCTCACATGGCATGCAAATGTCCTTTCACTGAAGTCGTATCTCTCAGTGTGGCGAACCGCACTTATTCTTGCATGTTATGTTGGATTGGTGTTCCACTTGTTTCTATTCTCACACGTCACCGAGAAGACATCCTTACACTGAGATTCACTGTAGGTGGTAGCACCCGTTAATACGTGATTCAACGGTGGTAAATTATCTTGTTAATGATGCCGAAGAACTCTATTTCTAGAGCACAAAGTTACGTTGATACTGATCGACAGAAATCAAATAATTCCAACCGTAGTTTAATGGCGACTATTCAATCGGGACCAGCCGACTGTTCCAAGACAAAATCAGTACTGACTGACTTCTGATTGGTCCTACATTGCCATTCGAAAGTATTGATTTCTTTCCATTCAGGTCATCACAGATAGCACGTCTTATCTTTGGTTCCGTATTTTTCCGATAGACTGCGCCTTTGTGTTTGTATGTCGTGTCCTCAAGTAAATGTGAGGCAATATTTTCGATATATTTTGTTGACGTTTGACACAGGACACCAATATGTTACCACAAGTTTGACGTGCGCCACGAATTCCGCGCCCATCAAACATTGCATTTAATGTACCAGAGATTTATATTCAGTTTTTTGTGAGGCGATTTATATTAATAAATGACGTACTATGATTCACGTATGTTTATTCCGATTCTCTCGTTAAATAATACTTATTTATAGTGAGTTAGATTGGGTCATCGTTACACATAAATCTGCTACGTATTTGCGTCAACATCTACAATGCATCAATTATGTAAGAAACAATTCTTGTGGAAACATTATGTAATTTTAGACGTGTTATGATGTAATACACGCATATGAGCACTATTTGTGATATATGGGGATTGTGTGAGCGCGTAATATCGTTATTGATAAGTGGTCATGGCCGACTTTGCGCATCCTCCACCTCACGACTTTGATGCCTTTGTGCGAATTTCTAAAAGGCGATAAGACGTAATAGAGTATGAATATCATTAACTTACCTGTGGCATGACGTCCATACAAAATTTCAATAATATCTGAGCATCCCTTCGATTTTTCCAAAATTCGTGCGCAGGGAACCATTTTGCACTGATCCAGATTACCCCGTTTTGGTTGGTTTGGGTTAGGTTAGGTTAGGTTAGGTTAGTGGGGCATCTGCGCAGACGTTGTTGCGCAGTGCGTTCGTATGACGTGCGCATGTGAGGGCACCTTAGAGCTCGTTATGGTTAATTGTAAATTATTGAACACTCAAAAATTCGATTCCGTCACTTTAAAAAGTATTTTATATTCTGGTCTTCACTTTCATACTTAATTTAATTTTTTTACAAGGATATTTTATTGAACACATACTTTCAGTAATTGCAAATACAACAATCACTTATCACTTAAATATGATGTTATTGAATATTTCATTGTGGAAGTATATATGTTGTCACACGAAGTAGAATTTTTTAAAATATTTATTTAATTTGATATTACACTACATGTAATTACTACAGTGACCCCAGTCATCGTTATAAAGAATAAATGTTCTCCAATTACATAGGTCCAGCTTCTGCAGATACGCGATATCTGTATATGATTTACGTGTTACTATCTCGTACAAACGTCTTTACTGAGCTCACATGGCATGCAAATGTCCTTTCACTGAAGTCGTAAGTCTCAATGTGGCGAACCGCACATATTCTAGCATGTTATGTTGAATTGGTGTTCCACTTGTTTCTATTCTCACACGTCACCGAGAAGACATCCTTACACTGAGATTCACTGTAGGTAGCACCCGTTAATACGTGATTCAACGGTGGTAATTTATCCTGTTAATGGTGCCGAAGAACTCTATTTCTAGAGCACAAATTTACGTTGATACTGACCGACCAAAATCAAATAATTCCAACCGTATTTTGAAAAATCAAATATTTCAATGTTCTCAAATTATAAAACAATCTTTTGTTTGAGTTTTTACCATAGCTTTACACTTCAAAAATTTTACATTGGTTACCTTATTGATGACCTCGAAAGACAATTGGCTCACGTCACCTGTGTATATTTTTACGCAATTGTACTTGTTGAATTGCATTTGTTGTCTGCTTACGCTTATGAATCATTAATACATATGTCAAGATTTTATTTTAGAGTGTATCGAGATGTTACAAAGATCCGGCTTGTCAGAAATATATATGTATACATGTAAACACACACTTCACTTTTAGGCACGTCCAACTTCAGTGAATCAGGTACATCTGGAATTTATTTGGCTGTCACCATATGAAAAACTCGTCTCTTTTGTGCACGCGTGTAATGTCGAAAGTTAATTCATGGAGTTTAATGACACATCTCGGCAATTCACACGTTCACGTACATCAGGCCGTAAGTGTAATTTTCTACTTGGCTCCATCTTGCATACGACACTGGAAGGAGAACGTCCTCTCGTCTTTTCTGTACGAAGCACACAGTAGTTTAATATGTATCGCAGGTAATAAATGTTGCTAATTATTCCGATGAACATATTTGTTTGAGTACGAACGTCCGAAAGCTTGAACCTAAGAAGGTGAATACCTCTTAACTAAATTCCAAGGCAAACATTGAATCACGGAGACTGCACTGCCTCTGGACGAAAATCACTAACGACTGACTTTCACTTCCGGGGCTGACATAAATCTCACGTATTTGAAAGCCGATGTACAGGTCTATCCAATAAAATCGAGCCAAGTCATTTTCTGTTTAGTTTTCTCTCCGTTAGAGTTCGTAAGTTTGTGAGCTCTGATGTCGGCCAATCGCTACGTAGAAGAGTTATCATCTGCGTGTGAGGGGGCCTGGAAGTTACAAAATACGAACATTATGGAGCCGGTATCGATAGATTACATCGGTAGGTTCCTCGTAGTGAAAGTGGTGCAAAAGAATGGAGAGATTGCTGGCTACATGACAAGTAGGCGACCAGTCGCTGACTGCCTGCCTGAAATACATGACCCAAGCAATGTGACCTGTCTGTAGAATCCATTGGCTTCGTACCCATGATTCAGTTTAAGACTGACGGCAGTGTTCGTGCCGTTGGTTTAACGACTTGACAACCATCGTGTCAAATTTGAGCTCCATATTCTTAAACTGCTTCTGTAACCCAACAAATCTGGTTAACATATGTGCATATTTCTCTATAGACAAGGAACTTCATACAACGTACACGGTGTAGGATCTGGTGTTTTCACGGCGGTGAGTATGAAGATTGCCGTCTTCTGGGATGTTGCTCCGTGTAGTCTAGTAAAAAGTATATCGACGTTTCAGTGGTGATGATGGATGCAGCAAGGACCTCTAAATCTTCAGTAAATTTCTACCAGGCTACACGGCGTAACCACCCAGAAGACAGCCATCTTTAGCGCACAACTTTTCAGCTTTTAAATACAACATCGGGCTAATTATGGCAGTAAGTTGGTCAGTGATAGGCTGGTTCCAGCGTACTTTTCAGAAAATCCGGATGTCGAATTATGCTAAACTAATTTTGCTGTTCGTTTTGAATTGGTGTAAATACATGGTCTCTTAACTTTGAGGGAAGAATCTGAATTACGGGTATTTGGAAACAAAATACTATAAATATAATAATATAAATAATTAAAGACGACATGACGAGGAAATTTGTGTTACATGAATTTACAGGTGACGTAACCTTGTGTTGATAGGATAGTAAAATATTGACTCTGGAAATTTTCATGGCCTGAAATTATGACTATGATGGAGGATGTAAAGAATGCTTGCATAATTTTGATAATAAAACTCGTGGGTAAGATTTTCTTTGAAGATCAGTGAAGAAGATTGCAGGATAATATTAAAAAGAATCTTACGGAGATAGGTTTTGAGGATGTTGAGGACGTTACATATTTTTATTATTCCAGTTTTTATACTTTTGTAGGTTAGCCCATTAATGTTACCAGTTCCTTAATTGTCAAATTTCAATGTTTTCGGAGGAGGCGGTTGTGGTCTAATTGTGGTGACCTGTTTGAAGTTACTGTCAGACATTTGTCTGGAGGTACTGAGGTAGCCAAGACAAACCTTAATTAGGATTGCCGGTAACCAGGTCCAGATTTGATGGGGTACTTCAATACGCGAGTCTAGGGCGACCAGCTGTTATTCCCTTTCCTCGTGACCAGAGCTTATTTTAGTTAAATAAGCAGATATTTTATGGCAGTAATCACGCTATTTAACTTGATAATCTTTACGAGCGTACATTATTACTGCGTGTCCCCTTTACCCGCCGACGGATTGTTTCTTCGGCTAGAAAAAAATAGTGACCCGTGACATCTGACCATACAGACGCGGATTTTTACGAGGTTTTAGCCAATGACTAACTGACGTTTCTCCGATATAAGGATCACCTTTGAACCTTATTGTGCAATAGTGGTTTTTATGATTGATTTTTTTGCCTTTGCTATATTTTATTTGTAATCTGCTTTTCTAACTGTACTGTGCTTATGAAATGACGTTTCAATCATTTGACACTTTTTCATGAAACGTGGTATATATATGTCGATAACTTTGTGTTTTTTTTTTCAGAGAACCAATAATTTCAGTGTGGTGATACGGATTCCTGTGGTGGGAAGGACACGTGTGTATTTGTTTTTTTTTTCAGGTAATCTATCGTAGACCGTGAATAACAACGAATAGGCCAATAGAAGTCAAAATTTTTATGTCTCCGTTTGATGGCATTAACGAATTACAGATTAGAAATAGTCGTGAGGATAAATTTTAAACATTCCTACACATTGCTTGAAATGTTATTCGTATGTTAACAGTTACAGATGGTGTGATGCTGTAGTCTTAAGTTGTGAAATTTAATGTAGGCGCAATCTACAATATTGGCAATTAGACACAAAAATCGGTCGCTACAAGAAGGTATTTTAAGCTTGGATTTCTGTGGGTCGGTTAAACCAAAGTCTGTTGTGTAGATTGTCAGTTTATTAGGCGTGAAGTACCTCTGTCAACAATTAAGCCTCTTTCCAAGGTGGCAAAAACTTAAACCTAAAAAAAGGGTATTCTCTTCCACAATTCAGCCTCGTTCATACTCAGTCCGCTTTACTTCCGGGGATGGTATTTTTGTAATACTTAGCCGCTGTGGATGTGACAGGGAAGAGAATAATCTTTTTCCTTGTCGGTATTCGAATGCCGGCCATTCAGCCCGTGGCTAAGTCATTTTACCTATTGAATTATCGCAGCTTGTCTGTAAGCCTAAGTAGGACATGAACGTGAGACGAGAAGAAAGATAACTTTACTTGAGTCAGGAGTCGAACTGGAATGAAACGTGATGGAATTATTTCAGGGGTGACTAAATTCCCTGTGCCAAATTTTCGAATAAATAAAGACGTGCAAATGTTCTCTCACGAATATGGAAGAAGTCGGTATTCGTGATAGATCATCTCATTATCATATTTTTTTTTATTTAGTGTTCTGTCTGACGACAGGTCCATATGAACAGGATCCTTCCATCCTTTTCTCGGACTGGGACCTGTTCATATACGTTCTTGGCAGATGATCCAGAAGTGGTTTGCCATTGCCTTCTTCTGTGTGTGAATGGAGTAATTGTTGGGATGCCACGGAGGAAAACTCCGTGTTGCCTAGACCACGGCCTTGCCAAACACAAGTTATAAATTCGGGCACCGCCGGGAATCGAACCCGAGACCCCAGGATTACAAGGCCAGCGTTCTAACCGCTAGACCACCGTTAGGTACATTATTTCTGGCGTCGCATGTAGTCTGCAATTCAATTTGTTTCTCTCATTATGCATCGTAATCAAAACTCATTTATAAGCACGAAGTTTATCATAATGCAGATTTACGACTCCCAGTAATCAATTAAGAGTGTAGCAAGTGATGTTTGTAGCTGGAAATCGCTTTTATTACTGTCTGGATCTTGACTGCGCTGTTTGAAACAGTTTCATGATATGACGCTGAAGTCTAGAATCATTTGATATTAGTGAAATTAGTGTACCATACACTAATAAAGGCTACTTTGTTTCAATTGAAATAGATTTATCTCACAGAGGCAAATTAATAAGAGACTTTCGTTACGAAGTGGATGTGTATTTTAGCCGCGTCATGTCCATCTGTGTTCACGCTTATTTCAAATATCTCAGTGAACAGATTTTAATGCACGTGAGTGGAAAATTTTCAGTGCCGACTGTAGGTCTGTATGAACCACGATGGCTGCGTAAGAAATGTAGCTGGAGAACGGCTATACCACTGAAACTTTCTTAAGAATTATTACAGTAGAATGTAACGTGCAGATGGTGTAAACTCGTTGACCTTTCTCGAGCACCGACTTTGCTATAACAGAAGTTATATCTTCCGAAATGCATTGCTTCTGAAATAGAATGTGTGCAGCGACAAGGTAATGTTTCATAAGCTAAACAGTTGCCTGCATGAACAGGGAGAACGTTTGCACGTGGTTCTTTTTGCTATAAATACAATCTGAGCCGACGATATTTCAGACCATAGCTACAGCTAGTCAGTCAGTGCAGTTTCCTTGAGATTGTACTCTGTCGATTGTGGTCTGTTGGGTCCTGACACCAAGTGGTGACCAACGTTACGATATGTTGATAATCACACTCAATTTACCCAGACTGCAGTTCACTCTGCGTTCGATGAGACTTGTATTCGGGAGTTATACATGGTTCGAATCGGGATTCTCGCCTGTCCTACCTGTGGTTATTTTAATTGTCTTCATGCGTCAGGCGAATTCTGGAATAGTACCTTGCCACAGGTCATGAGCATCCTATTCCAAATCTCTATCAAGTTACCATCAATGGTGATCTTTCCAGGTCGACCTGCGCTGTGAAAAGTACTTGGTTAAAATGATAGAGGCATGTAATCTGACACTTGCCGTCTTCGAATAGCGAAGTCACTTTAATTCAACTTGCTCGCACAAACTGAAACAAATATGACGTCACAGAATCAATCCGATGTCTGTCTTGGCCTGCCGGAGGAAGTGATCCTTCACGCATTTGGAGCTTAGCTAAAATGAGTATCAACACTAGAAGAGTCATTTACACACCACTCTTCGGTCTCAGAACACAACTTCACACATACTCGAAGCCACTGATAAGCAGATTTATGTGGTACTAAAATAAGACGACTTTAATTTCGCTTCAACTTCCTTACTGTATTCAGTTTACTTCGCTGTGGTTTTTAGGTGAAGATAAAAGTAGTGTTGGAAGAAGATGCAGTGGCAGTGTTAATGTAGATCTGTTGGGAAATAATCGGAAATTAGCACAATATTTACTGATGAAGCAAATTCGGAGAACTTCTCTCCTTCGTCCATTTTTCAGAACCGCGAAACTCAAGACAGCAGCTGTTACAATGACATGCCGTTCGTTAGGAGCGTTTCACACCAATATTAAGTTATTTTTGTTTGAGGACATTTTCTGGGTGTGACAGCAAAACCCCCTCATCTTCTGTGCTCAACCCACGTGCCTCCCTCACCCAGCACTCCAAAAGATTTTTTATAAGTATACGAAAATTGCGTTAACACTGTAAGGTAAGATCACTGTTTGAGGCTGAGACCGAAATTATGACGAGAATGTTTAGATTCAGGAGAGAATTTGAAAAAAGAGTGGAGAGAATTACTTACAAAGGAGCTTTATATTTTGTGATCTTTATCTAATGCTGTGAAGGCTATTAAATAATGAAAGATTAGTCGTGACACACGCGGATAAAAGAGAAATGCATGAAACATTTTGGTGAGGAAATCTCAGTCCTCACTCGTCGGGAGCCTATGAATAGATAAGGGTATATATAATATTAAAATTATTTTATTTAACCTTCGAGTTTTGCAACAGCTAGCCACTTTTCTGACCAGATGAATAACTATCATGAGACCTACATCATGGAATAGTAGTCAGTTGTTACAACTGATGTTGTATTTATTAAGCGGTGTCAGACATTTGTTGAGCGACAATAAATACATCGTAAAAGTTGTTTGGCTGTGGCGAACGCCCGGGACTAATTGCTCGCGATGAAAGAAAGAGTCGGTTCTGGGGGACCTCTGGACTGTGTTTAGCCCCGCTAAGTGATGATATAATGGCGCTGGAGTAGAAGAGTCATGGCTAAAACTATTGTCTGCTCCACGCCAGTGCTGCCTGATGTGTACATGAACCACTGTAATTTATGGATGTTAATTTTACACGGGGATGGCCTACATAATAGATTCTCGTAATTTAACCAGAGCAGCAGATGCATACTTCTGTGTTGCTGTTTTCTGATCTTGATGCGTCGTTCAGTGTTCTAAAACGTGATAAACAAAAATTCTACTTTGTCCTCAACTCTGTCGTCATTACCAGCATCGAGGAACTTCGACACGGTGGAATGTGAAATTGTAAACTCTTTCTGCTAGCGCATTGAAACTGAAGATGCAAAACCGGTAATTCCAAGGACCGTCATTGGACAGTCATGACCCCGTTCCATTCACCTCTCATCCCCGTAACCAAATTATTTAATCTTAGGAAGATATCCGTCTTCACGGCGATGCAAGTGGCCGTTTTCCAAGTCTCTTACCAAAATTTAGTAAGCGTCCCTTTCCTTCCTATTCCCCGCCCATCGTTGTCTACTAGATTTCATTACCCCAAAAATACTTGATGATCCGCGTAAATCGCAAAGTCCCTTCAGACAAATGACTTTGGTGTTTGGATCACAATACTAAACTCAGTGCTTTTACGTGTCTGCCACAGTAGGTATGTGACTCTTGTGGAATGAAATGTAGGTCTATTATAAATGCGGATATCGGTCAAGTTCAGAAATTCTGCCCATAGAGTCTGCCACTGTATGCTGATGCCGTTTGCATAGAACAATTTGGCAACAGCATTTTCAGATTCTTGTTATTTCTAGGCTGGACTGTACATGCAGATCATGGCCCTCTGCCAGAAGGCTCAGCTCCCAGGGTGGCTGAACTATGCGGGGAAGTAACTTTGCCCTTCCTGTTTTCCTTGTTTAACAACGCACTGTGAGCTATTCTCTTTTTAAATCTCACGTACAGTACGCAGAGCAGAGAAAAGCAGGTTCTAGGAATGGTCACCGTCTCAAAATTCGCTCTCTCTGTTATATTGTCATATTTTTTTACGTTTATTTTCATCTTTTTTGCCATCCTTGCCTTTATTACTGTCTCGAATCTTAATGTGACTGACTCAGTGAAGAAAATTTCATCTTGAGGATCTGATAGTCGCTGAGCTGGTGAAGAGCTCACCGCCTTTATGGAGTCCAAATGTTCATTCCCCGTTACTCCTCTCTTTTCTGAACGAGATGAATTCAGTCTGTATCGTCAAAACATATTTGTTCAAGATACGCTTTAATATTTCTCTCCGTTGTATGCTTAGATCTCTCAAGTCATTTCAATCCTGTCAAATTTTCCTTACTATCTATTTTGTTCATATCTGTCAACTTCTTTCTGTCCACATTTTTCATGATTATTTTTACCATCATTTCCTTCAGCTTCATTCCTTTTAAACTCAGTCTTTCAAACTGTTGTAATATTCACCGCCAGCATTGTCATAATTTCATTGTATCACCCTCGCCATCTTCATTTTGTTTCTCGGAATAATATATAAATCAGCGTTTTTAAATTGTAATTGTCTGAAGCCATAGTTTTTTTTTTTAGATTTGCTACCAACTCGTTTGCATTTGTTGAAGTTATCAGAAAACAAAATTGCCTACAAGTGTAAAAAAGTGTGAGATAACACAAATGAAGATCTGTTGAAGCACAGCTTTAATCCTTAGGAAGAATGATACAAAAGGTAACATAAGGCCTTGCTGAAAGGACAAGGGTGGGGTGTTGAAACCCCAGATTAGTACAAAGATTAGGAAGAACAAAAATTAGTTGTTGCTAGAAGACATATTTGTCGACATGTGTTTTAACATTTTATAACTGTGCGTTGCTTCATAACTGAACATAATAACTTTTGCTTCCAAATTGACACGTACATTAGTCCTATTTGAAAAATGAGTGTCCCTTTTTCTTAATATATTCTGTGGACAAGCGTTTTAAATAGAAATTTATAGCCAATGGTTCGTTTAACGCTGCGTGATTCCAATCATACGCTGTAAATGATTCCCTCGTATTTCAATTAGTCAGGTCACTGGGTGGGCGCCACCAATCGTGGGCACTGCAGAGTCCACGCTTTGTAGCAGACCTGAGTCTCGTTCAAGTGCATTAATACGCCTGTCTTAAAAACGCATGTTTGCTATTTATCTAACTGTACAGCCCATGTTATTTCCTGCGATGTGTCTGGAGACAGTGGTCACTGTAGAGGGCGCAACAAATAGAATATGTCATGGTGTTGTAAGACTGGTGAAGGTGAAAAGCCAAAGTTCTTCCTGGTGCTTAGCTAATGACCAAGCGAAGCAGATACGAGGGGGAGTGGGCGTATAGATCCGCTGGTTCTTAAGCTCTGCTCTAGATGGAAGTGAGTGGTTAGCTCCACGTTCCTGTCTCTTTAACCCCGAGGTAAGAACCCAGGTACCCTTTGGGGAGTTGACTGGGTGGGCTTCAGAGCCAGCATGGATATCGTGGCCCTTCTATGAGTTCAGTTAAATCAGCGTGATAGCAGATATCGGTTTAATAATATTTTCTGCAAATTTGTTGTCACTGGGTACTCCTGGTGACTTCAAAATAATCCCATCCGGCCCCAAAATAAGATTAACTGATCAAACATTAGAATGATGAGCAAGATTTTGGCATTTATGGCATAATTTTCACCTTTGAGAAATCGTGTTCTTCGAATCTGTGCTGTTTTCGAACATAACTGAGAATTCTTAACATCATGTAGACGCAAAGACGTAAATCTGGCTAGAAGAAATACACAGCATGTCGAAATCCGTAGGCGCCTTATTATGGTAATAAAGCGTGTGTTACACTTTTAATGTATACAGTAGCTTAATTATGATGCTCACTTGGCTACACAGTCTCAA
Source organism: Zootermopsis nevadensis (assembly GCF_977971745.1). Lineage (NCBI taxonomy): Eukaryota > Metazoa > Arthropoda > Insecta > Blattodea > Termopsidae > Zootermopsis > Zootermopsis nevadensis. Next base: position 4,312,786 of record NW_028259142.1, on the reverse strand, counting down.
GAAATCAGTTCCATGTTTAATAACTTTAACTCTTTCCATCCTGGTTTTAGGCTCGTTCGCAAGAAATTTACAAAAAAAAAAATGTTCCTATATGCATAGTCTGTGTGCTTAACATTTTGAACCGTTGAACAGATTTTTATGAAATTTGATGTATACTGAATATAAGAAAGAAAAACTACATTTAAATAAAAATAAAGTAACAGTAAATAAAAATTTCTGTAAAACATATGAATTGAATTATTCCTTTTAGAAAAGCAAGTTGGCGCTCTAATAAAAGACGATAAATATTTGGTAGTTCTGGCATTTTTAGCTGCACAGCTGTGCGTTGAGCCGTACCGATCTGAACCGAGGTGGCTGCCTCAGCGGAATTAGAGTAGGTCTAGTCTGCAGCGTCTCTTGACCGTTTATAAACTGCTGGGAATCCCGGCTTTTTGGTAGTGTGCCATGCGAATACTGCTCGGGCAGTTTGCTGCGGCACTAACACTCCAAATTGTCAGTACTTTCACTGTATTCTGCTCGTTATCTTCACAAAATTGCATACATATAAAATACAGTCATCGGGTCCGCCATTGTGCCATCACGAACCATCTGCGACTGCTTTGTTGATGTCGATTAAATTTGGAATTCCAGTTTCAGACTGTAAGTTTAAATTTTATTTCGGTTCGTATCAGTAAAGTATAACCTTTAATTTGTATTAAGTTTAAATCCGTGTGTTTTTAATTAAATATACTAAACTATTTTTGAAATAAACTTCTCGATCCCTCTAGCGCCTGGTTTGTATTACATGGCAACTTGTTGGTTTATTAACTTAATTGTTCTTAATAATTGGCGCCCTACTACGATCTCCCTAGCTGTTAAACAAGGCTGTGTATTTGTGGACCCAGAATTTCCGTCACTGGCCCACAGGGACTATCATTGGATCCTGTCATAAGCCAGTTCTATCCAGTTTACATTTGCATAATTTATTTTTCCAAGCTCCTCTTTATGGACAACTTGAAGTCTCAAACATGGGTTTTGTAGAGAAAAAAATAAGAAGATTTTCATTATTCGGTATTTTCCGGTCCACCGTGTTCTCAGACACCCTCTTTCATTTATGGGAGAGGGCAGGTGTCATCTGCAAGGCAGTGGGTGTATTGACAGTTAGTGTAGGCTGCGTTTTAAACTTTAGATATATTTTTATGTGGAAAGAGGGAATACAAAATATTCCAAACTGATAGTTATAAAGCAATAACCGAGCTTAATTTGCCCATATCTTCGCTAATGTAAGTTCAATGTTTTACCCTTTTTCCAAAAATATCTGAATCTCCCACACATTCGAATAATTTATTTTCCAATCAATCTGGTGACGAGACAATTTGCATAGTGATACGTGCATTTAATATTAAGAACGACTGTAATTTTTGTACAAAATCCAAGGACAAAGAGCAGACTCAAATCACTGTTGTTGTTGTTGTGTTACTGACCACTTGTAGGAGGGATGAGACAGCCAACATTTCTCATATTCCGCTTGCAATTAGAAGACATTTTGTTGTTAAGTAGTGTCGACACTTAAATGAAGAGTTATGGCTTCCAGAATAAATAGGCTAAAGAATTTTGCTTTTTACGTCATAGGGTACAATTTTAATTGCGTTATAGCGTCTAAAGTTAAGGCTTGTAACAGTGGGAAGACGACATGTATGACAGTGATCTACAAAAGGATAAACAAATGGGGACTAAAGGATAATCTTGTTTTTGAGGGTTGCAATTAGGCACTGTTTTGATCACGGCGCGTGTGGACAGTCCTTGGTCCTATGCCAAGCGAGGTTTTCGTTTCACCAAAGATCCATTGGTTGAAAGATCCAATAGTAGTCTGCTTTGTAGCGCACATCATACATGGTGAGTCGTTTAAATACTTTGTTATGCAGATACTTTCGCTTGAACCTCATGCGTTATAAAGAGTCGGATAATGAACACTGATTTGGGAAGAACGAAAAATGAACTATTCTTCGTCTGTGAAGTGTAAGTTTAACTTTCCAGCATATTTGGCATGTTTGTCTGAGGAAAACCAAGAAAATTCTCAGTCAAGATGGTCGGTCTCCGTTAGAAAATTCTAATCACGTGGGTTCCGAATAATTTGAACCGCGATGCTATTTGTCGTCATGAATGTAATGAACGTAATTCATACGTCGTTGAAATTATAAAATGCGTGTGATGACCTTTACATGATGTCTGCCCCATCACTGCAATTGTTAGCCGCCCTCGCAGTCGGGTGGCTGCAGCGAGCGACATTGAAATGAGAGTTAATGCGTTGTCAGTAGGCAGGATGTAGCAGTCTAACATCCGCACTCCACTCACCGCCTTGTGATGGCCTCCATCTTAATCGCGCCGAGTTGACGTAAATGGGAAAACTTGTTCCCATTTTCGCAGCATCAGAAAGTGATGTCTGCGTTGACCGAAATTACAGCGTGCACATTAAGCAGTCTTCGTTTCACTGTTAAAGCAGAAAGATGTTTATTCAAAGTCGGGACCTATTGTGTGTATTTGCCAAATTTTAGTCATTTATAGTCCAATGTCGCTTCAGTGCAAACTCTGGCTTCCAACCTGAGGGGTGGCATTTTTAGGGTATACAACTTTGGCCATGGAATGATCCGCGTCGAATGCGAAAAATTATCCATCGTTTTGGCAAACATTTCAGTTGCCATCGTCACTGTGAAGATATAATTGTCATTTTTAATACATGAGTATTTTGTAATCCCTGTCCCGAATATAAGAAATTTTAAGGTGTAGGTATTGACAGACTGCATATTCCTCGGGGACACTAGAAAACACTTCCAAATTCACGATGGTGCCTGCGAATTCCTGTAAGATCCCTGCATTGGACGTTGCATAACTAGCACAGTGTAAGACGGCATTCCCGGTACGAGGCTCCGGGGTACTGCACGAAAATGCGAACTGCAGTGTCGGGACGGGAAATGGATTGTTATGTCAGCGACCACCCCTGCCTCTGTGAACTCATCACAGCAACTGTCAACCAACATGCAGGCCTACAACTTTGCCTGTTCGCTAATTACATGAAGCAGAGCCTGTCTTGAGAAGCTGATAGTCATTCAGCTGCTCAAGACATCGTATGCCTTTCAGGAACTGAGAGGTTCACTATTGAATTTTCTAATCTGAGTACGAGATTCTGTGTAACTTTTCAGCCCCGACCATAGAGCACCACCCCTTGTCAATTGTCCCTGACTGCTTATTTAACATATTTTCAAATACTCTCCTATACGCAGGTTATCTCTTCCTACAGTCTAATAGCTTACATGCATGGTAACACAGCGACCCTTGATGTAATAAAACCTTGTGAACCCATGCATGCACTATCGTGTTTTATGTTTTCTGTATTTTGACTTGAAGATGAAGCTGTGAACTTAGAAACTTGAAGCCATGTTACTATTATGTATTAATACACACACAATTAGTGCGTCTAAAACTTTTCATCAGTTGTATGTAACTTACCACTCGTTGGGCCTATGAGAGGATGGTAATTAATAACAGGACTGTGATAAGAACAACTTTGTTGCGTGAAGTTTATAAATAAATATTACCAAGAAGTAAATACGTTGAAAACAGAACGTCGACCGCTGAGCTGATGTGGCTGCTACAGGCCACTAACCCCAAAGACCCAGCTTCCCGCGGTCCGTTGTGAATGCGTGCCAAATAATCCATCAATTATGTTAATACAGCAGTGGCCTAGCAGGTTAATGTAGTGGTAACGCATATGAAAGCGTCTTATTTGGAGTCCAGACTATCCTGACTGAAACTTTTCGAGGTTTTCATCAGTCTCTCCAGGGGAATGTTGGGTGTTACCGTCATGACAGCCTCCTTCAAAATTCGTGTCCACTTACCATGCATGATTATCTTGTAATCTCATTTGAAACTGAGACTAACCTCTGCTGTGTGTCGTAATGTAAGAATTAGTTGATGCAATAGCATAAATATATATTCAGGTGGTACACAGAATATATAAATTCGGATTTACGTTAGTTTTGACTTTAATTTGTTGATATCAATCATACTGAAATGAGAGTTATGTATCTTAACGCGTAACACATTATATATGTGTCTTTTTTATTTTTTATTTATATAACTTGTGTTGGGCAAGGCCGTGGTCTAGGCAACACGGAGTTTTCCTCCGTGGCATCCCAACAATTACTCCATTCACACAAAGAAGAAGGCAATGGCAAACCACTTCTAGATCATCTGCCAATTACGTATATGAACAGGTCCCAGTCGGAGAAAAGGATGGAAGGATCCTGTTCATATGAACCTGTCGTCAGACAGAACACTAAATAATAATAAGATGAGGTGGTCTAGCGGTTAGAACGCTGGCCTTGTAATCCTGGGGTCTCGGGTTGGATTCCCGGCGGTGCCCGAAATTATAACTTGTGTTGGGCAAGGCCGTGGTCTAGGCAACACGGAGTTTTCCTCCGTGGCATCCCAACAATTACTCCATTCACACACAGAAGAAGGCAATGGCTAACCACTTCTGGATCATCTGCCAAGAACGTATATGAACAGGTCCCAGTCCGAGAAAAGGATGGAAGGATCCTGTTCATATGGACCTGTCCTCAGACAGAACACTAAATAAATAAAAATAAAATATAACGAAATATTTATTTAGAAATCTTGTAAGTTCGTTGCTTCATACATGTTAAATTGGTGGCACTACTGCAAAGCAACAAGGATCAAAATAAATTTCAATATTTTCAGTGCATGTATCTGAAAGGTTCTACTTTTGTATGTAAATCTGCTGTGTGGCTTCGAAGGTCAAAGATGCGGAAATAGGGACATAAGAGATTGGTGGATGGACACAGCATCACCGTTACGAAATCTCTTTATGCTCTCGGTTAAAAATGTTTACTAATTTCTGCGACGTGAAAGATCACTTATCCAAATCACGAAATCGTTTATTTTCCTCATTCTGACAGTGTCACTAACTTGTGGTGATATGTGATTCACGTCGTCTTGGGCAGTCGAAGCTCATTAATCACCTACCACCTACGTAGCTCATGCAGAGCGTTGGTTTCCTGTGAAGTGGGTACAGCAGACACTTAGAAATATCGCTGGACGAAAGCTACTCAAGTTTCAGCTTCTTTTCGTGTTGTGGCATTTCCTTACGAAAGTGGCTGGCGTCTTTCAGAGGTGCTTTAACCGATGGATGGGATCGACTGGTTGAAAGTGTGAGTCCTCACATATTAGTTTCCGTTTCTCTTCTTTTTCCTTCCTTTTTTCTCGTTCCTTGTGTATCTTTTTTCTTTGTTGTTTCTGGGCGTTCATTAAACCGCTCTGCACATGTTCTAGGCCAGTGGTATTCAACCTTTTTTGTTCGCGTACCCCCAGATATAATTTCTCTTCAACTTTGTACCCCCAAAGTTGTTGGTGTATAATTCAAGTTATACATAGTATATAATCTACATCTAAAATAAATTAAATTACTGATTATTCAGTGTTTATCATAAAATAATATATAATTTTTTTTTAAATTTCACGTACCCCCTAAGATGTCTTCGCGTACCCCCAGATATAATTTCTCTTCAACTTTGTACCCCCAAAGTTGTTGGTGTATAATTCAAGTTATACATAGTATATAATCTACATCTAAAATAAATTAAATAAATTACATTACTTATTATTCAGTGTTTATCATAAAATAATATATAATTTTTTTTTAAATTTCACGTACCCCCTAAGATGTCTTCGCGTACCCCCAGATATAATTTCTCTTCAACTTTGTACCCCCAAAGTTGTTGGTGTATAATTCAAGTTATACATAGTATATAATCTACATCTAAAATAAATTAAATAAATTACATTACTTATTATTCAGTGTTTATCATAAAATAATATATAATTTTTTTTTAAATTTCATGTACCCCCTAAGATGTCTTCGAGTACCCCCGGGGGTACGCGTACCCCATATTGAACACCACTGCATTAGAGGAGGCCGGCACCCCTTCGCATTTGTAACAGGATAGCTCCTTCTCATATAAATGCCACAAAAATATAATAACAGAAAGGATAAACATTGAAGCGGGCTTTCCTCCGCCTAATTTTTGTTCTCATTTCCGTTTCCACGTTAAATAATTTTATATGACTGTATCCTCACAGCCGGATCATTTTCCAACTGAATGTAGGTTTCTGTTAAACTCTTTCGATTTTGGACAATTTTTTTTGTACATTGCTACTTACGTATTATCTCAGGTCACCCTCCGTACTTGTATTTATTGCCTTCAAATTAATAGTAAATTTGTTTTATTTAACAATTATTCTCTTTGCTAACGATTTTCATGTACGGCTTTAATTTGGAAAAGAGTTACTGAAGTACTTTAAACATTTTTTTTTGTTCCTTGATCTTCGCCTTGGTTATAATCGAATCTCCGACATTGTTATAACTTGTCATAACTGTATACATTTTTATTTATTTAATTCGTCTCTGAAATAACTTTGGCTTGGTACAGAAATAAATTATGTTCGCTCATTTTTCGTTTCAAGTGTAATTTAGGATACACTCACATGACCGCCATTTTCTTCGTTACAGAAATATTCATAAAATTACACTGCACTCTCCTTAACTTACAAGTGTCGATGAACTGTCCACGCGTTGTTAAGGCCAAGTAATTAAAATTCTCGTTTTTTTTTTTTGGGGGGGGGGGCTGACACCTCTAGTGAGCTTTATGTACCTCTTGCTAGCTAACTTTAGATCAGTTTTAGCCCAACTTGGGAGCATTGCCCCATTTTGAGTCCTTCCTCTCTGGCTTAGAGTGTATTTTTATACCGGCAGTCAGGATGAGAGCGAATCAGACGTTTGTTATTTCAGGTCCCTAGGTTCAATTCCTGTTTGCTTAATAATGCTATATCGTGTCTGTTTTACATCTCCCAGCTTTATGAAATTCATCCTACTAAAAATAACCAGGGGCTCTGAGAAGAGGTTGTCGATCTTAAGAAACGAGGATGTAGAAAATCCGATCTTGTCATCAAAAAGCTTTAATCACCAATTGAATTTAGAGATTTGTTTAAAACTTACTGGCTGTGAGAAACATTTCTGCCCCTAATAAAACTTAATGAATATCTAACGTTCCCGTTAGAATACCTAGTTTATCATAGGTTTGAATCTTGACGTCCCAGATTCTACCACGTTCCAGTTGGAATATACCAATTTAATGAGAAGAGTTAAACAAACGTTTGCTTTTCATTGGCTGTGATGGCTGTATGCGAAAACATCTGAAAAGGGGCGCGTTATCATCTGCTGCAGATGTAAGGATATATATTTTGTTTACTAGTTTTTATTCAGTTTAATGGGACGTGCCACATTTTATGCTGACCTCATGCTCCTATGTATCATGTATCTTAATTAATAGTCGGAAAGATGTTTCAATAGATTAGGCTCGTGTTCTGTTCTAATATGTATTCTTAAGACTGCTCCAAGCCACGTGTTCCAATGAAGTGTCTGAAACGTGTTATCGTTTCCATTGACGGTTTAGTTAGCCTGCTCCTATTAGGAAAAATAGGTTTACAGTAACATGTCCGTTTGTCCGTGTGATTTTCTCCACTGATTATTTTGGAGCCAGTTGCTTATTACGCGTATCGTGGTATGTCGTCATATATATTTCTCCGTTTTTTATGAAAAATTATAAACATGGCGAAGACGGTAAACTTTGAGGTAATGAGATGATAAAGTTGCGTCATATTGTGATAAATATATATTTGTTTAAATCTTGTAAGTCTAATCACAATAAAATTCCTATTAAATATTAAAATATTACTATAATTAACATTTAAATATTTAAAATATATTAAATACAAAAACAAATAAACAAATATTTGAGGTAATGTCTTGACAGCTATTAGGTAGTAGGAAGGAACACATGTGAAATTATGTACATAAATAAGTTATAATCCTCGATACGTTTCTGCGTCACTACAAAATAATTGAACAGCTGATGTTAGTGTAAATCACGCACTGCTACGCTGTGCATGCTTAAGACATTCTTCGGTTATCTGGGTCGCCTGATTAATGCAAAGTACTGGTAGTATGTTTCACTTCGCACTTGTTTACAGACTGACGGCTGTCATAAATTAACAGTGCTTATACTCTCTTCCAGTGAGGAAAATGCTGGTTAATATGAACTCGACACAATATATATATGCGAAATCGGGTGTCTGAAATTACCCAGTGACCCTGAAATTAATACTAACTTGTTAAGATTGTGAAGAAGAGGGGTTAGACACTAACAGTTTGTTCTTCGTATTGTAGGCCTGAATGAATCATTCTTAAATGTGCTTGGAATGTTTGTATGATGACTGATGCTTCTGGAATGCAGAACAAAACCTATTTTTCTTTCAGTGCTGACAGATCAGAATTAATTGATTTTTTAAATTTTTTGTCTAATTTTTAAACTGAAACTACATTCACTCCCCGACCAGCCAAGTGACGAGCCAGGGTTGGAATCCTTAACTCAGGACAGGGGACAAATAATGTGTTGCTTGGTCAGGGCTACTGAGCATCTCGCTGGGCGGTGGTAGATGAGTATGGAACATTGGTGGAATGATAATAGCAGAGGAGAACAGATATGTCATTATCTTTGTTGCGTTTTTGTTAGTTTAGGCAGATATATTGTTATATTTGCTTGATAAACATTTGGCATAAGTAATTCATGGAAGGAAGAGACACGCCTCTTAGTGACAAATGCAAGCCAGCGGTACGCTTACACCACTTTTCGGTTTGGGATGTAGAAAATTTGAAGCGCTTGTTTTTTTATTGTTGGACAGACTGTACGAAGATCTTTGCTATTCTTTCTGTGCAGATTTTGAGCATTTGAATGGCAGTACTCTCACGTTTTGCCATTAGCTTCTTTCTATTTTCGTCAGACAAACTTAGTAAGCCTCGTCTTCCTACCGTCGACATTAAGCATAAAAATAAAGCTATGGCTCTGTTGTTTAACATTAATCGCGTTTATAACTATTTGGGTAAAGGTCCTTGAAGATCCAGCGTCTCGTACTGGTGGTGGATTCGCTTGCCAGCTGGACATCTTGCAGATCTATTCCTGACTCCTGACGTCACTGGTACGTAGGCAGGAAGATACGTTGGGTGCGTATTGCAGTTTTACGCGGCGTATCCACATCATATGAATCAATCTAATTTTAAGAGGAAGGGGGGACTACATCACAGACCGTGTCCATTGACCTTTGTGTCACGAAATTTAAACTTGTGACATTTTACGAAATTCTCATTTCTAATCACTCAAAGCTGCAAGAAGCTTAATGGGAACAGAAAAATAGTCAAAATAAATTTCATATTTGTGAAACAGTATTTATAATGTATTTTCAGGCTTTACGGAACCAAAAAGCAGATCCCTTCCTGAGAAGCTTATAGTCGCTCAGTGCCATGTTGAATCCACCAGTGACAAATGCAATCCTAAGCCATATGATTCTTTTCTGCATCCTCGCCCGAATTTCTTTAGGACCCATTTTAATATCCTCAAACCATGCCTAGGTCTCCCAAATAGCATTTTCCCAAAGGTTTTCAGACTATAATTTTTATGCATTTGTCATAATTTTTGAGATATTCCCGCAGCACCCAGTTCAACGAAAATATCGGTATTTGGGAATGGGTGGTGTCTACCGATTATCTTCACAGCTTTTCGGTTTGTTATTTATTGATCATCGTGTAATTCGACGCTTTATCGCTTCAGATGCTGGCAGCGTTGTTAAATAAACAAATAATTAATGAATAATGAATATTTTTTATAAAAACGAGCTGTTTGTTACCGTGTTCCAGGTGCCGTGGAACAAGAGTGGCCTAAGTTCCTCGTACAGCGGCAGCAGCAGCTATGGAAGTGCCCGGAAGCCTGACAATGCCTTCTCATCGTCTACCTCGCAGGTAACACCACTGTTTCGGGGCGACATGCAAACGACATTTCTCGCCCGGTTACAACAAACTGGAACAACGTGTATGGTGACACAACCCTTATTTACCCTGATGATGGAGGCATTAAACCCCTCTGAAACGTCGGCCAGTGTCTACATCTCAGAAGTCAGCCGTTTTAGAATTACGAGAAAATTAAGTTGGATTAATGCTTACTAACAAGCAGTTCGAAATCCAAAAAAACGTGGACTTGTGCTGCGAAAAATATTTTGACCTGAGAGAGATTGGAGAAAATTTCTTAATGGGGAGGTTCGCGAAACTAATTCTTTACGAAATATTATTAGAATTGCGTGATCAAGGAGGATGGGATGCACAGAACGTGTAGCATGCATGAGGGATATAAGAAATGCACAGTTTTGGTCGGAACAGCCAAAAGGTAGAGACAATTTGGAAAACCCAGGTTTCTTATAAGGATAAAATTTAAATGTATGTTGAGGATACATGTCGGGTGAAACAGTTCGGGATTCACGCATTTCATTCTGAAATTAAGTTGATATTTCTACACTTTTACTTTTGTTGCCCATCTCTAAACCCAGCAGCGACGGAACTCTCGTATTAACATCCATTACCGTTTCAGGAACAAACAAGTCTCTTCCTTCGAAACAAAAGGTCTTAGAAAAAGTGGCACTGGACAGATTTATCTTGGAGTTTGTTCGCTTATTCCGATAATGATTCCAAATTCAACTGCCATCACCGTCATCTTCAGGTAGTGGCCAAACAGGCCCGTTCAGGTTCCGATGCCCGACTCCTAGCACAGTCAGAGGAGTCAAAGCAGTACACAGATCGAGTAATTAGTTACACAGACTTTCTGTTTAGTTGCTGTGTCATACAGCGGTGTGATGTAATTTAAACCCACTTTTGTAAGCTCATCCATTAGCCCGGCATGGCGTTTGAACTATGACTGGGTCCGTCATTCACAACAGCTGTCGTATCCTGCGTAACCCCTTCTTCTTCGCTTGACAATCGACATTGACCCTAGTTTGTGTTTAACTCTAATCGTTTGTCAGGGTTACTGTTTCTAAGATGTCAACACGAAGACAAGGTTGGCGCTGTGTTGCTTAAAGTTTGCATGCGTTATTTACATGGAATAAATAAAATAAAAACTCACTAGACCAGACTAATATCAGATACCAGAAATATCGACACGTTGAATACTATTGATTTCCTTGTTTATATCAGGATTAGGTCTTGGTGGATATTATCACAGTTTTATTGAAAATTGTCTTAAATCCTGATATAAGGGGATAACATATCTTAGTTCACTGTGGTTGCCTAGCGAATGATGTTAACATTGTCTATTGGTCGCAGTTGAATAGCCCCCATCCCTAACTCCTCGAAACTTTTCCACAGAACATTAGAGACAGATCGTTTATCTGAAACGGTGTGCGATTTTCAGACTGCCATACGAGAGCGACAAAGCCCATCAATTCGGTATCTTCGTCAGGACCCTTTAAAATTGCTTTGATATTTCTGCATGAACAAATTGTCTTTATTCGACAGCGTTCCACGAAATTACGTCTCGCCATAACAGTTTTAGTGTCTTCACGATTTCTATCATTAAGATGCTAACAATATTACAAGTAATTTTTTTAAAATATAAAATATTTCTGTATAAGTCGAGGCAATTGTAGGAATATTCATTTCAGAATATGGGCAATTCTTAGTTGACAAAGGTCTCCTTGCGTATGAGATGTCTCTTTCTGACATTCTATGAAAGTATCGTGCATATGCAGTGGTGTCCCTGTACATTTGTTATCGGCAAGTAGCTGGATCGTATTTCTGTTGAGATGCCTCCTATGCTGACTGAGGGAATTCGTGAGTTTTCTCAGCCTCTTATTTACAGAAAAGGCTCTCAAACGACGTCTGCTTAAGAAACTGGGACATTCCATGCGACTAATTTGTTAATCGCCTCAGCTTCAAAGGAACTTGGTGACTGTTTTAAGAACCCCATTCATGGCAACGAGCAATTAATGACCTCGAAGCCCACGGCTACCGCCCAATTTAACATCACACTGCCCTTTTTATGTGACAGACACTTTGTTTTTAACTGAGGAATATTAATTTATTATGCCAATGTATATTCATGTATCAAGCTAACCCGCCGATATGTTTGCTCGCAGTACGATGGTGGCGGCAGTGGCTATGGACGTCGGCTCAGCGCTGGAGGAGACACTTCCAGCACGGGAAAAAGTAGCCACTTATCTGCATCCAGTTACCGGCTGCCTTACCAAAGCTCCAGCTACAATAGGGGCTCGACAAGCAGTTACCTGAACGCCGCAAAGAACAGTGACTCGAGGTCCGCCGCGACGGAGAAGAGAGACGGCAAAGAGAGCGAGCGACTGTCGCTCCGAGACAGATACTCTTCCGGTACGTATCCGGGCAGGACGAGGGATAAGGACGACGGAGACGCGGGGAGTGTTCACCGTGTTCTGGGGAGGAGCATTAGTATCAAGTCGAGCAGGGACACCAGCCCCGAAACGACGCCTTCCTCAGCAGACGTGGGAGTGAAAGCGGATCGCGTGGGATACAGTAGTAGTTCCTTGTCTCCATACCGCCTTTATAGTCGGGGTACATACAGTCGATCCACAAGCAGAGATTCCGCCCCCGACGCGGCTTCCTCGACGGCATCAACATCTGCTTCAACTCCTGTCTACACGCCATCATCGCTCAGGTTTGGAAGTTCCTCCAGGTTCGGTTCAAACATCACCCGAAGCCCTGTCAGTGAAAAGCCGCCTACAGTCTTCGGACTCTCTACTCTGAGTTACAGTGGTAGGTCTATTAGTAGGCACAATTCCCAGCAGGATACGGAGGAATCTTCTTCTGCCTGTACACCAACTGCTGAAGCCGTTGATAATTGCAAGATTGCAGTGGAGTTGGAAGGCAAACACAGCAGTAAAAATACAGACGAGGAAGAAGTAACCCAGACCACATTTATTACTGTTGTAACACGAGGAACGTCGCCAACACCTCCGTCTACGTCGTCGTACGTGAGAACCAGACGTTCAGATTTGGCTCGAGTTATAGAAAAGACAATAGAAAAGCCAAAAACAAGGCCTGAAATGGTGGACAAAGAGATTCAGTCAGACCGCGTGGATGATACAGCAAGATTGTCCCGTTACGGGGTCTCTTCAAGGTGGTCGACGTACCTGGACAGGTACCCCAGTGCGGCCAGCAGCTACTCTCCTGTCTCTAGGTACACATCTCGGTATGGCTACTTGTCTTCAAGAAGCGACGACAAGGAAGCAGCTGCGAAGTCTTTAGCTACCCAAGAGTCCTCGACAAGTCAAACTCCTGAAAGCAATACCACTGCAATAATTGCAAATAAAGATGTTACCAAAGACATGGCATTACCCAGTCAGAAACTTCAATCTAGTCCTCTAGGTTCCTCTGAAAGGAACGTAGGCAGTGGTATCACCAGCACACAGAAGTCGGAAAGTGATAAACCAATAGTTGTAGAGAGTAACGGGATGCCTGATGGTGTATCAACTGTAGGTCACCGTAATCACAAAGACACAAAAGCAAAGGCCGTTTGTAAAGAAGATGAGACGAAATCAACACAATCGCTTTCAAAAAATTATGGATCGATGAATGGACCAGAAGGTGCCAATTTGACTCAAGTCCAATCAGTCATGAATGCGAGTGCTAAATGTCCAGGACAAAGTACAGGCACCACTCCTTCGTCTTCAGCGTCTATTCTGACTGTGGGAGCATCAGTAGGAACTCCATCCATTGTTTCAGATAATGCAAAGGAGAGAGGTTTAGGTTTGGTTCGAGCAAAATCTGTTAAAGATACTGCCACAAAACCTCCTCCTGCAACTAGCACCCTTCAGCGAGGTGACGTATTCACAGATGCAACATCAGCCACCCTTTCTTCAGATGACTTACCTGATAAGTCATCTTTATTTGAAGAAAATAAAAGTGCATCCGATGCAAGTGCGAGATGTTCAGATTTAACTCGAGTAAAGTCTTTAAAGAATATGACTGGAAAACTCCCAAGCCAGTTGAACAGTGAGACTTCAGTTGGAATGAAATCAAAGTCTTTGTCACCTGCATCCCTTCTGTCAGAAGAAATGTTGGTAAAAAAATCTTTAACTGAAGGACCGAGCTCTAAAGCATATTCTACTGGGAGAATAGAAGGTTTTGGTTTAGCTCGAACGAAATCACTCAAGAATGAGAGTTTGAAACCTCTTGCAACTGGTGCAGAAATTGTAGGCAGTGTAAAGTCGAAATCTGCATCATCCATATCTCTCTCCTCTGAAGGATCGGCTCATAAAACATCGTCGAATGAAGGAATCTTTTTAAAACCATCGTGTGAAACTGGATCTGATGAAAATATGCCTTCCAGTGAGGTATGTTTATCGAAATCGTCATCAAACGAGGAAACCTTATCGAAAGCTCCATCCTTGCAAGTATCATGTTCCAAGCACTCATTTGATTCATCTGTTCGCAGACTTCCACCTCCAGTTCCCAAGAGCGACGGCAATACACAGTGTATCAAGGCTTCCTCTTCCTTACATTCCCTCAACAAATTCTCTGCTGCCAATAAAGACTTTCGTAAGTCCGCTCTTAATGTGGAACTTCCCAGTGCTCTGCAGGCAGAATCATTCAAAAAATTGCAAGAAAACCAAAGGCGTGCCAGTACGTCTGAAAGAAAGTTTAGGAGAAGTAATTCGGCGAGCTCTGGTGATTCTGATCGATCTTATGGTGAAGGGGGTTCCACGCACTCACTGCCGATTGAAGCCGACAGTGCTCAAACCTCATTAAGGACATCAAAATCGCTGTCCAAACTCTACTCTAGTAGTTCTGCACCGAAACTCGATTCAGAAGCCCCTGATAAGAATGTAATTCTTCCTAATTTTAATAGTCCAGACAAGACTAAATCAACTCCCCATTCAGAAAGACATTCTCGTGGGTCACCATGCTCTCGGACTGGTAAACAAGCACCTGAATTTTCCGACTCTGACTCTGAAACAAGATCCACCGAAACGTCCTCTTCCTCCAGAAGCAGCAGCGGTGATGAAGATGACGAGGGACGTGCCACAAAACGTCAGAATTCCAGAAACCTCCAACATCAGCAAACATCAATCAGTCCAGCCCCAAAAGTTTCTTCTAGTGACGAATTGTCCAAATCTGTAGATAAGCCACCCAAGCCTCCAGTCAGTCCAAAGGCACATAAAACAGAGGAGTCAAAATCATTCCTGATGCGGGCTCTTGCCCCTGTCGCAAATTTGTTTAAAGGGAAGCATGACAGTAACAATTCAGAAGGACTTCTGAGAAGTGATAGCACGCCGTTGTTGAACAAGTGTGACAAAGATGATGTGGTTTTGAAAAAACTGAGTGCAGTGGATAGATCTAACTCTCAACAAAGCGTCTCATCCAGAAAACAGAGTACCGGAAGTGGGTCTAAGTCTCATGATGATAGTGACAGCAGCAAGTTTAATCTTAAAAATAAGATCAGAAAGCAGGAATCAGGAGAGCGAGCTTGGTGGTTGGATAGTAACCCAAACATTCCTGAGGGTATCAGAAGAATTGAGAGCAGTACCTCATTTAAGAACTTTAAAGACGCGGATGTAGACAGCAGCAAGACAGATGGTGTAAAGGACGCCTCCAGCAATTGTTCTGTAGACAATTTACAGGACTCATGTAGTGGAGGAAATGGGGTGATCCAGCAGTCCGAAGAGCTGTCTTTGCGGGGGGCAAAGACGTTACAAAATAGCGCTTCTCCAAAAACACTTCACGGAGGCGAGAAAGTGGAGGCAAACACCGAAAAGTCTGCAGGCGTGCAGAAAACATCCAGTGGTGTGTTCCTACATAAGAACAAAGATTCAGAAAGTGATGATGTCAGGCCTTCTGTGGGAGTAGTCAAATCGAAGGGAAAATTTCACAGTCTCAGACATCAGCAGTCTGGAGAGTTGCCGTGGTGGCTTGACAGCAGTGCGCCTGTTCCTGAGGGCGTTAAGAGGATTCAGAGTAATACTTCTGTAAACAAACTCCACGATTCTGACGCAGAAGTAGAAGGCTCTGAGGTCAAGAAAACTGAAAAGTCCGATGGACTTCAGAAAACCCCAAGCAGCATATCTCTAAGAAAGGGCATCAGTTCAGATCGTGATGCTGGAAAGCCGCCTGTGGGAGATGAGAAGACAAATACAAGACTTTACAGACTCCGGCATCAACAGTCGGGGGAGCTTCCATGGTGGCTGGACAACAATGCTCCGATCCCGGAGGGAGTTCAACGTATTCAGAGCAATTCTTCAATTAATAAGCTCCAGGACTCTGGCGGAGAAAAGAGTTCAGATGGAATTCAGAGAATAAAAAGCAGTGCATCAGTAAACAAGCTGCAGGACTCTGATGGTGATGGTGGAACAACAAACGGGGTACAGAGAATACGAAGTAATTCGTCGGTAAATAAATTACAAAGTTCAGATTCGGATAGCAAGAAGTCAGGTGAAGGAGAGAAGGTTAAGAAAAAAATATACAAAATTAAGCGTCAGGAATCGGGCGAGACGTCCGAGTGGTCACAGTCTGAGGGAGTTCAGAGGGTAAAGAGTAGCCATTCTGTTAATAAAATGCAAGAGCCAGAACAGAGAGAGGAAGAGTGTAACACCAGGGGTTTCCCATACAAGTTGAGGCATCAGGAGTCTGGAGAGAAGGCTTGGTGGTTGAATAGCAGGGCAGATGTCCCAGAAGGGGTTAAGAGATTTGACAGCAACCAATCTCTCAGTGAATACCTCCGGCCAGGGTTAGAAAAGCAAAACAAAAAACCAGAAAGTTCTTCAAGCGACAGTTCTGAGGAAGATGTCTCTGATGGAAATAACAGGCACAAACAGAAGACGTCTGATAATGCAGTGCCTAAATTCCCACTAGTACTTCCTGCTACAGGTTCGCAGAGTGACAGCTTGCAGTCCACGCAGGAGACTGGTAGACGGTCACCTTACGATAACCTTCAGGAACCACAGCTGAAGGCTACTAAGAGTCAGGCCACTAAACCGAGACCCAAGAATTTACCCCTGTTTATTGGCAGTCACACCAACATTGACGATATCTTGGGCACTGCTGCCACTCTGGTCAACCCTGTCATGGGACTGTCAAGACTTCGCAGAAAGCACCAGAATCGGCGAACAGCATCTCCGCGCGAGGAAGGTAACGTAAAATTAATAATTATAAATTTGCCTGTCTGACAGTTTTTAAGAGGACTGATTGAGAAATGGGAGCGGCTGGTCTATTCACTTTGCTTCATTGTCACTTCGTGTCACCTTTAGCAGTTGTAATTTTGTGACAAAAAGTAAAGTTTGTCCCACTATACGCCATGTAGGCGTTTGGGGTGAGTGGAGGTATAGCTCCTCTCTTCCTTGACCTCGGCACTAGATGGGGGTGAGTGGTCAGCATCACGCCCCGGCCGACTTTACCCCCGGGAAAGGACCCCGGTACCCATTGTAGAGGAGGCTGGGTGGGCCCCAGAGCCGGTCTGGACGCAGAGGCTAGAGGAAAAAAATTCTCTGCCCCCGTCGGGGATCGAACCCCGGTAGTCTAGCCCGTACCTAGTCACTATACTGACTGAGCTATCCCGGTTCTGTAATTTTGTGGCAGGTTGAAGGAAAAAAAAGGATAACATTATTCTACATAATAATATACCCCCAAAAAATATTGATACAGATTTGTAAATGTTGAAGAATTTGTTGATTCTGTCGCTCTAGTGATTCGTGGTTGAATGCTGCATGTGAATCGTAGGGCAGTGGAAATCGAGCATGAGAGATGACGCCAGCGTCATAGTGTAAGATGGTATCTCGGGGTATATATTCAGTCAAACGTAAAAAAAAAAAAGAACAATCGAAGGTCAACACAGTAGTTTCCGATATTCCATCCCGAAGTTGGTGGCGATGTTGCCTTGACAAAAGCACGCTGATGCCACAGTAAGAACTGAAGAAATCTCAGTTAAGTACAATTACGTATGTCATGCTATGATGACCGTTTGTGATTACTGAATACGTTTTCCATCTGCAATTAAGAGAGAAAGAAATCCACTTCATATGTACGTGTAGTCTGTCCGGATATAAGACACGGATAATCACACCGTGGCGGCTCAGCAGTTAATGATCAGAAACAGGGACGGTTCCTATAAGGTGTTCAGAAATATGTTCTCCTGTCGCGTAGAACAGTTCACATATTTTATTTACATTCGCCCAAGAAATATTCCGTCCATAACCCCCTGCCCATAAGTCTTCTCTGTATCTTGGTGAGTAGACACAGCTGTATCATAATCACAGGGTGCCCGACTAGGCCTATAGGGCTTATAGATTACAAAAAAAGGATTTTCAAGTGCAAACTTCAAGGAAAGTGGGACCTGGGAAGACCGTGAACGACATGGTTTGAACAATTTGTGTAACCTTGGAGAGGATCTAATGGGCCGGTGAATGCGTTAAAGAGAGGTGGACCACCCGGTCGTACCTCTGTTTACGACGAGGATGACTTGCTTGCTGGATACGTGAGCTACTGCCAAGGGGAAGCAGATAGCCAGCCAGATACCATCAACGCAACTTGAAGAATGGCCCACTTGAATACAATAGGTGAAGATGAGAAATATGTCTGTATAGAGTAGTCAGCCACAGATGGGAAAAAAAACAAAAAAAAAACATTCGGCCTACGCCCCTACCGACAGTACGCCGTGTCTTACTTCAACGTGAGAAATGCGTGCGCAGGACTACCAACCTACGTAACGTAGTGATCATTTAGTCGCATAAAAAACTACTTTCTCCTGCAGATAATTACTCTCTCATTTAATGGAAGACAAATTGTCGCTCTGAACGCAACTGTCTCTTTCAAAATGTCGCTACTGGTCGTGACCATGGTCATATCCGTTGGTCTTCTGAAACAAGGGGAGTAACTATTGAAGTAATACATCCAGAACAAGGTCTACGAGCAAATGACAGCAGGATTGTGTAACGGCAACACTTTTACAGACTTGTACTTACGATATAATATCGCCAGGTTATTGGCTGTTCTGAGTGAGATTTCGCGTGGTTTCCATGTTTTGCCATGCGCATGTCTGGATGGTATCTTCAGAGCGCAGGCAGGAACTTCCTCCTGCCAAAACTGCCTCTAGTAAGTGTTCTTGACAAGTTTCCAGGACGCACAGTCGGCGACCAGAGCATAAAGTTTACCGTTACCAATGTTTGTGGGGGGGACCCCTTCCTCATTCCATATTAAGGGTACCTGAAGGGGGCTGTTTACTCCCAGGGCAGTCCACGTGGGGCCAGCATCATTCATTTGCTCCATATCATGTATCAGCTGGGGGATGTACAATGGGACCGTCAACGGCCGAGGTCTGCCAGACAGTCTCATGCGATTGTAACAGTAATGATGATAAGGTTTCCTTGCGATTATCAAATTTGGCCGACCTCCAGGTCTGAGGCTAGCTCACCCAGGGGTCCTCTGCCCTCTGCCCCCCTTTTTAGTCTAATGACGAAACCAGAATTCAATTTGTGATACATCGTAAGCTGTATTTTATAGTTTTACAGTTCAGACCATGGACGAAGTCCAAAAGAACGGTTTAAAGCTAGAGGCTGTTGTTCCACAGCCACGCCAGTTTCTTTTTTATATAAGCCTTCCTTGTTAAAGATAGAGCCACCACCAAAGATGACATCACTTCATCATCCAAGTGGAAGGATAAGTCTTTGGGGGTGACTTGTTGGACGGGGGAACAATTGAAAGGCGCAAGATACAAGATTCCTCCCTCCTACTCCGGCGTCTGTGTCCGCGGTAAATGCCGCCAACTGAATGTCTTCGGTCGTGCCTTTGATACACAGAAAAAAAATAGCATTTGCACTTCACTGACAGAGAAATTTAAAGTGCGTCGCTGTTTTAACGCTATACTGTGTAGCAGATTATATCTCGTCGTCATCCACGTGTGTCGTATTATATAACAATGCTTTACGAACACAGCCTTCGGTTCTAGCACATGAATTCTTCGTGTGGTCAGAGCTTGCGGTTGAAGACCATTACGAAATCAAAGTAACGATAGGCGGTGGCAGTGGGTTAAGGTAAATGTGATCTCTGTTCCAAAAACATCCACTTTATGCGGACCATAACCAGCTGCCCCTCAGTAATGTATGTGGTGTTACATTTTCTTTTAACTCCTTAGGGGACAGTTCATGTCTACATTCTGTTTGCATATTTCATACCCAAAATCACAAAATTGATTTTATGTCAGATTTTATATTTTGTTGGGAAGGGCGGAGCACCGAATGTTGTGTGGCGAACTTGAATTCTGTGTATACCAGTCACTGATAACTCATATTTTAGAGTGAATGAAGCCTAAATTAAACTTTTTCGAATTTCTCAAGAACGGATTATCGTAAAACAAATGGCTTGTGTGGTAATGCACAGATTAAATTAAGACCTACAACCTCCATTTCAAATATTTATTTTTTCGTGTGATGAATATTTCATGAAGTACAAACACGACGGTTTGGCTGTTTGAGTTGTGATGTCTGAACCACCCTTACATTTAGCGGATTTAGCAAAAAAAAAAAAAAAAAAAAAAAAAAAAAAAAAAAAAAAAAAAAAAAAAAAAAAAAAAAAAAAAAGAAAGAAAGAAAGAAAGAAAAAAAAAAAAAGAAAGAAAGAAAGAAAGAAAGAAAGAAGAAGAAGAAGAAGAAGAAGAAGAAGAAGAGTCCGATATAGAATAATATTTATGATGTAGAACTTTTAAAAAAAAATTGTATAGAATCATGTTGTTAACAGTTGCTACACTGATTGATCTGCATGTTTTAGATTCGGCCGCCGAATTATCGGACTTCGAGGAGGTGGACCCAGGCCAGGTTCGCATACACGAAAGGCCAACGACGACTTCGCAGATCCAGCGTCTCGGGTAAGTTCTGTGTTGACGATTAAGAAGTTGGTACCGATCTGAATTCCAGAAGCATCGTAGCACTTCTGAACTACCTGTTTATGTATTTTTTTACTAATACTTAATATCTTTCGTAATCTCCTTTCTTCGCGGATCACGCAGGGGCCACTGACAGCCCGCAGATCACACTTATGAAATCTCTGAGCTAATAATTTTGTTTCCTTTTGACTTCAGGGTCATCACAGATGGAACGGGAGTTCGACGTTCTTCAGGCATGATAAAGGTAAGTCTGCAGCAATAAGTAGTTCCAATAATTTTACTCATTCTACGGTAGTTATGATTTGAGGTTTTCACCGCGCGTGTCCGTAGATGGCTATCTTCTTGGTTCTAGCTTCGTGTAGTTTGGCAGCGGTCACCTCTGAAACGTCGGTAAACTTCTACTAAACTACACGGCGCAGAAATTCAAAAGACAGCCATATGATTAGTACAATTTCTAATAAAGTTCACGAAATTTCAAGGAACTAATTTCATTTAGGCCATAAATTAGCGGTCGGCAAGTCGACGAGAAAAGGTTAATGAGATCTCAGATCTTGAAAAGCAGAGAACCAGTGATTTAGACAGACTATAGACTCTTCTCCCCCACCCAGTCGCTAGCCAGATGTCTGATTGCCGAATAGCGCAGGGGAACTTGAATAAACCACCCTCGTCTCGCAAGAGACCGACGCTTACAGAAAGTATGCCAGTAATCGTTGTTTCAATGCTGGGCATCAGAAAGATTAAACTTAATCCCGCGTTGTTCCAAGAACTGATGTTTCAAGTTCTCACGGAGGAGATTATGAATTCTTCTCGGATTTGACGCCGTGCACTCTGGTAGAAATTGACATACGTTTAAGAGGTGCTTACTACCGCCATCAGAGGGGAGCCTTGATAATGGTGGCAGTAATTACCTCTGACACGTCGGTAAATTTCTACGAGAGTGCACGGTGCTACATCCCAGAAGACAGTTGTCTTCTTGTCTTCATTGGTCATGAAAAATGTGAGCCAGGAGAGATAGCTTCCTGCCCCAGAGTCGAAACCTTAGTCTCTGGAATATTGAGTCCCTTCCTGTTCAACCTTCTGGTACCGTGCATAACCTCAAGTTGATACTGTTTGTCTTCCTGATGGTAGCTAATTTGAAGCACATAAACTCTCTCGTTGTCATTCGCTTGACAGTCTTAACAAGTTCTGTAGGAAACTGTTAGTTGCTAACACACACGGGTAAAATAATACCGTGACCTTTTATTTATTTATGAAATATGGGAAGCAGTTGGGTGTGGTCTTAGAATTGCTTATTGTCTCTTGTACGTACAGGCATTTTCCAGCAGTGTTACAAACGTCACCACTTTCTCCTCATTAAAACTTCAAAAAATAATTCTATTTGCTCTTGAGGTTTTAATTCTGTGAACAGGTCTTTGTTCAGCGTATTTCATTATTATGGAAAAGTCATTTTCTTATAGTTCTTGAAATATTTCTGTAATGCCACTTCTTTGTATACATAAACGTCTTGTGTCTGAAGTGTATTGTCAACGGAGAATACACTAATTCCTAAGCCACACAAAGCTGCTGGCTCACTACGGAATCTTATCTATTCTCTCCTCTTTCAAGAAACTGTGTTCACAGGAACTGGCTGTTATGTCCATCGTAGTAGTTTGTCAGTCTGCCTGCAAGAAACATCTTCACAGAGATGAAATCTTTAAAATCTGGTAGTTTCTTAGCTGATCAGAAAAAAAAATTCCTTCTTTTATAGAATTTAATGATTCGCTAACGTGTTCACAAAATTCCGCCATCGGAGCCTATCCTGAGCCAGCTTTATCCACTGCACACCACATTGTTTCTATAAGATCCATTTTCACATTCTCATCATCTACGTTCAAGTCTCTGAAATAGGCTCTTCTCTCGGGGCTTTTCCGATGAATATCTGTGGCCATGTCTTAAGTCCTGCTTGCGTGCTAATTGTCCCTTGCCATCTCATTTTCTTTGAGATAATCACCCAAATGATTCTGAGTAACAATCTGTAATTATTATGCGATCGCCCTGATGATGGAGGCAACAAGGACTCCCGAAACGTTTGTTAACTTTTATCAGACTAGACGACGGCGCTACGTTCTGGTTTTCACTATTATCATTATTATAAACTATAACTAATTCCTCATAGATATAAAAAATTTCAGTTTCAAAACTTTTTAAATGTAGATATAATGGTCATGACCTCATTACATTTTAAGTAGACCATGTTCTGTGCCATAAAACGATAAGGGCATCGTTCATAATTGTGGCCCTAATATCGACTGACATCATTAGAACAGTTGGCCAGTGGATCAGATGCTATCGGTTCGTTATCTCATTATCGATGTCTTGGTGGTCACGAGTTCATGAGTCCGCCTGCAACAATGACCCCATAGTGGAGCAGGTCATGCACGTTCTGCATTATTGGTTTGAACCACATCTGCTCAGTCCAGCTGCTTCTCCTAGTACAATGGATAACCATTCGCAGGGGTTTTCAAAACTCTTTCAAGTGTCGTTTTCCTCCAGCTATGTATGCATTACAAAGATTCATACGATTTCCCACCGTAATTAGCTCTGGTAATAAACATACCCACTTCTGGATCATCTGCCAAGAACGTATATGAACAGGTCCCAGTCCGAGAAAAGGATGGAAGGATCCTGTTCATATGGACCTGTCGTCAGACAGAACACTAAATAATAATAAGATGAGGTGGTCTAGCGGTTAGAACGCTGGCCTTGTAATCCTGGGGTCTCGGGTTCGATTCCCGGCGGTGTCCAAATTTATAACTTGTGTTGGGCAAGGCCGTGGTCTAGGCAACACGGAGTTTTCCTCCGTGGCATCCCAACAATTACTCCATTCACACACAGAAGAAGGCAATGGCAAACCACTTCTGGATCATCTGCCAAGAACGTATATGAACAGGTCCCAGTCCGAGAAAAGGATGGAAGGATCCTGTTCATATGGACCTGTCGTCAGACAGAACACTAAATAAATAAATAATAAACATACGATACCATACGATCCTACGCTACACTTTACCTCCGCCTGCCTACCAACCTCACATACGAGGTGCGATCGGAAAGTTTCAAGACTGCGCGTATAAAAACCCGTACACTTATCTCAGGTATTAAATTCATCCATCACCCTCGAAGTAGTTCCCCTGGGAGTGAACACAACGACCCCAGCGCCGCTGCCAAGCCTGGAAGCATCCCTGGAAATCTTTCTTTGTCAGCCTGTCAAGCACCATCTGCGATTCTGCCTGAATCTCTTCTATCGTCTCAAATCTCCTTCCCTTTAGCTGAATTTTCATTTTTGGGAAGAGGAAGAAGTCACACGGAGCTTAGAAAGGAAGTTGGGGTCGGTTGGCCGTTTTGGCGAGTCTTTGGCAAGAGATTCAGGCAGAATCGCAGATGGTGCTTGACAGGCTGACAAAGAAAGATTTCCAGGGATGCTTCCAGGCTTGGCAGCGGCGCTGGGATCGTTGTGTTCACTCCCAGGGGAACTACTTCGAGGGTGATGGATGAATTTAATACCTGAGATAAGTGTACGGGTTTTTATACGCGCAGTCTTGAAACTTTCCGATCGCACCTCGTATCTCCATAAAAATCGCCACAATTTTTTTCGTCTTAATTTTTTGTGAATTATTTAATGGTAATGTCAAAATATTTAACTATATATCCTTGAATTGGACTTTTTCTTAAATAGCGAACTGAAAATAACATTGAAGGAAATGGTCATGGCGTAATATTTAGATTCTGGCATTTGTCTGCGTTTTGAGAGTCGATTTCTATTACATTACACGGTGCCACAATCCGGAAGACGGTCGACTTCGCACTCCTGAAATCTCGTCGTAGCATTAGTCCTCCACTTCAATCTCGATGTTCAAACTATCTGCTATTCAGGCGATGTCTCCCCGCCAAAATTCGGTATGCATTCTTTGATTCCTTTATCCGAGAAGAATGTCTAGCCCACTGAAAGTCGCTGTTTGTGACTGGAAAACCAGGTTTTACTCAGAATCTTTCGTTCTCCCCTGTCAGTATCAATCCACAGCTGCTCCGTATTTACTCATGTACTATTTAGGACATTGACAAAGGGCTCGTTAGAGGCTCATTTCCACAGAGAAAGACGTTTTTCAGATAATTAGTTGTGTTGTATGTTCCTGTAAGCAGGATGGATGTCAGTGTGTGAATAACACTTAAAAGGAGTAACTGGTTCAGATTGTGTTTTAATTTAAGTGGCGACTAGAGTACACATGCGAACACAGATGTTATTTTTAATTCGTTCGTCTTGTAGTTGTACACACAGAAACAACAAACAATCGGAGAGTGCTTCTTCAAGATGGTTAACAAACACAACGCTTGTAGTGTTATGGCGCTGGCAGGTGTGTGTGTCGACTTCCTCGCCTTACTTTAGTAGTTTTACAACTTCGTCTGACAATAGAAAGAAGTAATGTGTTAACAAGCACATGGAAATCGGGCCAGATGCCATTTACAATGTTTGGCGAATTTTATTATATTTAACTACGCTTTTTAGACTGTCTTCATGGTACAGAATCTTCTTGTTGGCACTGGGTTTATAAAACATGAATTCCATATTCTGGTTTTAGCGTTGCCTACGAGGTGCGATCGGAAAGTTTCAAGACTGTGTCAATAGAGGGCGAACCGGATGTAGTACGAGCTTCTGCCGCTAGGAGTTGCGGCCTACATTCATAGTGAATCAGTGTGCCAGCAGGCATCATCGAATTAGCATTTGTTTCTTAGTTACGGGCGTTTTGGTAGTGCATTACACCGACCCTCCTGCGATTTCGGAATGGCGTGTGCATCAAATTTTGCCAAAGACTCGTCAAAAACGGCTACGGAAACCTATGAAATGCTAAAGCAAGCATTTGGGGAGTCCGCAATGGGTCGTGCACAAACTTTTGTGTGGCATTCACGTTTTAAAAATGGCCGAACCTCTGTCGATGATGACGAGGGTTCTGGACGACCATCTTCGAGCACAACGACCGAAAATGTTACGAAGATTCGGCAGGCCATTCACGAAGATCGACGTCGTACCATCAACGACTTGTGCGACATTGTTGGGATAGGCTATGGGACCTGTCAGCTGATTCTAAAGGAAGAACTCCACATGCGACGCATCCTGTCTGAGGACCAGAAGCAGAATCGACTTCTCGTTTGTCAGGAGCTCAAAGATCTTGCAAGAACCGACCCCAACTTCCTTTCTAAGCTCCGTGTGACTTCTTCCTCTTCCCAAAGATGAAAATTCAGCTAAAGGGAAGGAGATTTGAGACGATAGAAGAGATTCAGGCAGAATCGCAGACAAAGAAAGATTTCCAGGGATGCTTCCAGGCTTGGCAGCGGCGCTGGGATCGTTGTGTTCACTCCCAGGGGAACTACTTCGAGGGTGATGGATGAATTTAATACCTGAGATAAGTGTACGGGTTTTTATACGCGCAGTCTTTAAACTTTCCGATCGCACCTCGTATATTTTCCCGTGACGAAAATCGTTGCATATCTGCTTTCAAATATTCAGGTATATTTTCATCAGTCATAATCAATACCGCTTACTGATGAAGTCCCTTTTAATGAAAAGAAGATAAGATAACCAATCAGAACAGCTTTTCTGAAGCAGTGAGAAGTTTCCAAACTCCTGTCTGATCCTGAGATATAGGCCAGACTCATTGCATTTGTCCCAATTTCTTGGCACACGAGATTAAGTATTTCATTTGCAATGCCTTGCCCTAGGACTTTCATATTGAACCTCGTATTGTCAGGTCAGAAGTCTAGGGGGTTGCCATGGGAACTGCAGAGTATAGTCTTTTGTTCATTATGGAGGAGTCGCGTGCGGTCTGATATCGGAAGATGGCAATGTGATACGCAGAACGTGACTGAGATACTTTGTCTGTTTCATGTCACGAATTAGGCCCTGTGACGTATTTTAGTTCAGATTAATTTCTGTCATGCTTTTACGGATTAACCTACACGCGACAGGAAGTCTCAGAATTACGCGGAAATACGTGAGTGCCTCAAGTTGAATTCGAACCCATAATTCCGGCATTCGAGAGGTCGAAAACCTTAGACGCATTAGACCGTATCGGATTAGCCTACGCGTGAATTAACGAATTCTTTATTCAACGTAATTAATAAGACTTATTGGGCGAGAAAAATGATCAAACCTTTTAAGGCTTTGACCGGGATGTTCTTTTGTTAAATCTTATGTGGTACCGCCTGATTCGACTTCTAATGGTTAAGTGAAGTGTTTTCTTCGCGGTACGGTCTGGATTCGTAAATATTATGAAGACGAGCTTCGGCTTCAAAGGGTTAACCAGCTGATTTTCGTAATGGTGAGGTGTAGTGTTTTCTTCGCGGTACGGACTGAATTCATAAATAATATTCAGACGATCTTCGACTTCAAAGGGTTAATTCTGGCTTCAGCAATTGAAGATAATCACACTTCTGATTCTGGCTCAAAGTTCCCAGAAGCTTAACAGTGGAAAATGATCACACTTCTAATTCTGGTCTACAAAGAGCCTAAGAACCTTTAGGTCTGTGTCGTGCCTGAACACGCTACTAAGATTAAAGAAGAGATTAAATACCGTGTAGGTAGAATGGGTGACGACAGAGTGCCGAAGAGAGTTCAGAATTATAAAAGTACATGACGAAAGTCAGCAGAATATGGAGGAGATAGAAAGAGAATTTTGAGACGAAACAAGCATCAACTTACCTGATCTGAGAAGACATGACAAGAAATGAGGAAGAAACAGGCCGCTGTCGAGTACTTGAACGCCTTCACTTCTGATATAATCGATACTGGAGTCTGTCCCTCATTTCTTTCAGAAATCTACTTTGTCTCCCCCATCGGCAGGGAAAATTGCAAGGGCAGTCTCTGGCTGTTGCAGAAATGAAAGATTTACTTCTTTAAATGGAAAACGCGCTGATAGAGGTCAAAGCCTGTAAAATATTCTTCTTTAAGCAGTGTTATATTTCGAAAATATGAGCCGGGATAGCTCAGTCAGTATAGTGACTAAGCTACGGGCTGGACGACCGGGGTTCGATCCCCGACGGGGGCAGAGGATTTTTCCTCTAGCCTCTGCGTCCAGACCGGCTCTGGGGCCCACCCAGCCTCCTCTACAATGGGTACCGGGATCCTTTCCCGGGGGTAAAGCCGGCCGGGGCGTGATGCTGACCACTCACCCCCATCTAGTGCCGAGGTCAAGGAAGAGAGGAGCTATACCTCCACTCACCCCAAACGCCTACATGGCGTATAGTGGGACAAACTTTACTTTACTTATATTTCGAAAATGGAATTCGATACCTGTTATCAACAGTGGTTGTCCACCGTTGTTCTACTCCTGGTAGGGATAAGATGCCACTCTTCGCCAAGTCGTCCAGTCCGGTTATGAGCTCCATTCATCCTCCTATGAGATGCGTGTCGAGGACTCTGACAACTCTCTTTAGAGAATACATGGAGATCGCCTTCATTCTGCATTTACTTCATGACTCTTGAGGCACAGGGAAGACGTTAAGCGGACTTACAGTTGACGTGGAATGCTACGGTGTTATCGATGTTGAGTCTTCTGTGTCTATTAAAATACGCCAAAGTGCGTATTAAATTCTCATCCGGCCCCTTGCGTCGAAAGCGAAAGGTATGGATAGTGGGAAGGAACTCGCATTGTGGGTGGAAGATGATTGGTGCCGAGAGGGTCTGAAGAAATGCTAGGAATGCCGCAGGTCTGCTGTTGCCTCGATTCTTCGCTTACCCGGTCTCCGCAAGAGGTAGCTAGTAGTCACCCACTGTCGGACCATGTTGGAAGTCTGACTCAGTTCGCGTCCGTTGCTCGTAGTGTGCGCGTGTCTCATCGGTGTGGTTTAGGTGGAGGTGCACTGTCATGGCAGCTCTCACCTGCAGGGTGCAGTATCTCAATGATATTGACCCATTCGCGTACACGACGAACTTCCCAGAACCACCCAGACCGCCAGTTCACACTTTCAGTGCCACTCTTCCGCTTATAAACCAGTTGGCCGCCGTGCACAGATTGCTCAGGGCACCGCACAGGGTGAGTGAAAAGCTGCTTGTGCAGTATTGCATCTGTTGTTTTGTTTGGTTGTGAAACATGGTCCTCATACTGAGGGATGACCGTCTTCTAGCGAGTAGCCTGGTACAAGTTTACAGAATTTTCAGAGGTGCCTGCTGCCCGCATCATCTGGGATAGCACTGTTATTGGAGGCAGTAAGCACCTCTGAAACTTCGCTGAACTTACGAATATTTGTCTGGAGAAAATTTCGTAATGAGGAGCTTCATTGTTTGTACTCCCCACTGGACACTATTTTGATGATGAAGGAGAATGAGGCAGGAGCACAAATGGGGAGAGATGAGAAATTCGTAGAAAGTCTGAATAAAATATATCATTTGGGAGGAGGATGTTAAAGAGGCTATGAGAGTTTGGATTCATCTGGCTTCCAGAATCCACTGGCATTAGACTCGATTTGGGCAATGGAAAGAGTTTCCTGCCCGTGCCGGTAATCGAACCCGTGTTGTCTGCTCCGTAGTCTTGTCAGTTTACTTACGAATCCATCGCTGTCAAATTGTCTTCGGTGCTCGATAAGAAGGAATTTAGTCAACTTCGGCACTTCTTATCGGACCGTGTATTGAACAAATGAACAAGTTTAGACAGGCAAGTCCTTTCTTTCTTGCCTGAGGCGAGTGAATTGTGCAAGATGGCGAATACAGATTTACAACGATGACGACAATGATGTAAGCAAGTCATAAGCCCAATTTTTTGAGTAGCATGCGAGACTTTGGGCAAAAGACACCAGATAAGGAAGCTTTCTCAATAAGTGTTTATTTCTACTTGTTATTATTTAACAAAGTGTCTACAAACGGAGTTCGCTGCTTTGTTAAAGTTTCATTATAGCTTTCTTTGTGAGTGTTCCATTGTGCTCATGTTAAATTGTCTTATTATTCTTTATTATCAACTTTCTACTATTCGGTGATACTGATATCTCGAGTACGCAGATCCACGCTCTGTTCGTCTTATCTCTGGCTGATTTCGTGGTCCGGTTTTAATATGGTCTTACGTATCATCTGTGTGTGTGTATTAATATAATGACGCTATCATTTAACAGTTTATTTACATACCTGGATATTTCAGGTGCGATGTAGAACATCATCCTGTAATGTATATTTACACTTCAACACAGACATTCGCTTTGACCTTGGTATTTATTGAGCTGTTGGTACTGAAACATAGACCAATATTGAACCAGTGTTTTTCTTAGTGAATATACCGATCCGAAAATAGCTGTTTCTTGAGATTTATTTTAAAAAAAATGTTCTAGTTACATCCAGATGTTATTGGAAGTGATGGAACTGGCTCAGAATCGTGTCCATTGAATTGTCTTGATCGCTTAAGAGTGCCACCGTTGTTGTTTAGCCTTTGGTATTGTTACTGTTATAATAATCACCATTACTTGACTTCGAACAAAGGAATTCTTCTTTTTACCCCATATTGTACTGTGCACAGGCAATTGTTTGTTGACGTTTTAATAACTGCGATAGATTCTTTGTTGTCTGTGGTCAGTTATGGATAAACATACGCTTAATTTTTCAAGGTTCTTTATCGTCACCTTAAAGATGGGAGAATAACGCGTGTCAGAAGTGGTTAGTTTCCGTGAAGGCTTTTTTTTTTTATTCTTTGTAGGATTTCAGGTTTTCACGGCTGTTCTGGGTTGTAGCGCCGTGTAGTCGGTAGAAGCAGAATCATCGCCCTGATGATGGAGGTAGAAAGAACCTCTGAAACGTTGGTGAACATCTGTGAAACTAAACGGCTTTACAACCCAGAAGACAACCGCCTTCGGCTTTGTTTATGCTTCATTGTGTCCAGATTCGCCTCCTGTCTAATGGGGCTGGCGGACTGCTTTATTTTATTTATTTCGTGGAGCTCGAAGATTCATCTCCGTCTTGTGTCTAAAATGCGAGCTTTACCTCAGCACTCCCTTTAATCCTTCTTGGCTTGATGCTTAGGCACCAGGAAGTTGTCTTTGCTAACGGCATTAATTCAGTCTTTTTCGTCTTAAAATTTTATAAAACTCGGGTTTTCTTATAGTTTCTATTTTGTCTTTTTCTGTCTTCTAAAATTAATGGTGCGTGTGGCTCTGTCACGTGTTATGTACACTTTTCTCCAATTGATTTTGTAAATAATTAAGCAGTTGTTACCTAAATTATGTACACCTATAGTTTATAAAACAGCCACGGTGGTCTAGCGATTAGAACGCTGGCCTTGTAATCCTGGGGTCTCGGGTTCGATTCCCGGCGGTGCCCGAATTTATAACTTGTGTTGGGCAAGGCCGTGGTCTAGGCAACACGGAGATTTCCTCCGGGAGCTTCCCCGGTTTCTCCGTGGCATCCCAACAATTACTCCATTCACACACAGAAGAAGGCAATGGCAAACCACTTCTGGATCATCTGCCAAGAACGTATATCAACAGGTCCCAGTCCGAGAAAAGGATGGAAGGATCCTGTTCATATGGACCTGTCGTCAGACAGAACACTAAATAAAAATAAATAATAGTTTATCAGTGGCGGACTGGCAAGTTGGCTCAGGCGATAACGTCTTAATTATCGCGATCAAATGGGCCACGACCGCTTCCTTGCCAGTCCTTTTTCATTCATGAGACGAGATCATTATCCTTCATACAATTCCATGCTAAATACAGTCTGCCGTCGGTCAGGCGTCTTTAAATGACCTGTGTCTTCGTTCTCAAGTGTAGAATATTCTGACGAATGGAAAGTTCAAATAGGTCTGCAGCCCATGGGACCAAGCTCTTGCAATACCTGTCGTTGAGATTCACGTAACTCTTATTTGGGAGATTGAGATTGGCTAAACATGTTGCACGCGTGAGATGAAAAGCGGATGATTAATTGGAAAACCTGAAGGCAACCAGTCGTGGTTGAGATGGAAAACTGATTTTTGAATGGATAATTAATAAAAGGACGTGGGTGTGGTCTGGATTCTTGTTTCCTGGGATGAGGTCCATCGGTAATCTCTTGTGAAAACTGTAATAAACTTTGGGTATGCATCACGAGGATATCTTGACCAACTGAGCGATCATCAGATTCTTAAGTTCGTACGTCACTGATAATGGCGTGTAATCAGCTGACACTACTGCCGGCCTGTCTGGTTCGGACGTCAGTTGACATTGACTTGTGACCGTGAAAGGGAGTCATCGTCATCACTCTTGAGCAGAAGTTGTGTTATTCCCCCCACAGACAAACTCGTACTTAATTGTTTTGCAACATCGTAACTGAAGGCATCAATTCATCAAAAACATTCCTTGTTCATGGAACATCGAATGTAGGGTCTGTCTGTTTTTGGCTATATTCTTATAACGAACACTGTAGAGAAATTAAAATTGAGAAGCTAACCGTAATTGTGCTTTCCGATACATCGGAAAACCACTTGACTGAACAGCCCGGTATAGGCCTAGTCATAGATATATATTTCGAAGGTACCCGGTTCGAATCTTGGTCGACATACTGGCTGTTCAAAATTTATCGTGGTTCTCATCAGTCCTTAAGGCGAATTCGGAGATACCACCTTTAAATTGTACACGAGTGTCTCATCCCAAAATATTTGCTACTCGCCACAGTTCCCCAGTACTTTGAGTGCTATGTCATCTCGAAATTCGTAAGAATTATAAATTACGTCATGAAGGAAAGTCACTCATGAGAAGCTGGTATTTGCTCAGCGAATCAATAAATGTCCGGGCTTACATAAAAGGTGGCCCTAAAGTCAATTGCTGTGTTAACAAAAACCAGCCACCACTCCCAGTTCTTTGGCAGGTGAATTCAGTCCACGCCTTCACACTCTGTTTCGTCAAGACGTTATTAAATATTATCTTCCCGTTTACGTCTAGGTCTTCCGAGTGCTGTTTTACTTTCAGACATTCCAATCCAAAATTTGTGCTCAGTTCTCATCCCCCTGATACATGCTTCCCTGTCGTGCACCTCTTGATTTGATTATTCGATTAATATTTGGCGAAGAGGACAGTTCGTCATTATGTAGCTATTTTGGAGTCGATGTTTGAAAGTAGAGACACTACGCCCGTTGGACTGGATCTTGTCCTTGAAAGTGCAATGATCGACCCACGAATAGATCGAGTTCAGTAATGACATGAAACAAATCGACGAGAACGCCAAGTGCGAATTGTTCATGCTCTTAATGATGTAGCCTGATACTTTCAATACGTGAAATGGTCTGTAATCTCTTACGAATTCTTTTGCTGGCAGAGGTAATTCCCGTCTAAGGACTTTATTCATAACATGAAAACTCAAACTGAAGGCGAAGCATTGTGGATCGGAAAGGAACAAAGCCTCTTACAGAGCTCCATTTGCTATGGGCACAAAGTGAGATTTCTCTCCTCCCACTACCTCAACCACTCCTACTCCGACCAGCAATAAGCTGTCCATTTTACAAGTTTTCCTACCATTAGGCAGGCTTGAGATGTAATCCTAAAGGAGATGAAGATAAGAGATTAATCATTCCCCGTTGAATTTCAACCGGATCTTTCGTGTGGTAATTTATGGCTTGTTTTCTATTGAGTATGAAGTTACGTTTTAACAAGGAATCGTTAATTATGCAAGTGTAAGTTATCCTTTACAGTGTAGCGTCGTGGAAATTTGTTTATTTTAGTTATGAATGTCATTGCGATGCTAAGTGGCCAGTTATCATGAACCCCGTTACGGCAACATGTAAATATTTAACTCCCTGTTAAAAGTATTACAGCATGAGACTAGGAACTTAAGCGTCGTGGAGTGTGTAAAACCAGCGCATGTTAACGTAGGTTACAGATATTTTGAATGACCAGGCATGCAGAAATTTAGTATAAATTTAGGAATCATTTCTTTAAAAAATGGCGCTGGAGTATATATAACAAATGGAAATTATATCTTTGGCACGTTCTTAGGAAATGAAACTCATTGTTTTCACAGAAAATACCAAATATATTTTATGTACGGTGCGAAATACTGGCAATATGTAGTAAAATCGTGCAGACGTGTAAAGGATTATAGATTTTCAGAATATATAGACTAGAAATTGTAATTACAGTGAATTTTTGTTATAAAATAAAAAGTATTAACATGGTCATGTTGGCGAGCTGTTTGAAATGTTCGTGGGGGTGAGTTACAAATACGTTTTTTTATATCTCTAAGAATTTTTATCTAAATTTTCGCTAGTTCCCACATTGTTCGGAGTCACTGTTTAGGTTACCGTTCGCCCCATGGGAAGA
Source organism: Zootermopsis nevadensis (assembly GCF_977971745.1). Taxonomy (NCBI): domain Eukaryota; kingdom Metazoa; phylum Arthropoda; class Insecta; order Blattodea; family Termopsidae; genus Zootermopsis; species Zootermopsis nevadensis. The sequence continues at coordinate 4,278,650 of NW_028259142.1, read as the reverse complement.
ATGGTCTGTGGTGGAAACCCGAATTGGCGGTTTATGGGATATACATGGGGATAACGGTTGACGACAAAATCATACAAACAAAAATGCTCTGAATATAATTTGAATTCTTAACACCAGCTTTCGCCCGCTGAAGACGTTGAGGTCAGTGGAGTCAACTGTAGATACGTGTGCTATCGTCTGTTACCGATGTTCTGTATACCGAATGTAAAGCCGCGGAGGGGGGTCGAGGTGGTACAGATGAAGTTCTGGCGTCATATTGACCATCAACTGAAAAACTTTCCGTAAGCTGTTCACCTCTGGTTTTTTTTTATACTTCCAGCAGAACAATAGTTGGTCAATAAACTGGTAAGTACTGGAGAAACGCACATTAAAGTGCTTTTGTAACACCAGGGCGGCGGTTGGTGGTCATTTACAGGTCATGTTCAGAACCTAGTGTCGGCATCCTTTGAACTCTGGCACCAGATACTAGTCTGCACCTTTCTACATCCATTACATAGTCGTCATGAACGAAATGCAGAGCTATAGTAATATTAAAACATTCAGCGTGTTCTTCGGAACCTGAAACGAAAGGCACCAACGGCCATGTATGCAATGTTTGTTTATAAATCATAAGCGACACACGTTAACGTGATGTTATTCTTAAGACAGGATTATGAAGTAAATGAAAGCAGCAAGCGGTCTCAGGGTCATTTAAATGTAAATGTTTTCTGAGTCTTGAGAAACTATAAAGCGTATTTAGTGGCAACATTGGGCAGCTGATCTCTTTTTGATGACAGGTAAACTGCTTTGGGCGTGATTCCACCGCTCGAGTTAACAAAGGAATTCAGTTTCAAAAAGCGACGCTCCATTACCGGCTGTGTTATAATCCACTCGGCCTCTGATAGCTCAGTGCTCCTTATTTCAGAATGTTCTCAATTTATCACAACTCATCGACAACGGAATGCGTTGTGTGATAATATTCGAGGTTCTCATGGCGTTGGATATGTCGATGTTCTGGTTTAACGTGTGGACTCGCGCGAATTAAAGTGTTTCGTCGAAACATTCAGACTCCATCTTAGGCCCCGAAGACAGCTGGAATGTAACGAGTCTCGCATCAGTTATGATAACTTCTGTTGTGCTATGCCACGTGTCATTAATCGGCATGACCCTGCAACCTCGTCATGGCTCGGTGTTGCAAGCTTAGGTGACAAGAATGCTTTGTGTTTAGGAGAGGTTAGCTCGTGTTGCATTAGGCGTCGTCTGGTTCCTTTACTTTACCTGAAGTTACGCCAGTTTGGGAAAGATTTATTCTCTTTGTGGAGGATTTGGATAGCTTTGTGTAGGTTTGGGTAGATGTTTGTTTTTGTTTAGTTCTTTTTCGTTGGTTTGGCTTACGAAGGTCATTTTTATGTTACATTAGAGTCGGTTATTGACACGTACGCGCAGATGACACTGAATGTGCAGATCTCAAGTTGGCTGTCTTCTGGGTTGTTGCGCTGTGTAGTCTGGTAGAAGTCTACCGACGTATCACTGGTCCTTGTTGCCTTCGACATCGCCCTGATGATGGAGAAAATAAGGTCTTCTGAAATGTTGGTAAACTTTTACCAGACTACACGGCGAAACATCCCAGAAGACAGCCATCTTCGTATTACTGCTGTGAAAACCTTGGTCGTTTTATTCCCGTTATTGACAGGTATGCCCTGGTGTTTCCGACAACATCTCAATATTTCCGGGAATTTATCAATATTTCGCGATATTACCCGTTTTCCCTATATATCCTGGTATGCCGTGGCAATTTCTGATGTTTCACGGTTTTGTGCGTTCTTTCCTGGCATTACCACTAGACGTTCGAATGTATTCCCCGGTAAACCGCGTGTCTTGCCCCTGTATGCAAGCAACCACCTGAGAAAGTGGACCAGAGAGTAACGTCTTTGAGAAAAGAATGTTAAATCAGTGATTATATTGGTAGTAGTAGTAAATCGAGAGAGAACTTGTAAATAGGTAAATAAAGAATTAGCCTTTGCTAAACAGTCGGTTCTACATCTGCACGTTTGAGCAGGCTTTCAATTATCCTCGATAAAATGTTTTTATTTCACCATCTGGTTTTGCATTTAGTTTACAAAACTGTAAAAAGAACAGAAATATTCTTTTGGAAAAGTGTCTGGTATCCGTCAGTGGCCTTCATGCACTTAATTTCGTTGTGGGCGTAAAAATAATCCATGAATGTTTACAAAGTGGCACAGGAGTGCTATTTGTGCATTTAAAAAACCGAACTCATGGCTGAACTTAGTAAAAAAAACGAGGCACGGTCTCATGAACACACATATTTCCAGAACTGTTCTCTGATACCTGGTTTCGCCCACTTGGAATTTAAATTACGGGAACGCTTTGTGAATTCCCAAGAAAGAACAAACGTTTGTTAGGCGATAATTTCTGTTCTCACGGCAGCGAACATCAGATGACCCGTCTTCTGGGATGTTGCGCCGTGTAGCAGAATTTTCCGACGTTTCAGAGATATTTTCTGCCTCATCGTCCTTGTAATGGAAGTGTTTTAGTGTGCCCTTAATTTCGTGTCCAATGCATTTCTCATTTTTAGCGTCGTTCTCAAATGACTGAATAATGAATTTGGAGTATGTTACAGGATGAAATTTTCATATTCGTTTAAGACAGTAGATCAGATTTTGCTGCACGTACTGAGGGAAACCACGATTAAGTCACGAAATTATAAGCTGTGAATCGAACCTGGAACATTCAGAACAAGGTGCCAACAACTTGACCTCGAGGCTCGATCTCAGTTGATAAATGAGCTTTAAATACGCTGTGATTCCGTGCCTTGAGGTCTGACCCGTACCAGCAAATGCACTTTTTCCATGTTCTGTGGCTGCTGTGCTCGGTGTTAGCCAGAAGCTGGTATTTTGAGTGACACGGTATCCTGGTTTGCATCATACAGCGCGTTGTCATAGACCTGCTACACGGTGACTCACGTTGATGATGTCCAGGTGATATTCTGGGCACAGCGGTTTTCCGGTTGCTCCTGTTACCACCTGACCACAGCCAAAACTACAAACCGTGCTGCCGTCTTGGAAAATGTTCAACTTTTTTGTCACACGAATGCATTCGTTTCCTCTAGAAGATGTTAACGACTCAACACGACAGCGGAAGAAAAGTTACGGACACAAGTTGCATATGTTTGCTACTCGCAAAACTCTCTGGAAGAAACCAAGGAGGAATTGTTTCAACTGCCGAGTTAGGTTTGAGGCTCACACGGAACCAAGTCTGCAACAAAGTGATGATGTAACTCTATGTGGAATAAATGTCTAGAGCAGTGGTATTCAACCTTTTTTGTTCGCGTACCCCCAGATATAATTTCTCCTCAACTTTGTACCCCCAAAGTTGTTGGTGTATAATTCAAGTTATACATAGTATATAATCTACATCTAAAATAAATTAAATAAATTACATTACTGATTATTCAGTGTTTATCATAAAATAATTTTTTTTTTAAATTTCACGTATCCCCTAAAATGTCTTCGCGTACCCCAGGTTGAATACCACTGGTCTAGAGAATGTTTCAGACTCAAGAGTATCTGGGAAAAACAGTGTCTGGAAAAATGTGAAGTGACCGATGAAATTATGACTCTAATACGTTCTGGAAATGTTTGTTATTGATTTATAAACTGTTATGTCTGATTTCCTATATACTTAAATATTATAATATGCAAAACAGTATATTTCATAGTAGATTTTATATACGAGTAAAAGGTTTGGTCATTATCATGTGAAGTTAGCGGTATGGCGGCTTTCAGGCGTCGTTTTATGAATGATATTTCTGAGTAAATAAGACAAGCATCGGGGCAGTGACTTACGTACTGAGTCCGAGTTAATGTTTTCCTTTGGAGTTAAGATTCAAGGGCTGGACCTGCCCCCTCAGTCGAAATTACGAGACATCGAAAGCTCAAATGTTCCATGGCGACATAACCCACAACCTTTCAAAAGGCGAGAGAATGTTCCCTTCTGAGTCTGTGTGTGCTGTTTGGGTTTGTGATTTTCCGAAGTGTTTAGTAACGACACTCAACTGCACAGTGCCGTACAGAATGAATCTCTTCTATTGCCAAATTGAAGAAAGTAACAGAAGCTATTCATATTTGCACAGCAAATGCGTGCATCATGAAAAGTGACTGCTGAATAATGTACAACAGCAATGAACGGACTGGACATGATACAAGCATTATATTGGACAGTGCCCACTGTTTGAAGTATATTGGACATGCACGATGTTCCAGGAGTTTGCCGTACTTCGGCTTCAATGATTGTTTTGTCATCATACTAACAGATTTGTTTGTCTTCAAATCAGTGGTCAGCGTACTGGCCTGGTATGCAGAAGGTCCAAACTTTGCCAGTAATGGTAAAGTAAATACAAAATATATGAGCAAAAAAATCTGTCATCTTATTGACAATCGCCTGAAGATAAGGGTAGAGCCAGCTTCTAAAATGTCACGTCTATTAAATGTATATACCTACCTCAGAGCAGGGATTCTCACCCTTTTCCTCTGGCGTACCACTAATTACAATGAGCTCAGTCAGTATAGTGAGTAGCTACGGGCTGGACGGCCGGGGTTCGATCCCCGACGGGGGCAGAGGATTTTTCCTCTAGCCTCTGCGTCCAGACCGGCTCTGGGGCCCACCCAGCCTCCTCTACAAGGGGTACCGGGGGTCCTTTCCCTGGGGTAAAGCCGGCCGGGGCGTGATGCTGACCACTCATCCCCCATCTAGTGCCGAGATCAAGGAAGAGAGGAGCTATACCTCCACTCACCCCAAACGCCTACATGGCTTATAGTGGGACAAACTTTAATTTACTTTTTACCACTAATTATAATTCAACTCATTAAATGTACCACTAACCAAATGCGTTCAGGGAAAACTTATTTATGTTTATATTATCTTTTAATTTTCTTACTTAGTTCGCGTACCATAGGTTGAGAAACGCTGCTGTAGAGAATCACGATTTCAGGAGTTGTGCCACTCCTGAATTGCGTTCAGCAGCAGCAACAGCATTAGAGCCATGATGTATGTGCAGACGCCGTAGGGTTACTACGTTTTCCATACGTGTTAAGCCTGTCGGATTCGTAGTTCAATCGAAATGTTGGTGTCGCATGGCTCAGTCTTTATTTAATAACTTAATTTATTATTTTCTTTCATACCGTAAAAGATTTTAAAACAAATTCTATAATGAATATCTGAAAACGAGAATAACGGGAAATAATTTTTTTTGCATAATCTGAGGACAGAGTAAATTTATTGTTACTTTGTTGTACACAGCTTAAATCTGTCTGGAGATTAATTATACTCCAAATGAAGGTCAATAAACACTACACTCGAGCCAAGAACGTTCTTAGAAACACTTTGAAGTCGTCTAAATCGCTCAGTTGTGTTCCGAGTACCCGTTCGACAGACCAGAGGAAGGTTTTAGCCCCCGGGCGATGTGAGACTCTTGTTTTGTTACCTAGTTCGTTTTTCTCTCTCTTTGTCCAGTCAAGGTCTCGGTTGGTCGTAGTGGTCTTGCTGCCTGGACTGTCCTCTCTACGAGCTTGTCCTTTTCTGTATCGCGACATCCGTTTCCTTTCTGGCATTTTTTTGTCATGATTCTCACCAGAATCACATTCCTGAGCAAAGCATTCTTGCTTGTTCCTATATTGTTCGTTATTCTCTGTGCTTCAACTCTTGTTCGAAAGTTTCACTGTTTCTTTTCGGCAGATATGCTGATCTTTTGCTTCATGATGGCGTTTCACCGGTGCTGCAGGGGAGGGATGGTAAGAATAATGAGAGGAAAATGTAGCAACAAGCCCCGATGTTGATAACGGTAGTGTCAGAGTGAGATTTCAATTTCTCACGGCGGCGTGTCTGAAGATGGCTGTCTTCTGGTTACAGAGGCGCGTACTGCCTCATTACCCTCATGATGGTGGCAGTAAGCACTTCTGAAACATCGGTCATCACCCTGATGACGGAGACAGTGTGACCTCTGAAACGTTGATAAACATCGACCAGACTACACAGCGCAACAACCCAGAAGACAGAAATCTTCTTCACCCTGATGACGGAGGCAGTATGACCTCTGAAACGTTGGTAAACATCGACCAGACTACACATCGCAACAACCCAGAAGACAGAAATCTTCATACTCTGATGACGGAGGCAGTATGACCTCTGAAACGTTGGTAAACATCTACCAGACTACACAGCGCAACAACCCAGAAGACAGAAATCTTCATCGCCCTGATGACAGAGGCAGTATGACCTCTGAAACGTTGGTAAACATCGACCAGACTACACAGCGCAACAACCCAGAAGACAGAAATCTTCATACTCTGATGACGGAGGCAGTATGACCTCTGAAACGTTGGTAAACATCGACCAGACTACACAGCGCAACAACCCAGAAGACAGAAATCTTCATACTCACCGCTGTGAAAACCTCAAATCTCACATATTCACTTAATTAGCTCGCGTAAAGGAACTTTACTCTCATTATTCTGTTGTAATTAAAAACGTCGTTAATATTGTAATAACGAAAGGAATATTTTATCTGGGGTGGAGTGGGAGGTTGGAGTACTAAATTGATGGAAGTACTTAATTTCAGGAGGTTCCAGATAATTACAGACAAGCCGTGCTGTTTTAGCTACCTTCTTCGGTAATTTCGAAGTGATTTATGTAACATACAGTAAATGTGGTACGTCAAAGTTTACTGTAGCAACGAAGCAAGACCATGAACCTTTTAGTCAAAGAATGGTGTTACTGCATGGAGAAAATTGACCCGGGGTCCGTGTTCATTGTTTACCGACGAGGCAGAGCTGTTGACGTGTTACTGCCACGTGACAGTGGCTGCAATCGGCTGTGCGTTCCTGGATGCAGTGATTTCTGATTAACAGGTTATTCCTGGACTGCGAGGTAGCATTTGACTGCCGTCCAAATTTCGAAATATTTACGCGGATATAAAAAGACGCAGTCTTTCCGGTGGGCCTCTCCACATATTCTTGGGGAAAAGAGCTTTTTCGCCTGTTTTAATGGTTTTGTTAGATCGCATAAGATCTCGGTAACAGAAAACTTCTATGCAATATTAATCTTCTCTGTAAGACTTGAGGTTCTCACAGCGGTGAGTCTGAAGATTTCTGTCTTCTGGGTTGTTGGGCTGTGTAGTCTGGTCGATGTTAACCAACGTTTCAGAGGTCATACTGCCTCCGTCATCAGAGTATGAAGATTTCCGTCTTCTGGGTTGTTGCGCTGTGTAGTCTGGTCGATGTTAACCAACGTTTCCGAGGTCATGCTGTCTCCGTCATCAGAGTATGAAGATTTCTGTCTTCTGGGTTTTTGCGCTGTGTAGTCTGGTCGATGTTTACCAACGTTTCAGAGGTCATACTGCCTCCGTCATCAGGGCAATGAGTCTGAAGATTTCTGTCTTCTGGGTTGTTGCGCTGTGTAGTCTGGTTGATGTTAACCAACGTTTCAGAGGTCATACTGCCTCCGTCATCAGAGTATGAAGATTTCTGTCTTCTGGGTTGTTGCGCTGTGTAGTCTGGTTGATGTTAACCAACGTTTCAGAGGTCATACTGCCTCCGTCATCAGAGTATGAAGATTTCTGTCTTCTGGGTTGTTGCGCTGTGTAGTCTGGTCGATGTTAACCAACGTTTCAGAGGTCATACTGCCTCCGTCATCAGAGTATGAAGATTTCTGTCTTCTGGGTTGTTGCGCTGTGTAGTCTGGTCGATGTTAACCAACGTTTCAGAGGTCATACTGCCTCCGTCATCAGAGTATGAAGATTTCTGTCTTCTGGGTTGTTGCGCTGTGTAGTCTGGTCGATGTTAACCAACGTTTCAGAGGTCATACTGCCTCCGTCATCAGAGTATGAAGATTTCTGTCTTCTGGGTTGTTGCGCTGTGTAGTCTGGTCGATGTTAACCAACGTTTCAGAGGTCATACTGCCTCCGTCATCAGAGTATGAAGATTTCTGTCTTCTGGGTTGTTGCGCTGTGTAGTCTGGTCGATGTTAACCAACGTTTCAGAGGTCATACTGCCTCCGTCATCAGAGTATGAAGATTTCTGTCTTCTGGGTTGTTGCGCTGTGTAGTCTGGTCGATGTTAACCAACGTTTCAGAGGTCATACTGCCCCCGTCATCAGAGTATGAAGATTTCTGTCTTCTGGGTTGTTGCGCTGTGTAGTCTGGTCGATGTTAACCAACGTTTCAGAGGTCATACTGCCTCCGTCATCAGAGTATGAAGATTTCTGTCTTCTGGGTTGTTGCGCTGTGTAGTCTGGTCGATGTTAACCAACGTTTCAGAGGTCATACTGCCTGCGTCATCAGGGCGATGAACAACAACCCAGAAGACGGAAATCTTCATTAATCTTCTCGTTTGACAGTATGTTATCTTGATTCGGAGACTTGATCACCCAGATCTTGTTAGGATGAAGTCTTTGATAAGTCCTCATTGGATCCCGGAAGCTTTTATTGTGTTCAGTTACACGTTTCAGGTAAAGTCTATGGGCGTTATCACTACGTCGCTCTTACGTCTGAAGAAATACTTTTCTGACATTGGAACTGCCAATTGGCTTGTGATTGGAATCTGCGTAGGCTAATTATTGTTTTGACGCGAATATGAGGTAACTACGTTATTTGTAAGGTCGTGTACTCTGGTACCTTCCCGTTCAGAAGCTGAGCCCACTGTGAACGGCTCAGGATATAATTTGTATCTAATCGTATCATGATAGGCTATGCTTTCGAGTTTTAGTTCTCTAGATAAGCGGCTATTAAATGCGTTGAATGGGTTATTGAAATCGATATTAGGAAATAAGCTGTGAGAACGAGAGGTGGATGGATCTGATGCAGAATATGTCCAATGACACTCTTATTATCGATCTTTGAACCTTCGAGTTATGCTATCAGATACTTAATTCTTTAAAAGTAAAGGTGTCACGTATTATAAAGACGCAGTATGTGGGGTGGAGATATGATTCCATTCGATTTTGGTACGTAATGGAGGTATTTAGTCAGCTTCACGCTTCGGCCATTAGGACGGATGCTGGGGGTCGAAGGGCTACAGAGCCAGTCTAGGAATGCTTTTGAAAACAAATCTTTGTCTTTTGAGATTTTCACGGCGGTGAGTAAGAAGAAGGCTGTCTTCTGGGTTGTAGTGCTGTGAAGTCTGGCAGAAGTTTGCCAACTCATCGCCCTGATGATGGAGGCAGCAAAGACCTCTGAAAGGTTGATGAACTTCTACCAGACTACATGACGCTACATCCCGGAAGACAGTCATCTTCGAAATATTTGTCTTTTTCCGGGAATCGAACCCTGTTAATGAAGCCTATGACTATGTAGTCACTATGTTAACCGAGTTATAGCAGCTCATGATTTCATAGTGTAGCTTGTGGAAGTTAAATTTGAAAGAAACTTCGATACAGTAGTTTCTTAATGGTGCTGGGATGCATTGTTCTTTAGAAACGGCACTATATGTAAATGAGATTGTCATCTCCAGCCTGAGGAAACGGTGGAAATTGACTAAAAATCATGGTTTGTAGTTGAAAACTGAAGAAACCGATCACTCGAAGTGCCAGTCAGAGCTTCTGCCGGTCTAGGGGAATGCAAGAACAAGAAGTGACCCGAAAAACTATTAATAACCGTCTGGAAGAGAAGATGGCTTGCGAGTTCAGCTCAGATTTCTTTCATGTGGAATTTCGTCGGCTGGCTGACAGATCTGCGGCAGTACTGTCATGCCAACGCGTGACTTCATTATGGAGTTGAAGATGGCTGTCTTCTGGGTTGTTGCACCGTGTAGTCCCGTGGGGCACTTATCGCCTTGATGATGGAGACAGTAAGTACCTCTGAAATAAATTTGTGAACGTCTGCGAGACTACACCGTGCTACATCCCAGAAGAAAATCTTCGTGTTTCGACATTTATGGTATACATTGGAAACTGTCAATTCCAATTTCACATTTTGTGGTATGCAGTGAAGTCTTACTAAACATTGAAACTTGGTCTTCAGCAAGAAGGGCTTTAGTCAAATGTCATATTTATTGACGTATGACTTTCCTATCCACTAGATATATGGCGTGCGTTTGGAACTGTCTTTGTATAGATTAATTCGTCATTTTATTAGACATTTTAAATGTAGTGGCGATAACATGCACCTCATAGTTAGCTAAAAATTGTTTATTTGAAACTTTGGTGTAAGTAATGCATTGTGCCACGGTGGTTTAGCGGTTAGAAGGCTGGCCTTGTAATCCTGGGGGTCTCGGGTTCGATTCCCGGCGGTGCCCGAATTTATAACTTGTGTTGGGCAAGGCCGTGGACCAGGCAACACGGAGTTTTCCTCCGGGGGCTTCCCCGGTTTCTCCGTGGCATCCCAACAATTACTCCATTCACACACAGAAGAAGGCAATGACAAACCACTTCTGGATCATCTGCCAAGAACGTATATGAACAGGTCCCAATCCGAGAAAAGGATGGAAGGATCCTGTTCATATGGACCTGTCGGCAGACAGAACACTAAATAATTAAAAAAAAAAAGTAATGCATTATTGTGGTTGTTGGTGAGGAAGACAAAATTACCCTTAGGTACGTTAATCTGTACCACTAAGCTGTTGAATATTTCAGGGTCAATCGTATGTTTGTCGTGACGTACTTTCGAGAGCCACAGTGAAGGGAATTTGCTTGTTTCTGTACTGACAGTTTTGAGCTATGAGGACAGCGGTTTCCAGAAAGGAGCAGGAGGACTTTAACACTGCATTTCCTTTACATATTACCGTTTTTCGTTTCTCACGCTTTATTGCGTTCAGGGCCGGTGTTTCTTGGCGCATTTCCTGTTTCCCCTCCTTTTTCAATTGCAGAAACCATCAACATTACAGTACTGCCACACCATCTGCAGGGAACCTTCGTGCTGGTCTTCATGTCCGTTCATACTGATGTTTTGTTGAAGAGATAATGAACATTATATTACACTAAAAGACGATATTTATGTTAGCCTGTATATCCTTAAACATTAATCTTATCGATGAATATTTCAAACAAACATTTTAGGTCTTAATTTAGGCGTGTATTCACTGACATGGGCAAGGATTTTCTACCCGTCAGTCATCGCTTCCGGTTTGAGGAAGATAACATTTATTATACGGATCGGGGCAGGAAGACTACTGGGGATTGAACGTAATGCGATATTTTGAGTTTTGACTAATGTAAATGTTTGTCAATAAGGCGAATAATGGACATTTATGGAGGTATAATATCCGCTGAAGTGCTGTTTGTTACATAGTTATTATTTTCAATAGCGCAGACCAAACATTGAAGTATGCTGACCATTTTATCGTCAGATTTTTTTTTAAAAAAAATATATATTTGTTTAGCGGTATTTGAATATTTTGGTTGAAGTGTTTACAGTTAGTAATGATGAAAATAAATACACCGTTAAAAGCTTCACCGTCGTTTCTATTTTTGGGGGTGGAAATTCTTTGAATTACGATATTTATTTAAAACATAACTCACAATTCTTTGTACTTCTCGGCGTTTCTTTCTGTTTGAAGGATTCTTTCGTTGTTAATAAGCATATGTTCATGATAATGTAAATTTCTGTTGTTAAAAATCCACGAATAATTACGATGACTGTTGACAAATGGCGTTCCGCGTCCCCCACCACTGATCTCAGACATTAGATAAATACAAGCCTCAAACTAATGTGCTTCTGACCGAGGTACCTTGTGTGTAAAAGTAAAGGGGCGAAGCTGAATGTAACCGAACTCACTTAACAGCGATTGTTCTCCGATGAATGTCTTTTGGTGAAGATATTATGTTACTGCTTTCTTAATTTTGGACTTTGGGATTTATTAATAATTTTAAAATAACACTGTGGATAAGGTCCAAGACGATGAACTCAGTGACACACTGCGGTTTTCCAAGTTTGATATTTATGACGGTGTGGGTCGACGTATTTTGGGACGGACAGACACCTCAGGACCGCTTGCCAGTTCTGCAGTTCACCGAGATTATTCTCAGAAGTTACACTTCCTCGTTTCCATCCCACAATATGAGTTGTCGGTCCTGCTCGTTCTTTAGAAACTTAGCGCGTGGGCTGAAACACCAATTTATATGCGTAAAGTGAGATTCGCGAATGACAGTGACACGTCTGTCGGGACAGATGTGTGTTTTTGCTCTGTTTATATGCGTATTTCTTATTTTTATCTATACGAACCGGCTGCTGGATCCTAAGTCCTTGTGCCACTCTTGCAGGGGGGGTTTTGCCACGCTCCTTTCGGCCACCTGTCTTCACCCATTATACCAGCACAGCTCTTCCATCCCTTCTTGTAACTACTAATATCTTCGGCTGTGTTATCTGCCTATGTCTCTCACCATTCTATTTCTTTATTTATCTTTCTCTATTCTTGTATGTTCATTTTTCCTTCCGTCTTTCTTTTGTTTTTTATTTGCTAGTCATTTAGACAAATAACAGTGTCAGATGGTACGGACACGTTTTAAGAATGAACTAAGTGAGAATCCCAAAGAACGCCTTGAACAGGAACGCGAAGGAAAACGCGAAACAGCAAGACCAAGATCAAGATGTGATACAGGAGGAAGACGCAAATGAGAATAAACCGAGGAGGAAGAGGGTGCAGGAAGACTTATTTCAGTGGAGAGGTTTGGTTATCGGATGCTCGACATAAAATGCAAGTGTGTAGTTTTCAATCTTCGATTTGACGTTCTTGTATATTATTTCGGAAGAGGTTGGAATCAGCTGACGTCACTTTGCAGGCGAAGAAGACTTCTAGGCAGTAGTTTGCTGTAAGTCATTACGGCACTGAACGAACAGAGAGCATAATGATTTAGCCATTTAATAAGGAGAATTTAGAGATGAATTTGCCCAGTTCAGACTTATTTATGATTTGATCCTGTTTTCAGTAAAACCACAGAAGTTCTTGGATAGACACGACGAAAATAAAATTCCCCCGACAACATTTGGTGGAAGACGCAAATTTAATTGGAATCGAGTCTTGTTGCAGGGAACTAATGCATGGTTTTATGATGTTCCGGAGTGTGCATTGAAAACGTAATTGTTCCTTCAGATCTGCACGTGTAATTGTTTACATTACAAAAATTCTCAGCTGTTGCTCATTCTGCCCGTGGGTGTCGCGAATGATATTGTTTAACATTTTTAGTAGGACGTCAGTAATGACGTCAATAATAGAAATAAATCATGTGGCTCGGTTGAGTGCGTAAATTGCAAATACTCGCCCCCCCCCCTCCCGGGCCAGTCGAATGCCGATCTCCAAAGGATTTTGACCAGAGTGTGGCTGGGGGGGGGGTTTAGGTATTTTACTAATGATGTTGAATTCATAAAATGTCGTTTAAGAGGCTTACAGGCTCTGTTTGCTCTGAAGATGACAGTCTTCTGGGACGGTGAGCCGCGTAATCTGATAGAACTTTACCGACGTTTCGAAGGTACTTACTGTCTCCATCATCAGGACGCGAAACATCCTGGAAAACAGGCATCTTAATACTCGTCGCCGTGAGAACACAAAATTTCACCTGCAGCATTATCCATATTCGATTCTTCTGACCCCCTGTAGTGATGTTCCTTTGTGAAACAAGGATTCTGTAAGACGTAACTTGCAGATTTTTCGTATGCCATGAGCGTAGGGCGTAGTCATTCTACCTCTTTTCCTCTTATCTTTCTCGTTTTTTTTTCTGATCGTCATTTTTTTGCCTCCCCCCTCCCGCTATCTCCCTCTTGACATACTCCCATTTCTTCTTCTCTTCTGCTTCGCTTTCTTATTTCTCATCCTTCATCACGTTTCATTTTAACATCTTTTCCTTCGTGAATGCGCCCAGACGAAGCGCATGTGTTTTGATTTATTGTGTGTACACTTTGCCAACCTTGAGAACTTTGCCCAGAGTCGCTGAAATTAGCTTCAGAGCTTCTGCATCGTCCTAGATTCTACTTCACATCACAAGGAAAAACGTCGCGTTTATGTCTCCCTCCTCTGCCTTCCACTGTTTGCACAGTTGCTGGTACACGCTCCATACGAAGTCGCTCTCTTGTCTGGAAGTTTCAGAACTGAATCCCTGATTTCCATACACGTTAACCTGCACCGTTGGTTATGTTAATTCTTAACCCTCATACCTGTTCACTTGTCAGCGCTTGAAGAGCCCCTCCTCGGTGCTGCAGCTGTATTGTATTCAGAGCATATTATTACAACGTCCGCTCCGCAGAATGACAAGTGCCTGCCTGTTTCTGCTTTCCACGTGTCTGCAACTCTTCAACCTCAACAACGCTGATGTCATCGTTCTACACTCTGAATCGTAACACCACCGAGGAATTGCACGTGAAATGCTCCAAGGCTCATTGTCCTGACGTCTCTGCAGAAGTGTTTTATTTCGGTATTGTAATATCCCATCAATATTATGAAGCATTTTATTGGTAAATGCGTGAAAAAGGCAACGTTATCTCTGGGCTGTACACCGTGAAGACGTGTATATGGACGTATAGCTCTCAACATTTTTAACCTAGATACTAGATGGACGTGTTAACTCGTAAAAGCTAAATAAACATCCACTTTGCGGGTTTAACATGAATGGGGCAGGTGAGAAATGTGTACAAACTCTTGGTTGGATATCCTGAAGGGCTGATACCTCTCGGAAGATCTATATGACATCAATCATCAATCTCGCTCGGGATAGGGGCCGGTGGTGGACTGTAGTGAATACTGTAATGAAACTCCGGGTTACAATAAGACCGCAGGGAATGCCTTGACTGGCTGAGCAACTGCTAGTTTGTTACGAAGGACTGTGCTGCATGGAGTTTAACCCCAAATCCTGCTTAGACAGGCCTGGGATTTAATCCATGGTTACTCGCGAGGTATCTCCAGCTACTGTGTGCAGACAGTAAGACGAATAATGGTGCCCGAATTTATAACTTGTGTTGGGCAAGGCCGTGGTCTAGGCAACACGGAGTTTTCCTCCGGGGGCTTCTTCCCCGGTTTCTCCGTGGCATCCCATTCACACACAGAAGAAGGCAATGGCAAACCACTTCTGGATCATCTGCCAAGAACGTATATGAACAGGTCCCAGTCCGAGAAAAGGATGGAAGGATCCTGTTCATATGGACCTGTCGTCAGACAGAACACTACATAAAAAATAAAATTAGTAACATGTCTGGCTGCTGGGAGCACGTCGTATGGTCGCCAGATGAGAGCGCTGACGTGTCAGAGGGACCATGCGTGTTTGTATTACGGGCTCCACCAGTAATTAGTGACGTATCGTTAAACACGACAGTAAACACATCCAGATTCAAGTTCCCAGGGAATTACCACCCAGCAGGGACTGGAAGATTCTTTCTTTCCGCGTTCTTCCTGTTTAACAGTTGAAGATCATCTTTCCATTCAACACTATGCACTTATGGAGTTGAGAACAAGTCGTTGAATAAGCTAAGAAGTGTTTGTTTTATGATTTGTTATCGAAAAACGCATTTTCTGTCAAAATCTGGAAATTTACTTCTGTATCCAACACGTTCAGTTATTTAAGCCTGTATCTGAGTAAGTAACTTCCTGCAGATCGGATGGATTTTCTTTTCTGTCCTGGTTCCTGTGGAGATCTTCTTACTCCGTTTGTAGAGATCTTTTTGCTATTTCCACGTTGTGTACGATGCATGTAATTAAAAAGCACTGGCCATTTGAACTGAATTTATTTAGTGTTTGAGGAGGTCACTGAAAAAAAAAATTCTACCGCCATTTTTCGACAATGCAAGCTGTTTGTAACTTCTAAGAATAGCAATTATACGTTTGCATTCGGACAGGGTTCTTTCATACACTCAAGCATGGGAAAGGTTGGTTTGTCAAAAGACTGCATGATGCGAAACGTCACGAAGTCAACTGAAAACCTCGGTCAGGGTAGATGGCCATCGGATTCGATCCAGATACCTTTTGAATACGAAGCAGACCGTGATGTGCTCTGAACTAGCGCACTTCGATTCGTCACAGACGGACAGACACGTTGTTGCCTGTTAAATAGGATATGGAGGTCTTCCCGATATTCCAAACCACTCGTAAAATGAAAGTATTACTATGTAGGATTTGGAGTTCTGACTGAGGTGAGTACGGAGATGGCTGTCTTCTGGGTTTTAGCTCCGATAAATCTGGTAGAAGTTTGCCAACGTTTCAGGGGTCCTTGATGCCTCAATCATCAGGGCGATGACCGGATGCGTTGGTAAACTACCAGACTACACGGCGCTACAACTTAGAAGACAGCAATCGATGTAATGCTATGTTTTTAAGAACCGGAAATCTTACCACTTGCATTTTTCTTTTTTAGAGAGACTGGTAAACGATTCCTTCCCCTGAAGCATCATGTCTGATGGCACGCGAAGTGCTAGTAATTCCCAGTTCTGTGGCGTGCGTAATGATTGAGTAAGAGACCGCTGATGGCGCTAGGAAGCATTGACCACAGTAGCAAATGCTCTGAAATGTAGAAGAAAATCAGCAGTCTGTGTTATGTAATCAGGCAGGAACTGTGAGTTAGAACGACTCTTACGAAAAGAGGTCACAGGCCATTATCAGGTGCAGTTATGCTCACGTATTTAAATATTTGCGTATAATATTTACAGCGTAGTGTGCCGTGATGACACGTTGATAAGTTTTATCTACACACATATTGAGTGAAGAACGCTAGAAATATGAAACGCTGAGCTAAGTATGTGTTATAGAATGTTACATGTGGCGTTTAAAGCTTGGAAACATGGGGGTTAATACTGTAAACGTCGTTTCGAGGCAAATTAGCTGACTCGGCTAAGGGGTGGATGACAACGATTCGATTCCTTTTAGTTGCAGTAACAGGGATTTGGACTGTCTGTGGGGCCCACTGACCCTCTTATTCGATGTTTCTACAGAAGTAAGCCGGCTGACATTTCATCTGTACCTGCTGCTGAATTTATGAATTAATGGATCTCCAACTTCGCTTCCCCCTGTAAAACGTCGGTTCGAATCTTAAACAAGTACAGTTGGCCCTGACAGGATTTTGTTCTCTGTCAACGCAGGCGAATGCTAGAGCGGCGCTTTGAAATAGACAAAGGGGCCCTTTTCCAAACCTCGGCATTTCACCGTACATAGTCGTCCTCCCATTTTGAAAGCTTCATAAGTTGATAGGAGCACTGTTAATTGTAATAAGAATAAAATATTCGCCATGTAAATTAGGGCATTGACTTCGGATCATTATACTTGCAGGAGACAGATCTGACTTCGTTCTAATGACAGTGTTCATTGTGATTACATAACGCGTTACATAACTATGTTAACTGTGCAGTATTGCCAGATTATCGCTCGTTTTCTTAGCAGTTCTTTGAAGTGCCTGAATATTTGCGGTATCAGTCAGAAACCTCAAGGTTCCTGGA
Organism: Zootermopsis nevadensis; assembly: GCF_977971745.1. NCBI lineage: Eukaryota > Metazoa > Arthropoda > Insecta > Blattodea > Termopsidae > Zootermopsis > Zootermopsis nevadensis. The sequence continues at coordinate 4,261,252 of NW_028259142.1, read as the reverse complement.
AGCAAACGTTTTGATTCCCAAGATTGCTGTCGTCTGGGTTGTTGTACCGTGTAGTCCGGTAGATGTTTAGCGACGTTTCAGAGGTCCTTTGTGCCTCCATCATCAGGGCGGCGCAACAACCCAGAAGACGGCCATCTTCAGACTCACCGCCGTTTTGATTCTCTCTTACAGAAAGATGTCTGTGACTGCAGGAACAAATGATGACCCTGACCTTAGTTTCAAGTGAGATAATTCTGTCTTAAGAATGAATGTAGTGCGGAAATTGAGACATTTTACAGAGTTTGACACAGCAGAAAATTGTCAGTCGAAGAAAGGACTTGCTGTGGGCTGTGTAACCGGGGTTCAGATAGCGACAAGGACCTTCATATCTCTGTTCCACTGCGTCCCAATCGACCTGGGACCCACATAGCCTCTTTTTCAGTGGGTTGAGGGGGGGGGGGGGGTCAGTTCCGTAAGAGAGGGGTACAATGGCCGATAATTGAGACTTTACATTGATCTCCATCTAGTGCCGACTTGAGTGAGAAGCATTTCCTCTACGTCACCCATGCGCCCTAGTATCATGGTACAGGCTGCATGTCGGTCGAGTCCGTGTTCGGTTTGTTTTCGTAACACAGTCGGTAGTGTAAATGTTTTCAAAAGTGACCTAAACTGAGGTGCTACTTGCTACTAAGCAAACTGTAACTGCGGTGAAATGTGTATATCAGAAGGCTGGGATAGCGCTGTCATGATTCGTACTAGGTTGCGGGCCGAAGGACCGGATTTAGATTTCCTCCCGGGCAGAATTTCTGTCTTCGCCACAACGTCAAGCTTCCTGTCCGATAGGGGTTTCTTCCTCGGGAGTAAAGAGTCCAGGGTACGAAGCTAACGAGTCACTTAATTTATTGTCGAATGTAAGAATGCCTCCACTTCTCCATACGCCTGCATTGTGTGATGCTGAGAAAGGATCGAGGACGATTGTGATGGGATGGACATGTAGCGTGCATGGACAGATGAGAAGTGTGTAACATTTCAGTTTAGTGGGATTTTCATTTTGTATACCAGTTGTTATGAATTGGAAGGTAAACGTTTTTTCGTCCTTCTTGCCTCCGTTCTTGGTTTCCTTCTACCTTCCCTTTATTTTCTCTGGCATTCTCTTTGCCCCCTCTTTCACACATTCCTCATTAATATGATTCAGAAGTTATTAAAAATTTCTCCGTCTTTTCTTAGGTCAGCTGATGTCACGTCTTCTTATTGACATACAAAACTTTGTTACTGTAACCGTTCAGGGGACATTTCGAGCCACGTGTTTTTATTGTTTTAATTATAATTTGATGTGTTCTGCCAGGTTTTCTATTTCTGGTATTTTTATTATGTTGCTCAATATAATTCCCAACATCGACTTCAGGAACCTCGCCTGCGATATTTTTCTTTCAGATCTTGCGACCTCAGCTTCTGTGTTTCGTTTTACACAACGGCTGGGATAGGGAGCTCATTGTGCGTCCTCAGTTGTTCGTCTGCTCTCATATTTGTGCCAAACTGGCTTCTGATAAACCAGTATTTGTATTTTGTGTTATATTTTTATATTTTCCTCCCACGACTGTTTGCGCAAGCTTTTGCACGCCGTCTGTGTTTATTTACCGCCTTTCTAGTCGTTAAAACTTCGAGACAGTCGTGTATCTTTAACGGCGTTTGATGAAGCCGATAGTACGGACTCCGGGTCACTTGCCTGGATCGCTCGCTCACTCGGTAAGATGCTTTTCATTGTTTTAGCAGCCCCCCCTCCCCCCACCAGCAGACGACCTGCAGTGTGTTTTTAACATCGCTCAGGTCCTTTCTGGTCAATTGTATTTCGCTCAGACCGATCGCAGAGAAGCATTTCGCAGTACCATGGCGATTCAACCTAAAACACACGGATCTTACTTTGGTTATGTATTTCGTACTTGTAGCAGAATTTTCTGATCATGAAGCAAGGGCTTGATTCTTCATTATTTATGTTCACAAAAGGTAGGTTCACCATAGAAGCAGACATAATCCTTCAAACAACAAACAAGTTTAAGGGACTCTAAATTCTTATACATCCTCGGTGACCCTATTTCTTGTGCAGTGTAGGAGATAAAGCAGCCAGCAACCCCTACGATTTAATGATTTAATTGTATGCCAGCGGTGGGAAACACGGCCCTGTGTTCATGAAGCAAGGAAAGTTTGTTGTTGTTGGGGGGGAGACATTATGAAGGAATTTTAAGTGGTGAGGTCTAGGGTTATTTTGTATTTAGAAAGACATTCCCACAATTAAAGGAGTAGTGTTTCCGTTGATCCCGACTATAAAACACTCTGCTGTTATAATTCTTGTGGCCTAAACATCTTGCCCTCCGTCTTCACAGTCGTTACCTCTGAAGAACAAGATTTGTGTAGGGCTGAAAGGGAATTCAGATGAAGCTTGTTAATTTTACACGGGGATATCAAGCAATGAGAGGGGAAAAAAACAGTGTAAAATGTTTTTGGAGAAGGCATGTCATAAACTGATGTGCTGTGGGACTTTTCCTTTGTCTTGCTTCGGAAGCTCGATCTGCTTACTCGTCAGGTGCTTCGACCGTCGAGTTAACAACAAACCTTCCCGATGCCCACGCTTTGTTCTAACTACTACGGTTGTCTCTAAACGAACAGCGAACTTTGTGACTAGAGAACGCCTGAATGTCTGTGGTCAGGCATCCTGCGCTACTGCAACGTCGGAGTAGTTGCCGCTCGTGAACGGCGAAACATCCTGGCATTGCATTCGCCAGCCTCTTCTATTTACAGACCGGACATGCAAAAACTAACAGGATTTGCTTGTGTATAATTTATTACTTTGTTTAACGACACTTATCATTTTTATGGGTTAGCTTAAAATGTGAGAGTGGTTATTGATGACTTGGAACTACACTGAAGTGACGTTTTGAGTTCTGTCTTGACCTTTGGTGAACTCAAAGTTAGAATATCAAATCTAAAACTTCTTGACGATGGTGAAGAGTCAATTGAATAAAAATTTACTTGGATATTATCCATCGTCTAGTAAATATAAAACGTGAAACGACGTTTCGGAGATGGGACTCTATCTCCGTCTTCAGGTTCTTACACAGTTGGGCCCACTAGATAGAGCTAATCCCTATCTCCGGACCCTGAAGACGGAGATAGAGTCCCATCTCCGAAACGTCGTTTTACGTTTTATATTTACTAGACCATGGATAATATCCAAGTAAATTTTTATTCAATTCATAGTTAGAATGTTTCAGAGTTCCTGCCTCAGTAAGTGAGCCACTGTTGGTCGTCGGTGGGGCGTTACACCCTTAATCCGCGCCTCTGTTATGAACCAACACACAAGGACTAGTGTTTATACCCCAATCTTCATGCGCGGATGTACAGAGTTACGTTAAGTGAGATGCCACAGGAAAGGAGCGCACCGTGAATCCTTATTACGTATCTGACGAAGCATCTGCGGATAGCGGGTGAGAAGACCCTCAAGTAGATGCTAATCAGACGTTTCACTCTTGTGTAACCCTAAAAGTACGTTATTCAGGGCGACCCTGGCCGCTTTCGAACCGACCTGTTTCATTGTTGTAGAAAGGAAACGTAAATACGACTGTCAGGCGAGCTAAACCAAAGTTTCTCAAAGTTTCTCACTTGGTAGCACACTAAATTGTATAAAATGATTAAGTAAAGTCTTCCCACTACACTCCTTGAAAGCGCTTAGGGGGAGAGCAAGTATTGTTTCTACTTATTCTTGACCTCGGCACTAGATGGGGTGAGTGGTCAGCGCCACGCTCTGGCCGCTCTTTACCCCCAGGGAAAAGATTCCTCCGTGGTACCCATTAGACAAGAGGTTGGTTGAGCCCCACAGTCGATCTGGACGCAGAAGATAAAGAAAACATTTGCTCCTACCGGGGATCTAACGCCGGTCGTCCAGTCTGCAGTCCGTTTTTCTTCCGAATGCAAGTCGAATCTTTTAAGAACAGATGATCACAAGTTTCCCTCTTTGCGTCTGTCTGTCTGTCTGTCGAGTGGATTTTGTATGCTGGACGGACAAGTACGAGGCGCGTGGAACGCAACTGCTGTAACAATATAATGACCTTCAGGTTCTTCGTCTCGTATCGAACAGTGATGGTTCAATTCGTACGCCTGCTGCTACTTCTGTGGTCATTCATGCTACATCTCATCAGGGGTCAACCACCGAACGAAACTGCCTGCCGTCATAAAAACTAGAATCTCGTCCGTCCAGCTCTTTTCTGATTGAATGCTTTTGGAAGATATCCCAGTCTTAGACGAGATATGCGTACTTCAGATTTCAGATTTTTAATCTTGGAAGTCGTTCACTTTTTTACCCGTCGTAAGATTGTTATAGTAACTAATACAAAGTGTCCCATGTAACTTGGAACCCACCTTCTACCGTGTGGCGACTATGTTCTACTTTGTGACTATCGGTAGATTGCTTGCTGTTGGTGCGATGTGCTGTCGTGGAGGGTTCCACGTTAAGTGGGACATACGCATTCTTGAATTTGATTTATTTTTATATGTTATCTCTTCAGTGCCATGAACCGATGTCATACAGTGATTTACTGTGAATTGTGTAGCGGTATGATTTCAAAAGTGTGTTATCTAGGTACGACGTCCAAACGAGGTGTGTTACGGGCAAGGTCACCCAGATTAGTTTCAGCTTTCAAACCTAAAGTTGTAGAGACTTGGATTGCATTTTGTGATATAAGGAACTGGACGTAATTTTTCAGACAGTGAAATACGTCCAAATGATAATCTTGATGGCATTTTCGATAGGCGTATATACGTTCATGTACAGTGTTTTTTTTTAATAATTGTTCCTTAAAAGCTAATAGGTCAGAATACACGTCAACATATATCGTAGGCTGTACATTACATCTGTCTTGATCAGTTTGTAATGCAAATTGAAGTCTGAATGAATGCTGTTGTCTGTAATGATAGTTTGTTATTGGTGGCGATGATGAACGTTCGGATCTCTTAATAATATAAAATAATTTTAACAGATTAAGTCTGAAGGTTTTTGACGACTGTGCGTTATAATTTGTAAAAGTGAAATTTTGGACGTTTTGGACATGAAGGCGAAAGAAGATACAGCTTCCGAAACGTAATTTTATTGAATTATAGACAATTGATAAGGCCCAAAATTCCTCTCTTACAGAATATCTTGAAGAGTTTAATACCAACTCTTATGGGCAAACCATGTGTCTTGGAGTTGGTACAGGCAGAGAAGTGCAATTGTACTATGGCCCACTGATGCGAGTTGATGGTATGCAGTCGTGCTAATCTCACGGAGAGAAGTGGAAAACAGGAAAGGAAGTTGGTCCGTGTCTTGAACTTTGCCAGCGATGGCTTCAGCTGCCTTCTCATTTATTTTAATCCTGGAGTTAAGAACCGCTAGCTGCCGGCTTCGTGGCATTAAACTCTAAAATGCGTTTTTCACGTCTTAAATATTAGACGGTCGTTGTGCCTGTGACTTTAATTTATGTTATAAGTGTTAGTGTAGGGTAAATAACATCAGCCTGGGTGCTTGGGTGGGTGGGGGTGGGGGGGCGAATGTAGAGCCATCAGCGAAATTCTTGTTGAGTTCTGAATGTAGTGGTTTGTGGGTTTTAATTTAACTTTCGACATTTATCTAGAATGATATTAGACTCAGTAAGACGTTGAACTTGTAACTTTTATTCGGCTGTTTATGTGAAATATTTGCTATCGTGTATAAAGTGTTGTTACATATTTCGTCTGTTATTCGGCTGATCACGCTTTAGAATTACGGCCAAATTGCCATCTTAGGTGGATTTCCTCAGTTGCTTCTGGGGTAATACCTTCAAATAAATTAACGTCAGAAATCTAAACGCAATAGTTAAACAATCTTTAAACCTGTCACTTTATTTTGTGTCACGAGAAGATACGGGATCAGTATCGTGTTGCTCCGTTGTACGACATTGTCCTTAAATTATTGATTGATTCGGGGGAAGATTGCGGGAAGCGGGATTAGGCAGCGGGCGTGAGATTCTATGAGCATCCTGTGCCAAGCGGGCTACGCTTTCTCTCACAATTTTTAGGTCATGTCACTTACAGGTCTCGGGGTCACATTCCGTCAGTAACACGCAGAACTGCCTGTTGACTGTCATCCGAGCTGCTGCCCTTTAGCAGCGCAGAGTTCAACGGATCAGGACGACGTCGTTTGTCACACCGTAGCAACTGTGAGTGAACCCGGTGCCATATGAATGCACCGCGTTCCTGATATGTCGTGCGCATTTCTGTCAAAAAAATATTCGACACAAATTAGAAGATGAGAAAGGCAACGAAAGGAACAGGAGAGCGAAGTAAAATAGACCAAAATGTAAGGAGAAAATAATGAAACAAAGGAGAAAATAAAAAAGGGCATTTGAAAAGAGTTGGAAGAAGATGCACCAAAGAATAAGTTGCGACTCCTTGTCCACTCGCATTTTAAATAACCTAGAATACTATTAGAATTTAAATTAAATTAGAAAATTACACCAATAATGATGGTAAAATCTAAAGTAATAAACACATGTAGACAAGTATATTTTCTCGTAAGACCCAAATTCCCTCAACAGCAAATGATCACCAGCTAACACTAGCGTGTTACTCGGGCAGATTTGGCATCGTGGTATGTATAGAACATTTTCGTGCGCGTTTAATTTTGGTGTGTATTTATAAATACTACGTTACATGAAGCTCATAATCTTTCAACACATTCATCCTATCAGGAAACTTAAACTTTGGCCGTAACTTTTGTGTGTTGTGTATTTTGGAATCGTTAAATGCTAAACAGTTGAACTGATTGCCTCCGTAATGATTAATTACCCCGCGTAGTCGTCGTAGGTTTAATTTTCCAAATCGATGATCAGGATTGCCGCAGTGGCTGCATAATCCTATAAAGGAAAAAGCCGCGTATCTTAAAACCCATACGGGCGGATGTTTCTGGTATTTCTTGGAACTGCTACATGAAAGAATTTTGCTAAGCGACCTATGGCCTGCGGATACTTTTGTATTAGCATAATGGAGCTTTGCTTCGCGACACACCTCTTGTATCTACATCGCCGTAACGACGTGACCACTATTTGTTCGTAATTTTAGCAAAAGAGGAGGAGAATATCCCGCAGATTGTCGGAAACGTGAGTCCACCTCGAGAGCCATTAGTATTCGACTTCACAAACAGGTTCCTCGCCTCCTTACCCTCTGTTGTTAAGGGTTGATGCCTGACTTTCTCTCTGTGCCTTACGACATGAATCCATGCCCAAGGTTGCATTTATTATTGTTTTTTTTCCGCGTAGAGATCCGAGTGTTAATGGGAATCGGAGACAGTCGTTTATTAAGTCGCGAGCGAACATTCACTGCGAAGAAACGCCGCTCTCTTGTGCCCGTGTGGCTCATCGGTCTGTCTTTGTTCCAGCTGGACGACACTGCTCTTCAGCTGTACAGGGATGGCGACTATGGGTCATACCTCGACCTCGAGGCCTCAATCAGTGAGCAACAGGAAGAATTCGACGGCTTCCAGACAAAGTAAGCCTTACTTTCGCTGCGACTTAATATGATAAAATCTTCTCGGGCAACCAGCTCCGCCAATCCGAAGCAAACGTCCAACCGGTGTCTGCGGTCAGTCGTCACGTCCTCTCCTGATAATGAAGACAGAAAGCGTGTCTTAAACGCTGGACTTTTGCCCCGAATTGATGGAGCTGGTCGCCCGAGAAGATTTTATCACAGAGTAAAAGTCTTGATGCATGCATTTCAATGTTTCACAACCTGTGGCAGGTCAGCTTTAAAAATTGTTTGACGTGGCAAATCGCAGTGGAAATTCCGAACTTCGATATTGTCTATCTACACCCCTGCACGTGCACGTCTATTGCCTTTACTACGGTGCTATTTTCTTCGACCCACGTGTCATGTAGTCAGCGTGGGGCCACGTCGAGTGATGTCTTCTTTGTGCAGATAAAGATGAAGGTATGAGAACGTGTTGGCAGCAGGCAGCTTATCCCTTCCGGGATAATCTTGTATCGGCACATTGCATTGTTTACTTTCTGCAACTGAAACCAGTAGTGGAAATACATTTCTCCGCCCGCTCTACCATACATTGAGGTCAGAGGTCGGTCTCTGGTGTCTTTATTCTTAAAAAAGCGAATCGCCCTTCTTGATTAACACTTCTCGCTTAACGACAAATTAAATAATTTCAGTAGCGTTGTATAATAAGTCATAATACGATGATTTTATTTTCAAGGTCAAAGCTAAATCGAAAGTTTCGTAAGGTTGTATATTATTTGATTACTTTTAATACCTAACAGAAAATAATTTTGCTTTAAAGGGGTCCTCCAGAAAGCTAGGGAAGCTCGTCTTTTCCTGGTGTTTTTGCTGTAGACTGGGGTGCTTGCACTAAGTTAGGTTACGGCACGGGAGAACACGTCTCGTCTCCTACCGGATGACTTCTCCATTAAGACAGGAAACGCCGCGCTCCTCTCAGTGCCCTGTCAACATATCACCCACGATCACGTCAGCTGAAATGTCAGGTGCCACCCTGGTGCAAAGGAAGCCTGACTTTTTGTTATCGCCGAGGCAACATTTTAAAAAGAACTGAGCAGGATTTCTGAACTTGTTAAAATCTCGTGGAGGTGTAGTTACCTGTTTGTGTGTAGTTTATTTAACGACTGAAGTGCGAAATGGACATATGACCTTGAATGACGGCGCTGCGGCGACGTAGAATGTAGTCGTGGCCTGTTTTACGGACTGTTTCGGTTTTATCTGGAAGGGCAGAGAGACAAAACGAAACTCCTCGCTCGGCTATTCTGCATCGGGTTCCTGGCAATCTGACCTGGTGCCTTTGGTCTTAATTTACGCCGAACTGCAAATTGTACTTGCAGTTTTACGAAGTTCTTTCGAAAGCGATCTGGTTTTTCTGAAGTCCTCTGTACTGAAATAACGAACCGTTTATTATAGTTTAATAGTCTTGTGAATTATAGCCTGACTGACCAAAATGAAGTTACCAAATGCGCCGCCATTTTTCTCTGGTTTTGTTTCTAATAATAGTGAGCTAATGAAACGAAATTGCTTCTGGAATTCCTCTTTGTGATTTGACCGCTTAACTGACACACGAACGCCTCCGCACTACAAGAAACAAGACACTGAATTACTCTTACCTGTCATAAGTAACATATATGTTCCATGGCCCCGCCCATTTTAGAATCCTTGATTTTATTATCCTAATAATCAGTGAAGGGGATAATTTATTAAGCTGCATATTACGCAATGAAGCAGACCGTACTCGAAGTTATTTATATTTTTTAAGATGTAAGGGCAGTGGGAATCAGAGCAGTGCATTCTAGTCAAGGTACTGTCCACAGATCACGAGAAAAACTCTGCTGAGGGAAGTCGTTTCTGGTCGGTGCGGGGGGAATGTTACTTATCAGCTGGACTAGACGGCTGCTATTGGTGGGAAGTGTGATACGTCAGAGTTTTACGCTACTACACAGACTGAAAACATCAAGCAGTTAAGAGTAGCGTGTAGTGAGTGCACCTCTAATGTGTTCTGTGGGTGTTGCGATAATATTCTAGATTAAATAACTGTGCCGCTGTGAGGTAATCCTAAAGCTGTACCCATTAGAACACGTGAAAGACTGTCGTCTGTTGTTCGTTCAGTGGTTGTGGAACGAATGCTTTTAGGATGGGTCGTCACTCACCGCGAAATCTTGCACATGCGCGTATATCGAATTCCTAGCAGGAATTTTCTCCTGCTCTGTGTTCTGTGGGTGTTGCGATAATATTCTAGATTAAATCGCTGTGCCGCTGTGAGGTAATCTTAAAGCTGTGCCCATTAGAACACGTGAAAGATTGTCGTCTGTTGTTCGTTCAGTGGTTGTGGGACGAATGCTTTTAGGATGGGTCGTCACTCACCGCGAAATCTTGCGCATGCGCGTATATCGAATTCCTAGCAGGAATTTTCTCCTGTTCTGTGTTCTGTGGGTGTTGCGATAATATTCTAGATTAAATCGCTGTGCCGCTGTGAGGTAATCTTAAAGCTGTACACATTAGAACACGTGAAAGACTGTCGTCTGTTGTTCGTTCAGTGGTTGTGGAACGAATGCTTTTAGGATGGGTCGTCACTCACCGCGAAATCTTGCGCATGCGCGTATAACGAATTCCTAGCAGGGATTTTCTCCTGATCTGCGGACTGTAGTTGATCAACTTCTGGTCACCAGAATCTGGAACAATAGAATCGTATTTGAGTCAATCGGACTAGGGTGAATCTTTTGTCCTGTGGAACTCCCATCTGCTTCCTCTAAGGTCTCGATCTTTGTACCTGGACTGCATCCGGTCTGTCTCCCCTTCCTCTACCAGCGACACATGACGTCGGTATTTCAGTGGCGAACTGGCCGCATCTGTATATTTACATATATACGTATATGTATGTGCTATTTACGTGAACTACGAAACACGAATGTAGAAGTCAGACGAAGTGTTCGTGGTTCTCACCTCAGGTCCTTCGTGTTCATCTCTCTCTATTTCCCACAACGGAAACACGGGAGAAAAAATGCGTTTAAACTCGGTAAAATCTTCGATCGAATTCACTGTTCTTTATTTCCTCATTAGTTTATTTTCCTACGCTTTAGAAAATTTCGTAAAGTACGAGGTGCGATCGGAAAGTTTCTAGACTGCGCCTATAAAAACCCGTACAATTATCTCAGGTACTAAATTCATCCATCACCCTCGAAGTACTTCCCCTGGGAGTGAACACAACGATCCCAGCGCCGCTGCCAAGCCTGGAAGCATCCCTGGAAATCTTTCTTTGTCAGCCTGTCAAGCACCATCTGCGATTCTGCCTGAATCTCTTCTATCGTCTCAAATCTCCTTCCATTTAGCTGGATTTTCATCTTTGGGAAGAGGAAGAAGTCACACGGAGCTTAGAAAGGAAGTTGGGGTCGGTTCTTGCAAGATCTTTGAGCTCCTGACAAACGAGAAGTCGATTCTGCTTCTGGTCCTCAGACAGGATGCGTCGCATGTGGAGTTATTATTATTATTATTATTATTATTTATTATTGACTGCAAATGGGTTTATACCCGGTGGCAGTGTCCTACAATAACATACAAAACAATGAGACAGAACAGAACAATGAGATACATCAACACAATGAGACAGAACAAAACAATAAACAAAAGGACACAACAAAAACAATAAGACACAATAAACAATGAGATACATCAACACAGAGACAGAACAAAACAATAAACAAAAGGACACAACAAAAACAATATGACACCCAAACAATGGGATACATCAACACAATGAGACACAAGAAAACAATAAACAAAGGACACAACAAAAACAATAAGACACAATAAACAATGAGATACATCAACACAGAGACAGAACAAAACAATAAACAAAAGGACACAACAAAAACAATATGACACACAAACAATGGGATACATCAACACAATGAGACACAACAAAACAATAAACAAAGGACACAACAAAAACCATAAGACACAACATACAATGAGATACATCAACACAGAGACAGAACAAAACAATAAAAAAGGACACAACAAAAACAACACATCCCACTCAAAATCAACCAACTCATAAATTACAAAACCATCCAACCTCAAGTACTTAACTTAAAAAAAAGAACTTAATACCACCTAGACATAAGACAATAACTGTAATGTATTACAAACGTCATGAACTGATGCACTCACACAACAATACAATGAGACACAACAATACAACATACCACACTCAAAATAAAACATCTGACACAATAAAAAAACACACATCCACTAATTAATCACAATACTTAAGAGTGGAATATAAAGTCCGCTCTCAGTACATGAAAATTTTATCCCAAAGAACTACAGCCCTTCATCACTTGGAGACTAAGACACTTCACTTCACTTATCACCATTTATTCCCAACTTAATAACCCTTAGCTTGTAACTACTTTTCTGACCCTCTTTCTAAAGGTGCCTAATTTACAGGGGAAAGACTCTAGCACGCCTGGAGGTAATTGGTTCCAGCTTCTTATGGTCCTATTTACAAAGGAATATTTGCCTACATCCGTTCTTTGTTTCCTAGTCCTAATTTTCCGAGTATGATCGTCCCTGCCCAGGTAGCATGGCTTTAATAATCTATCCTCTATCATTTTCCAAGCCCGGCCCCCCGTGTATGCTTTGAAAAGGGCGCACATTCGGGCTATCAATCTACGCTGTGCCAATGTTTCCCAACCAGATTCGTTCGTGAAATTAGCAAATTTAGCCGCTCTCTTCTGCACCCGATTTAGTGCTCTTACCTGTCCTTCCCTGTAAGGGTCCCAACACACAGTTCCATATTCAAGTATCGGTCTCACTAGCGACGTATAAGCTAAACGTTTCGTATTGTTATTTCCCTTTTTTAGTATACGCATTACGAAATGGAGAGCCTTCCATGCTTTAATTAGTGTATAATTCACATGATCTGCCCAGCTCAGATCACTGCGAATAAGTATTCCTAAGTACTTAAAGCTATTTGCCTCTGGAATTAATTGATCCCCAAAAAAGTAACTCAGCTTATCCTTCACCCTAGCTCTATTGAAGCTGACTGCTTTACTTTTACCTGGATTTATCTTCATTTCATTTTCTACCGCCCATTCCCATAATCTATTCATATCTGTCTGTAACTTATCAATGTCACTACTATCCATTATTTTCCTGTATACTATACAATCATCAGCGAAAAGCCGTATATTTGAATCAATGTTTTTCCAAATATCATTAACATAAGCTAGGAATAGCAAGGGACCTAATACGCTCCCTTGCGGCACCCCTGACGTTACCCTGACTTCATGAGATAGCTGTCCTTCCACTCTTACTCTTTGCGAACGTCCTAAGAGAAATTCCTTTACCCATAACACTACCCTCAAGTCCACACCGGTTGCAGCAATTTTTGTAATCAGCCTATCGTGTGGGACTAAATCGAATGCCTTTGAGAAATCTATTATAACCGCATCAGTCCTGATTCCCTCGTCCAATGAATCAGCAACATCTTGACAAACCGTGACTACTTGACTTTCGCATGAGTACCCTGGTCTAAACCCATGTTGACCCTCATATAACCACTCACTCCTTTCCCAGACTTGCCTTAGATACCCTGCTATAACGTGCTCCATTTGCTTGCAAACCACCGAGGTTAAACTGACCGGTCTATAGTTCCCAACTACCGATCGATCTCCCCCTTTATAAATAGGGACCACTATAGCTTTCTTCCAGTCCCCTGGGATAGAATTGTTGTTCATCGTTACCTCCAGCAGACGCGCAAGGTATGGAATCATTGCTTCCCCACCTAACTTTAAAATTTCCCCGGGGATGCCATCTGATCCGACGGATTTATTTTTCCCGATTGCTGCTATCCGTTTCCTTATGATATTGATACTAATGGTAAACGTTTTATCTGAATCTGTTGATTGGATTAGCTGGTTATTTAGCGAAATTATCCGTTCGCAACTGAATACCGACGCATAATAAGCGTTAAGGGAGTTGGCCTTTTCTGTTTGATCTGTGATGAGGTTTCCTTTAACGCCCTTGATTGCCGGAATAGTTTCTCTATTACCCTTACGTCTTTTAACATATTTGTAAAACTCTGTCCAGCTTCTCCCCTCTCTTTGCAAGACCGAAGTTAAGAATGTCTCCTGAGCCTTCTTTTTTACTATCAGCAACTCCTTGGATAACCGTTTCAGCTCCGCTTGGTACTGCCCTCCAGAATTTCTCTTATTATAAACCCTCCTCACCTTTACCTTCAGACGTTTCACTTCCTTGGTATAATATTCCGGATCCGGATTTTTACTCAGGATTCTTTGAGGTACAAAACGATCGATACCCTCGAAGACTATATCCTTATAGCTTTCCCATATCTCTTCCACGCTACTACCATTTCCAGCCCATAATTTAAACTTTTCCCGAAGAAAGCTTTGTAATCCTAAAACATTTGTTTTATGGAACATGGGGACTAATCTTTCTACCTGCGGTTCACGGATTTTTTCTTCCCATTCCACTTCTAATATTACCCCACTGTGGTCACTGATCCCCTGCACAATGCTGCAAGAGGTGAGCGAACTTTCAGGCCGGACCAGGTAAACATCCAGCAATGCATCCCCTCGGGTTGGCCTATCGACTACCTGCTTGTACCCATTTTCCCATACCAGTCTATTTATAAATGCCTGATTTCTGCTAGTACCTTCCACGTTTCCCTTCCAATCTGCGTAGGGCAAATTTAAATCACCCCCAATGATACTACGCTTCGTAGAATTTCCTAAATGACTAGTTCGTGCTGCCAATCGTTCAAAAACTTGCATGTCCTCGTTAGGAGCTCTGTATATTCCTATAATTTCCCACGAATATTTTGTATCTATTCCTTTCACTTCTACCGCAATCATCTCAAAATCCTCATCTACCCATAACTCCGTACAGGCAATGAAATGTTTAACACATATGAAAACCCCACCACCACGGGCAGACCTATCTCTCCTGAAAGTTGTAAAATCTGTCCTAAAAACTTCAGCATTGCTAATATCTTCTTTAAGCCAAGACTCCGTGCCTATAACAATATCGGGGTTATACGTGTCAACTAAATTCCAAAGCTCTAAGGCTTTATTATAGATACTCCTACAGTTAACCTGCAGCACCACTAACGACTTGCCTTCAACCCTATATGCTGCTACCGAAGTTAAAGTTTCTGCCCCTGCCCTAGCTTCTATTTCCCTACTCACCAATTTACTCGTCTCTGTTCCCCTTATTTCATGCAAAGCCTTCTGTTCTCCAGTTGATGAATGCCGCGTTTCCCTGGTTGTCCTCGTTCTGTGAGTGCCGTCCACCCAAACGTGTCACGTCTTCCTTCGTGCTGCTCCTCCACCATCAAGTCCACTAACTCTAGCGTACAGTTGTCCTAATCGTCTCCTTCCCCGTCCATTCAGATGCAGTCCATCCCCAGCAAAATCCCCTTCCTGTATCCAGCTGTTCGGATCAACAAATGTAATTCCAAGGACGTTTGCAACCCAGTCTAATCTCTCATTTAGAGCACCAATACGCCGCCATGACACATCTCTACGCCTTAGCACTCCACTGAGGACAAGGTTGCAGTTCCGACATTTATTCTTTACTGTAGTCACCAGCGAGTACACCTCTCCCATTACCAAGTCCAAATTTCTCGTCGATCTTAGGTCATTTGTACCCACGTGAATAATAACAGTTTCTGGACTGCCTAGATCCGTCCCTTCTATTCTTCTGTGCAACTGCTCCGTTCTAATACCCGGAAAACACTCCACCGTCATTACTGTGTGCTCTCCTCCAACATTGCGCACAATTGAGTCTCCCAGGACCATGCACGTTGCAGCCTTTCGCTTTTCGGGCACTATAACCTTTTTCCCAGCTCCCGCCATTCGCAACTTTTCTTCAAGTTCATTGTTTCTCATCCTCAGTTCATCAATTTGCCGCAGCGCGTTATTTAGCTGATCCTGAAGCATTCGAACACTTGCAGCCCTGCACTTACCACAGCTCCAGTTCTCCCTTTCAGCTGCTTGAGACTTCACATTCCCACAACTATAATGGAACCAGCGTCCACATGACTCACATTGGATTCCGGATCTTAGGTTCCTGCCGCAGCCAGTACATAAAAGTTTCACAGAACTATCCCCTTCCGCAACAGGACCGGGATTTCTTTCTACTCCTCCGATTACCAGTAATACAGCTATAACCAAGGAATTCAACATCGTCAACCCCAAGCAGTGACCAGTAGTATGGTTAGCGTCACCATGCCTAGGCAATCCACGCCACAAGCATCTACCTGCCCAGCTACCCACTCTCGCCCGGTAATCTTCCAGGTAACAACCCATTTTCAACCCTTATACAGGAGCTCACCACAAACACGTCTGAACACAACAACAGAAAGTGAGAGACTGACGAGAAAGTGAGAGACTGAGAGAGTTCTTCCTTTAGAATCAGCTGACAGGTCCCATAGCCTATCCCAACAAAGTCGCACAAGTCGTTGATGGTACGACGTCGATCTTCGTGAATGGCCTGCCGAATCTTCGTAACATTTTTGGGCGTTGTGCTCGAAGATGGTCGTCCAGAACGCTCGTCATCATCGACAGAGGTTCGGCCATTTTTAAAACGTGAATGCCACACAAAAGTTTGTACACGACCCATTGACGACCCCCAAATGCTTGCTTTAGCATTTCATAGGTTTCCGTAGCCGTTTTGGCGAGTCTTTGGCAAAATTTGATGCACACGCCATTCCGAAATCGCAGGAGGGTCGGTGTAATGCACTACCGAAACGCCCGTAACTAAGAAACAAATGGTAATTCGATGATGCCGGCTGGCACACTGATTCACTATGAATGTAGGCAGCACCCCCTAGCGGCAGAAGCTCGTACTACATCCGGTTCGCCCGCTATTGACACAGTCTGAAAACTTTCCGATCGCACCTCCTATATGACGTCGAATAATAGTAGGACAATTGCGATGAATTGTGAAGGTACGGAGGAATAACTCGATGATCATAAGTTCGAATATCGTGCCCCGTGCTGAGATTTGAACGAGGATCCTCCCGAATATGAAACAGGGGTCGTAGTTGTTGTACCGCGACGTTTGATCATTCAGTCATTTCGCAGACCGGATCTTCCGCGGTAGACGGATTGCAAACACGACGACGCTGGAGTGCAGTGTTGTGGTTCCCACGGTCAGTAGCACCTGCTCTTAACAAAAAGCAGGGTCTGTTGAGAGACTGAAATTCACGCAGTCACTCGTTAGCATGAGTAAAAACTTGTAGACCGACCGACTTCGTGGTGTGGCATTTTCGTCGAAAGTTCATAACTACTCGAAGAGGGAATCAGAACTTTCATTCCAATATTCACAAAATCCCGTCATTGGACTCTACCCGGCTTAATTCAGCGCATGTCTTAACTTCCTTCCATGGATAACCAATATTTATTTTGATGTGGTCCAATTTTGGTCTTGTGATGCTATGAAATTTGGTACGTGGTTACTGGCGTTGGTACCATGTATTAGCCGAACATTCCACCCGTGTCCTCGGCCCTTGGTGACCTTCGTGGTGTGCTAGTGTTTACGATGTGTTGTTAGCTCCACGCCCAACCCCTAAATCCTGAAAGACCGCCCCTTGCCAGCTGGCTTCGACGCTAATGCGCTATCTGGCGTGGGAAATTATTACCCTTCCAAAATACGCAACAAATTAACAAAATATATACATTATTTAAATGGAAAACCTAGGCGTAGGTGGAAGGAAAATATTATAATTGTTTTTCTTTTTTATAAAATAGATTGCGGACTAAATTTATATTGCTTAGTTGACGTCGTCTGGCTGGGTGTTAGCAGGATTTTGAACGTTGGGATTCTAGAAAAAGGCGTGGAATTCTTGACCAATTGAGCGACTGTCAGCTTCCCAAGAAGGAATCTGTTGAGTAGAGTTTTCTGAATCGATCTGTTACTTTTTGAGTGCATCTTGGAGCATCGCTGATTTTACTCAGGCTCGTTTTGTGTCCTGAAGTAGTCCTGTCGACTCGAGTTCGATGACATTCTTACTTTTTCCGATAACAAAGGTCGACCGCGGCCCCTAGCAAGAACACAAAAGGCGGCCGCTCTTCTTAGGGCGACCGTCACACAGAGATCATGTCATTTTTGTCCGCATAACAGATAACCTTGTCCTTGAGTCGAGATTTACGTGCGACTGGTATGGCACTACCGAGTCTCCTCGTATCGTCGAATTTTACGAAATAAATTTTACTTGTACAAGACTTACCATCTAGAATACATAAATATAACTAATGCAAACAAGTTAGGAAGTACATGTGCAGCGTAACGGTTCTGTAGAGCGCGCTGTATTATTTAATGCAAATCATCAGTAGTGAATGCTAACGTCTGGCATGATTTGATGCATAGCGTATACTAGGACTTACCCCTAAGTATGACAGAATGTTCCTTTGAAACGTCGGTATCTGTCTTCGGGTCTGCACTGCGTCACAACCCAGAAGAACGTCGCTGTGAGAACCTCAGATCTCACGCGATATAAAATGATGGTACAATGGACGAGCGCTGTGCTTATCCTCGCTAAAAGTACCAGGAACTATGTGGAAGGAAAGATGTCACATCAGGATGATTTACGGTGTAGCTTTTTACATTACGAGAGATGTTAGATGTGAGTTGGGGTCATGTGACCTCTGACACTAACTGCAAGTTTCTCTCGGAGGAATTCTTTTAAAAATGTTTCCCTACCTACGTGTCTCTCACACATGCATGCGTACATAAGCGATTAAGTATGCAGATTTCTGTCGCCTGTGCGTCATATATACAATTTAAAGGTACAATTTGGCTGCACGCGACAGAGACAAGCGACCGAGGCAGGCGACAGAGACGGGAGACGGACACATCGCAGCTTGTCGCCACACACTTTTGAGGTGACGACCGAGACATGCGGCAAAGTGTTTGTTTTCTTTGTTTTGTTGAGACTTACGTGCACATATTCTGTAAAAATGAGTACAAAAATGCTTCTAAAAAGGTTAATCGAAGAAGATGATGTGTTGCTGTGTTATTTGTTGCGAAAGAAACAAAGAAAACCTATGAGTTCAATATTCAAAACCAGACGCGAAGAAGGATCTTTCTGTCGGTGGTCAGTGGTCGGTTTTCTGCTACGAATTCTACCAATTGCTCATCTTGGTCACCAGTAAATTTAATTTCTGCCATTATTTTACTCAACAACACACGTGCTGCCTGAGCCCGTCGCGAGACACTACTGGTCCGAGAGCGGTCTCCTGTGCTTTGTCTCTGTCGCCTGTCTTTGTCTCGCGCTCGTAATTGTACTTCATACGATTGTACAGAGAGCAGACAGGAAGCGACCAGTCTCGGTCTCGTAACTCTGTCGCCTGTCTCGGTCGCATGTCTCTGTCGCGTGCAGCCAAATTGTACCTTAATTTGATGGTGGGTTTTGAAGAGTTGTCATTAATCTAATCTCCTCTCGCTCCAACGTTGCGTTATAGTCTGCATATGTTCCTCACACGAAGAGCATGAAATAAGTAAATTCATTAGTGGAAGGTCAGTTCGTAATACGCGGGCAAGGTTTTGAGTCGCTGTCGTAAAGACACAATTTTTGACTTCTGTTCGTGGAGCTGACCGTCTGCACTAGTGCCAAGGTTAATTCATGGATCTGTACCTTCAGTGCCCCTCCCCTCTTCATCAAGCGGTGCTTAATTGAGCTCATAGATGACTGCCGGTTTATAGCCACTGGTTTTTTTAACGGTCCTCGAAGCAGAAACTGATGAAAACTGCCGAGCTTCGGCGTGCCAGCTACGTCACGATGATTGCTGTGGTATGGGCACATTCCTTACGAGACACGCAGGTTCCTAATGTTACACGCTTCTTTATAAATTAAGTTGCTGAATCATGCATTACGATGAAGATTATGTCATAGATAAAATATTTAGTGGGCCATAAACTTCGTGGGGGTGATGTTCTGGTTCTTGCACTCCAGCTGGTCTCTGAGAAAAACATCGCACAGGAACACGTTTGTTGTAGTCGTTGAAAAGTATCGTACGCCCTTCATAAGTTACTTACGCAGGTGGGCATGATCTAGTACCGAACAGTGAGGTTATACCGTGTTTCAGTCGAATGTTAATCCACATATTTCACCATTGCGTTTCATGTTTAAGATGACTGTCTTCCGGGATATTACCCCGTGTAGTCTGACAGAAGTTTACCGACGTTTCGAAAGTGCTTGCGGCCGATAATAGCAAGGTGATCGATCTCATAATGGAGGCAGCAAGCACTTTCGAAACGTCGTTAAACTACCACACCGCACGGCGCAATATCCCAGAATGCAGTTACCTTCATATTCGCTACTGTGAGAACCAGAAATCTCACAGTATCAAATTTTGTTCTCTGTAATATTACGTAGGCCAGCCACCTTGCTCGACACTGTATAAGGTTGATAAGCCAGCAAAGGTCTCGCTGAAGACGTCAGCGCTGGTAGTTCACCTCTGTTGGCTCCGTGCCACGAGGGAACAGGAACAACATGATAGCTGGCACAGCGACTCATGTATCCATCTGCTCCGACCGGGTACAATCAGTATTTGTGTCCTGAACTGATGACTCATCAGATAGTTTCTTCGGAAGACGGGGGAAGCTGACAGGTTCTGGGCCATTCTCTGAATTCGAATACCCCTGGCTTTCATACGCTGTGTAGTTCTAAGGTTCGGGACGCTGGACATTGTTTTTTATAGTTTAAATTACGTCTACAACGTTTTGGAGGCTCGCTATATGCCCTTCATGTGAGGAAGAAGGGAGACGAATACTGATTTGGCATTATGGAACCTAAGTCAATCCCAACGAAGCCTCGGACGTCCGGTTGATCTTAACTGTTCTGGGTCTACCAGGTGATTCAAAAAGGACTTTACAACTTTGAAAGTGTATAGAAATTTATTCAGAAGGCTTACAGAATCGGTTGAGGTGTCATTTTGTAGCAAAACAAATCAAGTTTGACTCACGTTGTGCTGTAGTACCGAATTCCGTCACCGCGAGCGCAAGCGGCAGTGCATTTGAAAATGGCTCGAAAATTTTCTCATACCACAGTTAGACGAAGATGACCAAAAAGGACGCATTCACTTCCAGCAAGACGGCGCACCACCTCACTACCTCACAGAAGTCCGGGATTTCCTCAATAACCGTTTCCCAGGTCGGTGGATTGGTCGAACAGGGTCGATAGCATGGCCACCTCGTTCTCCAGATTCGACACCTCGATTTTTTTCTTAAGGGGTTTCATTAAAGATCGTGTGTATGTTCCACCCTTACCTGCCAATCTCACTGAGCTCAAAGCTCGAATCACCGCCGCAGTTGCAGAAGTGACACCGGATATGCTGGATCGTGTTTGGAAAGAAATTGATTTCAAGTGGGATGTCTGCAGTATCACCAATGGCAATCACATCGAACCAAAATGACTGTTTGAGGTAAAACTTGATTTGTTTTGCTACAAAATGCCACCTCAACCGTTTCTGTAAGCCTTCTGAATAAATTTCTATACACTTTCAAAGTTGTAAAGTCCTTTTTGAATCACCCTGTATAATACACTGTCTTTTGGGGAATGCGTTCATTAACGTATTCAAACAATCTCGCTATTGGCCACAATTCTGAGCTAGTATAATCCATTACTACGTTTGTAAGCTGTACGATTTAACGTCTGATTATGCAGTTGTGAGTTAATGAAAGTATTAATCAATGTCAGAGTAATGAGGCTGTTCTGTTAATTGGCGAGGG
Source organism: Zootermopsis nevadensis (assembly GCF_977971745.1). Taxonomy (NCBI): domain Eukaryota; kingdom Metazoa; phylum Arthropoda; class Insecta; order Blattodea; family Termopsidae; genus Zootermopsis; species Zootermopsis nevadensis. Next base: position 4,239,946 of record NW_028259142.1, on the reverse strand, counting down.
TTGTGGGAGTAAATGAGATGTAAGGTAATATTGAGTATTTCTGGTTGAAGGGATATAAAAGTGTCAAAATTAGAGCCATGAATGAGATAGAATTCGGACATTGCCACAGATGTCTACCAATATCTAAATGAATATTACGGAATAGAAGTTTTTCTGCCATATGTGGGAAAGTTAAAATGATGCACAGTTTAAGTCGACAAATCACATGAGAGACTTTGGCATAGATATGATGGTAATATTAAAATGTATATTAAAGAAATAGGGCGTGGACTGGATTTATCTGGTTCAGGATATGAACTAGTGATGGAATAACTTGACCATCTGATCGACTTCTAGATTCTCAAGGGTTCTGCTTCATGACGCTGGATGATTAGTTTTCCTGACGTCAGTTAACAGCTGCCCAACTCAGTGGACTGTCGGTTGCAGTTGCAATGGCGAAACATAATGAGAAACACCTCACACATATATCCATGACCTCAGAGGATTCGACCTTTGAGAACCCTGTTTGGGCGCCTGCATGGGTAGCGTTCATGGCCATCCGAGCATAACGTTGCATGACTAAGGAACGCCCTCTAATCCAATAGAAACGTGCAGTTCCGAGCACAAATTACCTTCAGAAAGAACCTCACTGAAGACTTTCTTCAAGAGGTATTGGTAGGCTTGAAAGCGTATAAAATTAAGAAAACTTCAGGTGTGTTGGAATAAATATTGAACTGATCTAAAGCGGTTTTACACGAATAGAGCATTTCATTTAATAGGTGCTTTTAGGAAAACCGGTTGTATAACTGAGGAATGGAGGATAGCTATATTTTGTGCTTGTTTGTAAAGCAGGGAAGAGACAGTGACCTGCCGGATTATCGAGGAATTATTCAGTTCTTGTCAAACAGCTTACAGGAAAATACTGAACCCGCGAATTAGTAAAATTAGCAGAAACGTTGAGGATATAATTTTTCGGAAAAAGCCACCGCTGTAGTCCTATAGAATGTGTATTTACAGTGGATCGGGTTTTTGAAAAGCTGCAAGAGTTCAGTCTACAAGCAGTGGATTACGAAAAGATTTTCGACAGACGTTGAAGAGATTAACAGTAGATGGAGTTTCGAACAGGATTTCCAGAACACGTAATTTTAAAAGTACAAAGTTTGTTGAAATACTGATTCCATGTAGCAGAGTCCTTTATAAGCTGATATTCGCTCATATTGTCAGGAAATTCGCCACATATTTTTTCGGTACCCCATAATTAATTACTGTAACCACAATAACCAGTCACTGGACTGTATCCTGAGTCAGATGAATCTACTGTATACCCTCAGACATTTTCTTTAAGATAAATTTTAAAATTATCTTGTTTACTTCGATGTCTCCCAAGTGGCCCCTTTTCCCCAGATTCTCCTATTAAAATTCTGTACATGTCTCTCACCGTACCACGGTGGTCTATCGGTTAGAAGGCTGGCCTTGTAATCCTGGGGTCTCGGGTTCGATTCCCGGCGGTGCCCGAATTTATAACTTGTGTTGGGCAAGGCCGTGGTCTAGGCAACACGGAGTTTCCTCCGGGGGCATCCCAACAATTACTCCATTCACACACAGAAGAAGGAAATGGCAAACCACTTCTGGATCATCTGCCAAGAACGTATAAGAACAGGTCCCAGTCCGAGAAAAGGATGGAAGGATCCTGTTCATATGGACCTGTCGTCAGACAGAACACTACAAATAAAATAAAAATAAAACATGTCTTTCATTTTATCCATACGTGCTGCATGCCCCACCCAGTTCATCCTTCTTCATTTGATTACCCCAGTAGTATTTTATGAATAATGAATGACAGATTACGAAGGTCCTTACTACCTCTCCCTCGGGAACATACATTCTCCTTAGGACAATATAATCCGATGTAAATGTGCGTACAGATATCACGGCACACATGAGTGCCTGTGAATCAACTGTTTGGCAGTCTTCGTTTGTATGTAGGTATTCTTGAGAGCCGTTTCGTGTCACTTGTCCAACCCCTCCTTCTTGTGCCAGAACAGTTTACATGGCTTAATAGATTTGATGTTGGAAGATCGCTGTCTTACGATAGCGCCGTGTAGTCTGGTAGAAGTTTGCCAAAAGTTTCAGAGGTACGTTCTGCGTCCATCATCAAGGCATGATTCATTCTCGGGCTGAATCGCTATTTTACTGCCACGTCAACATCTGCTCTCTTGGTGGCCATCGCTGGTGGTACGTCATTTTCCCCGCTTACCGTTTTGAATTTATCCTTCAAATGGTGTAAGTTTAATTTCTGTATTCTGTTTTGGTTTTGTTAAATAAATGTGTGAAACCGGTCATATCATTTGTGTTCACCCTGTAGTTTGTTGATGTGGGCTGCGTGCAAGGTAATCCTCGTCCTACAGCCTGGCTTCGTGTTGGATCGCCAACGCGAGACTTTGTGCTGTGCTCATTGCAAAATATTTGGCTGCTTCGTCTTAATAATCTTCTGAAGAAATCTATTGTACAAAATTCAGCGATGCGTGAAATTGTGTTGTTACTCTTGTAACCATTTTGTATTATTATCCTTAATATTACTATACGAAGTTTGAGGCTCAGTCTGGTAAAGATGTCGGTGTAGGTCTTCTGGGACGTTACTACCAGTTTACCTCGTACCGTCGTTGAGTAGTACAAATAAACCAGCTAAGTGGTTTGTGGCATGTACTTGAGTTGCACCGCCACGGTGGTCTAGCGGTTAGAACGCTGGCCTTGTAATCCTGGGCTCTCGGGTTCGATTCCCGGCGGTGCCCGAATTTATAACTTGTGTTGGGCAAGGCCGTGGTCTAGGCAACACGGAGTTTTCCTCCGTGGCATCCCAACAATTACTCCATTCACACACAGAAGAAGGCAATGGCAAACCACTTCTGGATCATCTGCCAAGAACGTATATGAACAGGTCCCAGTCCGAGAAAAGGATGGAAGGATCCTGTTCATATGGACCTGTCGTCAGACAGAACACTAAATAATAATAAGATGAGGTGGTCTAGCGGTTAGAACGCTGGCCTTGTAATCCTGGGGTCTCGGGTTCGATTCCCGGCGGTGCCCGAATTTATAACTTGTGTTGGGCAAGGCCGTGGTCTAGTCAACACGGAGTTTTCCTCCGTGGCATCCCAACAATTACTCCATTCACACACAGAAGAAGGCAATGGCAAACCACTTCTGGATCATCTGCCAAGAACGTATATGAACAGGTCCCAGTCCGAGAAAAGGATGGAAGGATCCTGTTCATATGGACCTGTCGTCAGACAGAACACGAAATAAAAAAAATAACTTGAGTTGCCTGGCTCTGACTACTTACTGGTACTTTCCCTCGTTTCAGTCTTTATTGAAACTATCGTAGAGAGTCCGTCTCCAGTGCTGCATTGCCCATCACGAATCTGACATGAAGTTATCCGTGTTTGAACTCGGGTCTCTGGGGTTATATGTCAGAGTCTTGCCGTCTGAGTTAAAGCAAGGCCGTGAGTCGCTATTGTACTCTGTAATTCTTCTGTATTCCAGATCTTAGACAGTCTTGTTAATTCTTTTCTTACACGTATTATGAAATTGCGCCTGGCCGCTGGGACCGTGGGTTCGAGTCCCACTCAAGGCATGGATGTTTGTCCGCGTATTTCTGTGTTTGTATAGGTAGAGGCCTTGCGTCCGGCTGATCACTCATCCAAGGAGTCCTACCATTGCCAAAATGAATAAAAACCTCGACACTACGGGTAAAAGAGGACGATAGAAAGATGAAAATGTGTTATGAAATTGCTGGGTTTCGAGCTGTCGCGTTTTTCTCACGCTGTTCCCCGTGGTTACATTTTGGCTCGAATTTGTCTGCGTCTCGTGGAACTAGCTGCTGACTCTAATAAACTTGAACGCAAACAGAGAAAATTTGCAGCTTGTAGCTACAGTCGATTTTTTTATTATGTTCTCTATATTATGCTAATGAACTAGAACACTTAAATCATCAGACATTGAGTATGAAGCGATCCAACTTAAACTCGTCCTTTCTCATTAATATTTATAGCGGCACTAAATTTTGTCTCCTGCCCTTGAAACAGTTGACATTCATGTTCGTGCCCGGAAGTTACGTAGTTTTTCTTTTTCTTTTAAAGTTTCTCTTCGTGTTTCTTTCCTGCTAGATGTGCCTTTGCTACTAATGAACTTTGTTAATCTTTAGTAATCTTTAGAAAAATGCGTCCCAATGTAAACTTTATTAAACAACGTTAGTCTTTTGTTGCTTGTTTTTGTGTAGTGTATGCTGTTGTACTCGTGATGACTGTAATTGGTCAGTTGCTTGTTAAATCAGCACACAGATAAGTCAGTAAGTGTATTGTGTTATGATTAATGGTGCGTGTATTAATACATGGCACTTGGCTTTGTGTTCTTGCACTAATTTGCGTGAAGTTTTAAGTTTTGTGGACGTGACCTAACTGATCCAAATAGGAGTCCGCAAGTAAGTGATGGGTAAAATACAAGTTCTCGTGGAAGAATATATTTTTAGGTTGGGTTCAGCGTGTTCTGTATTTTAGGTAGGAGCTGGTAGCTAACTCTGAGAGGAATCTGTTACACCTTGTTCTGCAGCAAGACGCCATGTTGTGTGCCACAACCGCCCATAACCCGTTAACATAAATCATGTTTATGGCTCCACGTCAGTTTTTGTACCCAGGCCGGACTTTATCGTGTGCAGTCGCCGGCGGCTATGTATGTCGTAAAGCCAAGATCAAGTTACTGCTCTTCTTAGAATCCTCCGGGTGCCTTCCTCTTGGTCATCCGGGACTTGGTAGGAGTCAGGCCACCGCTAGGACCAAGCGTCTTATTTTTTTTGTTACTTTTGGAATTTTAACTGTAACCATACTAGCCCTTGGTTAACATTCTGGTAATAATTTTATGGTAGGATGAAAGGTTTTCGTCAAGAACAGCAACTTGCAGGTAACTTTCGAATTTTAGTAACTTTTTTTTCATTATTTTACACGAAATGTTTCCTATGTAACGAACTCGGTCGATCAGAGTTCTTGGCAGACGAATAATCTTCCATTTAATCAAGAAATTCCCGTGTTTTATGGAACCCGAAATATATTCATCGTGGTCACAATCGCCCGCCACTGGTTCCTATCCAGAGCCGAAATGTATCCAGCCAACTCAGGCGTATGTTTTTTCAAGGTCCGTCACATTTTGAGGCCCAGGCCTTTGGATTGCAAACACGAGCCGCCACTGCTCTATAATAAACTCTGCTATTGAATCGCAAATGGCAAGGTTAGTGGTAAGAGGTCAAATGTCATTGAACGTGACAACGTAAGTTGATGTTGCACATGAGAATCGTATTAGCCAAGGTTAGACAATGCACTCAGAAACGCAGTTCTAAAGAAAACTCGACAAATATTCTCTACCGACTGTTTTATTTGTGTTTATTGAAATGGAACATGACATATAAAATACACAGCAGTCATCAACTTTATGCTGGGCGTTTTCATTTTCTACAGTGTCCTTCATTTCATGTTTAGCAGTTTTCTTTTACAATTAGCTACACATTTTGTGTTTTCTGTGGTTCTTGATCAAATAGATCTCGATGCTAACTAGGTGTTACGCGATCTTTCAACAAAACCAATATGGCGAGCTCGAGGTTTTGTACTCGTTATTAGTTACGAAGTTATTTGGCTGGAGACAAAGAAAGATTTCCAGGGATGCTTCCAGGCTTGGCAGCGGCGCTGGGATCGTTGTGTTCACTCCCAGGGGAACTACTTCGAGGGTGATGGATGAATTTAATACCTGAGATAAGTGTACGGGTTTTTATACGCGCAGTCTGGAAACCTTCCGATCGCACCTCGTATAATTTCACCTAATAAAGTTGATCGTGAATGGTAAATGGGTAAGCATTCGGAAGGAAGCGTTCGCGGTCTGTATGAAGGTACTGCTCCCGTATCTGCCTGTACAGACTGAGGAAAAAGACGAATTATTATTTAACGGAGAGAATAATCTTATTCAGTGTTGAACTTTGCTGTCTATGAAAGTGGAGTATTGCATTTATTCTTAGTTTGTTTAACGGCGCTTTTCATCTTCATAGGTTATAGGTCGAACGAAAGTGAATTGAGTATACGTGGAAGGAGACAGTCGTGGCTTATTTTAAGGCACTATTCTACTATCTTGCCAGGAAAGCCTAAGGAAAATCACGAAATACTTCTCACGGAATGTGAGCTCGAAGTCGTGAATGCGTGGAGCTATTCAGTCACTCCCCTACATGTCTGCATTGCGTGGTGTTCATTTAAGCACCGTGGACAACTTTATAAATCTGACGATACCAAATTCACAGCACTGCAACGTCAGAACAGAAAAATGTTTTTTTGTGTTTTTTGTTCGATAATCACGATGCCGAAAACTGATTAAAATAAGAAGTTCTATATGTTAATGAGATCTGTATATAATGTCATTTAAAATATGGGATGAGACATCATGTTTCGTCAGGTTGCACAAACCTAACTAGCTGGGTTAAGGTTGGATGTAAGTGTTAACCTGAGAAAGCTCTCTGGGCCTGGTTTCGAGTGTTATGGATCGTTTGATATCGATATGTGTGACTTGGAGATGAATAGTGCGCCGGAGGGGCCTCAAGGACCAGGAACACGCGACCCAGTTGGCTGCAGTTGAGGAAGACAGAAGAAAGTTGGCCAACAGCTACAAGAATCTCCGCGTTGAAAGGAAGTGGGCGAGATGACTGCGTTCGTTTCACGTCGTGACCGAATCAGGAGAACTTCTATGAAGGAATACGTGCAGCTGAATTATCCACAAAGTAAAGGAATGCAATTTCTTGACTAGCTGAGCGTACTATTAGGTTCTCAAGAAGGGCTAAACTCTTTGTTGTTGGTTGTCCACACAACAGTTCAAGTTGGCATTATCTGGTTCAGAGTTCTCTTTCGAGTTTCTGTTATATTTCAGTATTCCTCATCCTATCACTGCTGGCCTTGTAATTCTGGGGTCTCGGGTTCGATTCCCGGCGGTGCCCGAATTTATAACTTGTGTTGGGCAAGGCCGCGGTCTAGGCAACACGGAGTTTTCCTCCGGGGGCTTTCCCGGTTTCTCCGTGGCATCCCAACAATTACTCCATTCACACACAGAAGAAGGCAATGGCAAACCACTTATGGATCATCTGCCAAGAACGTATATGAACAGGTCCCAGTCCGAGAAAAGGATGGAAGGATCCTGTTCATATGGACCTGTCGTCAGACAGAACACTAAATAATAATAATAATAATAATAATAATTCCTCATCCTGTAGAAGACCATACGGTCATATCTTCATCCATTTCATCTACACTACTTACAGCAAGTACCAAATGTTACGCAACCCGGAGTTAAATGTCATGTTCATTATCCATGTTAAGGTTATAATTACATTCTTACAACACATGTTGAAAGTGTCTTACCCCACCCCACCCTGTTGTAGACGCAACTCTGACGTTTGCGACATGTTCCTAGAAACTCTGCGAAGATCTGCGCCCTTGGATTTTTGCAACGTCCGTCCCATTGTTTGTTGTATTTCGTCTGACGCTCGTGAATTGTTCTTTTAGGATTTTCCCCTTTTACCTGGCCGCACATAAAACTGTGTTCTACGGAAAATTCACGCGGCACGATTCCTGTGATGTTTTCCTGGTAATTTGTATTCGCCTTTCACCTACGACGATCCTCCATCGTAATTTAAGAATCCAATGTCCGTGGTCAGTTTATAAGTGTAGTAGAAAACATGTATTTTTTTAGAAACGGGTGTTAGGCTTGTATTTCAGTGACCAACTTTATATTCAGCTGAAGGCCTTGTACTTGTCTTCGGGCATCACGGTGCCGAAAGTATTTTGGCTGACCACTGGAATTTCTGAAGTCCGCACTATTAATGATAGACTGCATTATGCCGACATTGAAGTAAATCTGGGTACAAAGTGACAGGCAACGGAGTGGGTGTGACCAGTAGCAAGTGACAGCCTCTTATGGACGTCATTAGTTTAACAATGTACATGCAAAACTTGTCAGTCTCCTTTCCCAGACATCGGATGAAAGAAAGTGTTGTAGGTTAGTGGGACTTAATATAATTGTGTGTAACGACTTACAAGGAGCAGTCAGGTAACTCCCAATCGGCCGCTACCTCTCCATGTCCCCACTCCGTATTGACGACTGTCCTAAGAACGTTCTTCAAGAGCTCAGTCAATCTTATGACTTGTTATGCTACGGGCTATACGACCGAGGTTCGATTCCTAGCAGGGCGTCCAGACACTCTTGAGCGCTTACAGCCCTGTATTGAACGGATAAGGATGGGATTGTGTATTTTATATCGGTTCGACAGAACACTGTCAGAAAATGTAGCCTGTGCGACTTGAAGCTGATCACCCTAGTTTTGCAATCTCCTTTGACATAGGGCCCGCCACTGCACTTTGCCAGATCGAAATTCGTAGACACTTGTTAAGTTATTATTATTTAGTGTTCTGTCTGACGACAGGTCCATATGAACAGGATCCTTCCCTCCTTTTCTCGGACTGGGACCTGTTCATATACGTTCTTGGCAGATGATCCAGAAGTGGTTTGCCATTGCCTTCTTCTGTGTGTGAATGGGATGCCACGGAGAAACCGGGGAAGCCCCCGGAGGAAAACTCCGTGTTACCTAGACCACGGCCTTGCCCAACACAAGTTATAAATTCGGGCACCGCCGGGAATCGAACCCGAGACCCCAGGATTACAAGGCCAGCGTTCTAACCGCTAGACCACCTCATCTTATTATTTATTTAGTGTTCTGTCTGACGACAGGTCCATATGAACAGGATCCTTCCTTCCTTTTCTCGGACTGGGACCTGTTCATATACGTTCTTGGCAGATGATCCAGAAGTGGTTTGCCATTGCCTTCTTCTGTGTGTGAATGGAGTAATTGTTGGGATGCCACGGAGGAAAACTCCGTGTTGCCTAGACCACGGCCTTGCCCAACACAAGTTATAAATTCGGGCACCGCCGGGAATCGAACCCGAGACCCCAGGATTATAAGGCCAGCGTTCTAACCGCTAGACCACCTCATCTTATTATTATTTAGTGTTCTGTCAGACGACAGGTCCATATGAACAGGATCCTTCGATCCTTTTCTCGGACTGGGACCTGTTCATATACGTTCTTGGCAGATGATCCAAAAGTGGTTTGCCATTGCCTTCTTCTGTGTGTGAATGGAGTAATTGTTGGGATGCCACGGAGGAAAACTCCGTGTTGCCTAGACCACGGCCTTGCCCAACACAAGTTATAAATTCGGGCACCGCCGGGAATCGAACCCGAGACCCCAGGATTACAAGGCCAGCGTTCTAACCGCTAGACCACCTCATCTTATTATTTATTTAGTGTTCTGTCTGACGACAGGTCCATATGAACAGGATCCTTCCCTCCTTTTCTCGGACTGGGACCTGTTCATATACGTTCTTGGCAGATGATCCAGAAGTGGTTTGCCATTGCCTTCTTCTGTGTGTGAATGGGATGCCACGGAGAAACCGGGGAAGCCCCCGGAGGAAAACTCCGTGTTACCTAGACCACGGCCTTGCCCAACACAAGTTATAAATTCGGGCACCGCCGGGAATCGAACCCGAGACCCCAGGATTACAAGGCCAGCGTTCTAACCGCTAGACCACCTCATCTTATTATTTATTTAGTGTTCTGTCTGACGACAGGTCCATATGAACAGGATCCTTCCTTCCTTTTCTCGGACTGGGACCTGTTCATATACGTTCTTGGCAGATGATCCAGAAGTGGTTTGCCATTGCCTTCTTCTGTGTGTGAATGGAGTAATTGTTGGGATGCCACGGAGGAAAACTCCGTGTTGCCTAGACCACGGCCTTGCCCAACACAAGTTATAAATTCGGGCACCGCCGGGAATCGAACCCGAGACCCCAGGATTATAAGGCCAGCGTTCTAACCGCTAGACCACCTCATCTTATTATTATTTAGTGTTCTGTCAGACGACAGGTCCATATGAACAGGATCCTTCGATCCTTTTCTCGGACTGGGACCTGTTCATATACGTTCTTGGCAGATGATCCAAAAGTGGTTTGCCATTGCCTTCTTCTGTGTGTGAATGGAGTAATTGTTGGGATGCCACGGAGGAAAACTCCGTGTTGCCTAGACCACGGCCTTGCCCAACACAAGTTATAAATTCGGGCACCGCCGGGAATCGAACCCGAGACCCCAGGATTACAAGGCCAGCGTTCTAACCGCTAGACCACCTCATCTTATTATTTATTTAGTGTTCTGTCTGACGACAGGTCCATATGAACAGGATCCTTCCTTCCTTTTCTCGGACTGGGACCTGTTCATATACGTTCTTGGCAGATGATCCAGAAGTGGTTTGCCATTGCCTTCTTCTGTGTGTGAATGGGATGCCACGGAGAAACCGGGGAAGCCCCCGGAGGAAAACTCCGTGTTACCTAGACCACGGCCTTGCCCAACACAAGTTATAAATTCGGGCACCGCCGGGAATCGAACCCGAGACCCCAGGATTACAAGGCCAGCGTTCTAACCGCTAGACCACCTCATCTTATTATTTATTTAGTGTTCTGTCTGACGACAGGTCCATATGAACAGGATCCTTCCTTCCTTTTCTCGGACTGGGACCTGTTCATATACGTTCTTGGCAGATGATCCAGAAGTGGTTTGCCATTGCCTTCTTCTGTGTGTGAATGGAGTAATTGTTGGGATGCCACGGAGGAAAACTCCGTGTTGCCTAGACCACGGCCTTGCCCAACACAAGTTATAAATTCGGGCACCGCCGGGAATCGAACCCGAGACCCCAGGATTATAAGGCCAGCGTTCTAACCGCTAGACCACCTCATCTTATTATTATTTAGTGTTCTGTCAGACGACAGGTCCATATGAACAGGATCCTTCGATCCTTTTCTCGGACTGGGACCTGTTCATATACGTTCTTGGCAGATGATCCAAAAGTGGTTTGCCATTGCCTTCTTCTGTGTGTGAATGGAGTAATTGTTGGGATGCCACGGAGGAAAACTCCGTGTTGCCTAGACCACGGCCTTGCCCAACACAAGTTATAAATTCGGGCACCGCCGGGAATCGAACCCGAGACCCCAGGATTACAAGGCCAGCGTTCTAACCGCTAGACCACCTCATCTTATTATTTATTTAGTGTTCTGTCTGACGACAGGTCCATATGAACAGGATCCTTCCCTCCTTTTCTCGGACTGGGACCTGTTCATATACGTTCTTGGCAGATGATCCAGAAGTGGTTTGCCATTGCCTTCTTCTGTGTGTGAATGGGATGCCACGGAGAAACCGGGGAAGCCCCCGGAGGAAAACTCCGTGTTACCTAGACCACGGCCTTGCCCAACACAAGTTATAAATTCGGGCACCGCCGGGAATCGAACCCGAGACCCCAGGATTACAAGGCCAGCGTTCTAACCGCTAGACCACCTCATCTTATTATTTATTTAGTGTTCTGTCTGACGACAGGTCCATATGAACAGGATCCTTCCTTCCTTTTCTCGGACTGGGACCTGTTCATATACGTTCTTGGCAGATGATCCAGAAGTGGTTTGCCATTGCCTTCTTCTGTGTGTGAATGGAGTAATTGTTGGGATGCCACGGAGGAAAACTCCGTGTTGCCTAGACCACGGCCTTGCCCAACACAAGTTATAAATTCGGGCACCGCCGGGAATCGAACCCGAGACCCCAGGATTATAAGGCCAGCGTTCTAACCGCTAGACCACCTCATCTTATTATTATTTAGTGTTCTGTCAGACGACAGGTCCATATGAACAGGATCCTTCGATCCTTTTCTCGGACTGGGACCTGTTCATATACGTTCTTGGCAGATGATCCAAAAGTGGTTTGCCATTGCCTTCTTCTGTGTGTGAATGGAGTAATTGTTGGGATGCCACGGAGGAAAACTCCGTGTTGCCTAGACCACGGCCTTGCCCAACACAAGTTATAAATTCGGGCACCGCCGGGAATCGAACCCGAGACCCCAGGATTACAAGGCCAGCGTTCTAACCGCTAGACCACCTCATCTTATTATTTATTTAGTGTTCTGTCTGACGACAGGTCCATATGAACAGGATCCTTCCCTTCTTTTCTCGGACTGGGACCTGTTCATATACGTTCTTGGCAGATGATCCAGAAGTGGTTTGCCATTGCCTTCTTCTGTGTGTGAATGGAGTAATTGTTGGGATGCCACGGAGGAAAACTCCGTGTTGCCTAGACCACGGCCTTGCCCAACACAAGTTATAAATTCGGGCACCGCCGGGAATCGAACCCGAGACCCCAGGATTACAAGGCCAGCGTTCTAACCGCTAGACCACCTCATCTTATTATTTATTTAGTGTTCTGTCTGACGACAGGTCCATATGAACAGGATCCTTCCCTTCTTTTCTCGGACTGGGACCTGTTCATATACGTTCTTGGCAGATGATCCAGAAGTGGTTTGCCATTGCCTTCTTCTGTGTGTGAATGGAGTAATTGTTGCGATGCCACGGAGGAAAACTCCGTGTTGCCTAGACCACGGCCTTGCCCAACACAAGTTATAAATTCGGGCACCGCCGGGAATCGAACCCGAGACCCCAGGATTACAAGGCCATCGTTCTAACCGCTAAGTTAACTTGTATAAAATAGATCCCTTAGCCATCAGAACATGTCCCTGATGGTTCAGGCAGTAAACTCCTTTGAAACGTCGGTCAGCTGCTACCAGACTACATGACGCGACATCCCAGAAGACAGTTATCTTCACCTGATCATTTGTGTAAATATTGAATTATTTGTTTAGCCAGTAAGTTAGAGACGTAATGGAATTCATAAATGAATGTAAAGTACAGTTTTGGCAAACTGCAAAGTGCCCGGTTTCTCATTAGAACGTCTTAAAATTAATCATTTAGAGAGCTTGTCGAACGGGCAGTCCCGCCCTGTTCATCCTCTGGCTATTTTATTCTTCCTAACAAGTTGTATGGGTCCTGGAAGAGTCAGGTGACCCACAGGTCTGAGCCGTTGTACCCCGCGGGGGGCACAGGTACCGTTAAACTGCGTGGCTATTGTCGGAAACAAGACGGAATGTTGCAGTGCATTCAAGAACATTAAATTTGTAATTATGTACAGTAAACTTAGATGGGTGGAACGTGCAACACGTATGGGGACTATTGTATTGATATATTGGTATAAACCCATTTGCAGTCAATAATAAATAATAAAATAATAATAATAATAAAATTCATGGACCATACAGAATTTTAGTCTATAAATTTTCAAGAAGGAGGGAGATCACTTTGGTTACATTGACCAAAATGGGGAAAATATTGTTCAAGAGGGTCCCAAACAAATGACTTCGTTAGGATGGGACTTAGGATAGGGACCAGCGGGTGATTATTTGAACACCGTGATCGGTTCCATTAACAGCGCGACTTAATTCACCAAGATGGACGACTGGTATCCTGTCAAGAATGTCAGCTTCATTGAGGTACTTAATAGATACCACATGCCATGTTCGTTAAATTAATATCAAATTGTGTCGTAACCCAAAACAAATATTTAAATAATACCTACAGTTCTGTTAGAATTATTTTTGGATATGTTGATTTATTTATCGAAATACAAGGATAAATAATTTCCGAGTGAATTGTTAGCAATATTTCTATCTTCAGTAACCGAGAACACCTTTCTACTCGTCTGAATGTGAAGGAAATTAGGTCCGGAACCAGCGAAAATGAATTATATGCCGTTTAGAGGGTGTTGTTGTTGTTGTAAGTCTTGCTCTTAGTTACAGCGGACAATTGCGATCAGTAGTCCTTGTCTGGCACGGGGCTATATTGCTGTCTGTCTTATCATAATGTATTGGAGTTGACACTGGTAATGCGGAGAAAGCTCTTTGCGACTTGGCGAATATAATGTTTGACGCGTGGGAAAAGGTAAAACCATTTTCTAGGTCTTTGGGGAGTTGAATGTGGAACATGAACTTGATTTAGAAGCCAACTGAGAGAGAGAGAGACGAATTTATTTGCGGTATGAGGAAGAAGACATGTTGCTTTCCATCAGTAGCTGTTGAGATGTTGAACTGAGCGAACGGTTCATCTGCTGGTAGTGGTTGTAGGTCAGACAGCTCTTGAAGGAGCCGCTAGAAGGGCTTCAATCGTAGTCGCTAGCACATTGGAGTGAAGGTCACACAGTCAGTGATTCTAATCTCGTTGTGGTGATAATCCGGTGATTTAAGTTGTGATATGATCTGCAGTCATTGACTCGTCATTTTGTTCCGGTCGTGCCTTCAGGCATTCCATGAATTTTGTTCGGAAAGACGTCGACGACCTGCGACTGAGCGGGTTGAGTTAGTGAAGTTCATTTAAATTCTGTGTACTTCGTGGTCACTAACATTAGACTAGACTGTCCCGCAAATCAGAAAATCCTCATAGCACAGAAACTGAATGTGTGGATCTCTGCAGATTTTAGTAATATGCTGTGTTGTTTGTGTCCGGTGTCGACTGGAATGTTCTTGGTGACATTTAGGCATACTTTGTTTGTAGTAATGTATCTGGCATGACAATGTTTAACGTTCATTAGTTCTGACGTTCAGAACAAGCAGGCCTTGAGACAGTTCAACTGAAAAGAAGAATTGCAAGTTTTATTAATTCCGCACTAACATATTTTTACTAATTACTATAAAGAGGGTTTGCATTGAATTTTATTACTTTAATGTTTCGTATTTAAAATCCTGCAATTTCTAATTAGATCTTATCAAAGAAGACTATAGTGAGGCAATAGTTGGTTCATTTACCGAAGTGCCGCGTGTAAGTTTATTGCGAGTTTTATTTATATTGGAACCGAACGAAGTCCTACACTCTGCAATGGCAGTGGTTCACTCGTCGCCCACCGCGGGTCTCATCAACCACTGGGTGCAGCAACAGAAGACTGAGGCTTACGCCGATAACACAACTCACATGTGTCGGTCAGTGGCTCATCGAGACCCCAGCCTCCTGATTGCACTTCAGGAGAACAGCTGCGCCCTCCATGGGCCCCTCTGCTACTTCTGCAGGTGTGTTCCAGACGCTCACTGTCAGAGCTATCTGCTAAGGCCCTCGTAGAGAGGTGTTCACAGGTGCTGCTTCCTGGACGGGAATTTAGAACCAACCACAAGACAGGAAAGTCTCGCAAAAAAAAAAATAGTATTCTTTGTCTCTGGCTCCTTTAAAAGCTATGGAAGTTGATTTCTCGACCAAATGTTGGTGTGTTCTCATGGTGTTAAAGAATGTGCAGTCGCTGTGTGTACAAATAGGAAATTAAAATAGTATGTGTAGGCTTGCTAGGAAGCTCAAAACTTGAGTTTGTCAAAATCTTTATTAAGATGATATAGTTGCGTCATATTGTGAAAATATATATTTAATTAATCATTCTTGTCCGTCTAATCACAATTTAAAATTTAAAATTAAAATTAAGATAATTAAAATATCATGTGATGTTCCTATCGAAACATTCGATTTTACATTTAGAACATCTTTTTCTTACGACATGTTTCGGTTCTTAAATGAACCATCTTCAGGTGTATAAAAATTAATTAATTAATTTTAATTTTAAATTGTGATTAGACGGACAAGAATAATTAATTAAAAAATCTTTATTGTTATTATTATGTAATTTTTTCCTGTAATGCGAACCATTTATTTTAAGACCATAGTGTAACCGGCTTTCGAAATGTCTGCATGAAATCTGCCTCAGACAATGGACAGTGCCCGACATAATTACGGTGTATTGAACCAAATTTTGTCACAGACTTGACAGAAGTCTCTACTGCAGACTAAAAGTTGTTTTTCCTTATAGTCAGATACGATCACGAACTGCAGACAGGTGGAGCGTACGTATGTCATCTGAAGACTCGGTTCCATGCTGGACCTCTTAATGTACAGCGCGTGACCAATCAGTTGCTGCTAGGTAGAGAGACTGGGGTCAGAAGTATTACCCGGAGACCTCTGGGATTTGAATATTCGTGCTTCGAGTTTTCATTCTACCGCTTATTGGATATCAATTAAGTAGCGGTAAATTTACTTCCGTAGTAACTTTACGTTCGCCACGGTGGTCTAGCGGTTAGAACGCTGGCCTTGTAATCCTGGGGTCTCGGGTTCGATTCCTGGCGGTGCCCGAATTTATAACTTGTGTTGGGCAAGGCCGTGGTCTAGGCAACACGGAGTTATCCTCCGGGGGCTTCCCCGGTTTCTCCGTGGCATCCCATTCACACACAGAAGAAGGCAATGGCAAACCACTTCTGGATCATCTGCCAAGAACGTATATGAACAGGTCCCAGTCCGAGAAAAGGATGGAAGGATCCTGTTCATATGGACCTGTCGTCAGACAGAACACTAAATAAAAAAATAAAATAATAGTAACTTTACATACTGTAGTTACTTTATTTTTAACTGGAGATTATGAGTGTTTGGCTGTTCTGTAGAACGTCCGGAGCTCTGTCTGTATGCACATTCGTGGAAATTCCATCGTACACGCAGCAAACGCGTAGAAGTGAATCGCTCAGTACAGTGAAGTCAACAGCAGGGCATCAGGAATGACTGTCGACTGGCCCGCCGAATCCAAGCACCGGACCGACTCGTCACTTGCTTTCCTATCCTTTTAGGCGTGACGTCAGCGCCCGCTGACGTGAGACCGGTTTTAAGAGTGCGGGGGAACACACCTTTTGTTCATCCTCCGAGGGTCGACCCATGGTTTTCTGGTGGCCTGTGACTGCTGATTCACTGAACCGTGAAGTGTGCTATGAGCGTTTGACCATCGTTTGAAGTTTATAAAATGTAGGTCTACAGAAATAAATAAATGGATATCAGAAAAATACGGTGTGATAATGAACTGGCCCAGGATTGAGCCGAAAGCCCAGTTTTTAAGACGGCGATGGGCCTTCGGATTCCGTAAAAACGGAATTCCTAGGCCTGAATACTTGTATGATGAATGCGGATAAAGGTACAATAGAGCCGTTAGTTGTCAGGTTGAAGGAGATTTATCACATTAAGTGTAACATGTTGCCTTGTGTAGTCTGCATGTGAAACTTGTTATTTAACCCTGGTGGAGAGAGTTTTGAGAGAAACACAGTGTAAAGTGGGTTGGTTAAACCATTTCACTGATCGGCGTTCTTTAACAAAGGCTTCGGTGGCGTTCATTTTACCTCTTGGTGGATGGTAGCTTCAGTTTTATAGTGTATAAGACTAATCTGTTGTTTGGGTCACAACTGGAGTTAGTAGTTCAAATTTTAGATACAGTCAATACTCGGAGATTTGAACGCTGGAAGAGGACAATGCAATAACATTTTCACAAAATGAATCTGGTTGATACATATATTCAATGGAGAGGATAGATGATGTACTTAATAGAAACAGAGCAGGTTGGCACGAGGGCAACGCGTTTGATTTTTACACGAATGGTATCGGATTCGAATCTTGCCCGGAGCACAGACTATTCTGAGTAGAGGGTTTCTGAGTCTTCGTGTCTTCTTGGCTTGCTTATACTGTAATGTCTCCAAGTCATATTACGCTCACCGTGTTGGGATACGAATGGGCATTTCACTTCTTGTAATTTTATCAGATTTTGTATGGTGCTGATAGTTTATTCTTTTTGAAGGAAGATCGGCAGTTTAAATAGGCCGCTTAGAGAACAAAATTTTTATTGAGAAGTCGGGTCATGTAGTATCGGTTGTTGCATTCCGGCACGCCTGCTTGCAGCATCTTGTCCGGCTGGGTAGCTTCTTCCGGTCGTGACACTCTTTCTGATTGTCGCTGTGCCAATGGCAGGAACTCGTGAACAGCGTGTGGGCTGATGAACTGTTTACATTACCAAGCGTGATACGGACTGACGTATGTCTGATTACTAATACCACGTGTTTAATTCTTAAAATATTTAACGACGCTATATCAACTGCAGCGGTAATTCAACTTTCAGACAAACAGTAGTGGTACG